>NW_021703768.1:84861233-85325475 GCF_005190385.1 Monodon monoceros | reverse complement strand
TGTGTGTGTGTGTGTGTGTGTGTGTGTGTGTGTGTGTGTGTGTGTGTATGCAAGTCAGCCAGGAGATTCTGAGAAATCTGACAGAAAGCAAGAGTATGCTGATACTGCTTATCTCCTTTTTTTGCTCTGAATGTGAATATCATTCCTGGAAATGCAAACTGTCATCCATTCACTGACCACGCAGAGGCACTGGATCTTTCTAAGCCACTGAGTCACGTTTTTGAGACCTGAGGGCAAAAGCATTCCTAGGTGATACATACATTATTTATTCATTTTTATATTTATAAAGTATGATAATATATAATCTGTACTATATATTTTACAGCATTCTTGATCTTACTCTTCTCAGGTTTACTACCGCTGAGATTGAAACTGATGGTTATTATGGTTTTAGGTCTTATGTTTAAGTCTTTAATCGATTTTGAGTTTATTTTTTTTATTTTTTTATTTTTTTGAGTTTATTTTTGTATATGGTGTGAGAAAGTATTACTAGATGAAAACATAGGCAGTATGCTTTTTTTACATCGGTCTTAGCAATAGTTTTTTGGATATGTCTCCTCAGGAAAGGGAAACAACAGCAAAATTAAACAAATGGGACTACATTGAACTAAAAAGCTTTTGCACAGCAAAGGAAACTATTAAAACAAAAAGGCTGCCTACTGAATGGGAGAAGACATTTGCAAATGATCTATCTGGTAAGGGGTTGATATCTACAATACATAAAGAACTCATACAACTCAACATCGAAAAAACAATCCAATTAAAAAATGGGCAGAAGACCTGAATAGACATTTTTCCAAAGATACACAGATGGCTAACGGACACATAAAAAGATGCTCAAGTCACTAATCATTAGGGAAATGCAAATCAAAACCAGAATAAGATATCACCTCACACTTGTCAGAAAGACTACTATCAGAAAACCAACAAATAACAAGTGTTGACAAGGATGTAGAGAAAATGGAACCCTTGTGCACTGTTGGAGCGAATGAAAATTGGTGCAGCTACTATGGAAAACAGTACGGAGGTTACTCAAAAATTAAAAATAGAACTACTGTACGATCCAGTAATTCCACTTCTGGGTATTTTTCTCAAGGGAAAAGAATGCTAATTTGAAAAGATGGGAGGGGATGGAGGGGGTGAGTGAAATAGGTGAGGGAGATTAAGAGGTACAGACTTCCACTTACAAAATAGATGAGTCACAGTGATGAAGTATATGTATAGTGTGGGGAATATAGTCAATAATAATGTAATATCTCTATATGGTGACAAAGGTGGTCAAAAGGTACAAACTTCCAGTTATAAGATAAATTAATACTGGGGATATAATATAAAACATGATTAATACAAAGAACACTGTTCTGTGTTGTATATGAAAGTTGTCAAGAGAGTAAATCCCAAGAGTTCTCATCACAAGGAAAAAATATTTTTTCTTTTATTTTGCATCTATATGAGATGATAGATGTTCACTCAATTTATTGTGGTAATCATTTCATGTGGTATGTAAGTCATATCATTACGCTGTACACCTTAAGCTTATAAAGTGCTCTATTATATTATATTGAGATAATTATAGCTCAATGAAAATGGAAGGAAAAAAACTGATGGTATTCCGATATATCAAACCACATTTTTTATCTTATACTCTTAATTGCATCTCATTTGTTCCTCAGTGCCCCTGAGACCAACAGATTCCTCCACTTCCCCTCAGAACTCCTACCCCTCATGCCTCACTTCCTACCTAGTCAGGCCCTTTCTCCTTTGCTTCCTTTTCCTCCTTCCTTTATGCAATCATAATTCCCCAGTCTTAAATTAATTATATAATCCACCTTTCTTCATTTACAAGAAAAACTTTAAAACCACAAACCATGCATATTAAGTGTTGCATATATTTTAGTTTTTAATCTCTAAAATTTGATTAATTAATAGTTGCTCTGTAGTGGGAATACTGAGCCAGAGTCAAAGCTGTAATATGTATGTTTGCTGAGATTCTAATTGCTGAGGGCTGGGGGAAGCCAATACTGGAGGGATCATGCCTGGACGCTTGAGAGCAGTGGCTGCTCCTGAAACTGGGACTCCTCGTCCCAAGAAATCTGCACTTAAATTCTCAGACCACATACCTGAATGGGAAGAAACACTGTAAAGGATGTGTGATGGGGTCTGCAGGTGCACTGGGGAGCAAAAATCAGGTTGAAGTTTGATTACAGAAAAATACATATGGCTCATATTTCAAACACTTCTACTGAAATTCATGATTTTAGCTCATTCTCAGAACTGATGTTAGGTTTTTAGATAGAGGAGGCTCAAATCAAGCTGAACACGTCAGAGTTTTATGTGCAGAGAGAAGCAACAGAAGAGTAGAGCATGCATATTTGTGGTGGACTGAAAACAACTATTCAGATGTTTTATTTCATGGTAACTCTTAAAAGAGGGCAGACTGAGCAGGGGGCATAAAATGGATGGATATGGGAGCAGGTAAGGATGTGGAAGCACATGGAGAAATTTTGACAGTCACGAGCAGTAGCTCTTTAGACAGCGTCCCTGAGTCATTTCAAGTGTTAACTAAGTGCTATTAGTTTCAAACACGTAAAAAAAAAAAAAAAAAAAAAAAAAAAAACCTGGACAAGAGAAAAGGTATCTGGAGTTTAGGATTCCAAAGACTATGATGGTACTAGTGGTAGAGCAATAGATGTCTTTCTGTAATTGTTACTATGATTGATCTACTGGGTCTGGGAAAGAGAAACACAATAGATCATATTTATTGTGCCTCAATAAACAAGGTAATCATTCTTTACACATTAATTCGTGCAATCCTTACAATAATCTTAGGATATAGGAATTATCTTTATTCCCATTTTACAGATATGGAAACCAAAACTCAAAACAACTTAGAACTTTGACCTCACACAGGCAAATTAGTTTTCTCTGTCTGTTACATCCATCTGATATATCCAAGATTTCTATTAAATCAATTTCGGGAGCTTGGGTGATATGACTCACCCACATCTTTTTTCAGATTTTGTGCTTTGATTCTTCATTTCTTTCCTGAAATATACCTCTATATTATTGTCTGAGAAGCAGGCATAAAATGATATGTTACTTTTGTCTTTCATCTCAAAACAATATAAATTAATTATAACCATGAAATATCTAAGCAGCTGAAACATTCATTTAAGTCTGGCCATACTTATATATTCTTATTTGCTGCCATAACTGAGCTGTGGATATAAAAGAATGTTTTCTATAGAACCCAAATCTTTTAATGTGTTACTACTAAGTCCTTTAAAGTGTTTACCATTTCCTTCATTTTCACTCACATTTTTCTCTAAGATGCTTTTTACAATCACTAAAACTGATCATCAAAATTTACTATTCAAACTTCAAATATCTTGCACATTCCTTCAGATTCATTTTATCTTGCAGAAAAACAGACTACCACCTAGACCTGTCTAGAATATATAAAGTGAAAGGAAGTGGAATGTAAGTACAATTGTATTAGTTACCAGGCAAAGCTGCTTATGCAATGGTATTTCAAAAATGAGAGCCAAATTGTTCACAACTCAGTTTCCTTCAAATATAACGTTCTAAAAACCACAGAGTACTTTGATGTTATGAGTTTTTTCTGTTTCCAGCATAGGCATAAATAAATATAGAAATGATTAATGATACTTTTTTTTAGATATTATATGTGAAGATTCCAAAGCAAGAAAGCACTGAATTTCTGATAAGCACTGAATTACAATATCTCCTCTATTTTCTTTAACAAGGAAAACTGAATAAAAGTTACGTATAATCCAAACATTCTAAACATTTGAACTAAAACTAAAGTAACATTTTTGTTTTAGATCAGTGCGTTTGAAGTGAAACGAATCTAGCTAATCATGTTTGGGCTGTTTTTCTATAACTACACATTTCCACCATTTTATCTTATATTTCTGCCTCTTCATCACCTCATTCGTACTTTGTATCAGAAATGACCAGAATAACTTCTCTGTGTGACCAGAGCCTAAATGATATTAGAGCAGATGTCTCACGTCAAGGAATATTTTCTTGTGTGTGTGTGGTCATTTTTATTTTATTCTTGCTGTATATTACAAGACTAAAAAAATGGTTCAATTTAGATTTGGTCAAAGTGAAAATTAGTAATTAAAATATAAATTACCTGTTTCTTCAACTGTCAAATCTAAATCTTTTAATGATGAGGATAAGATTGTTTTTTAAAAGGAAGCTGGACCCCAACGTATAATGTAAAGTATCTAAGAGATGTAAATTTCTAAGAACTATGGAAAGAAACTGAAGAAAACTTCCTATCAATACTAACATTTACCAGTGGCCAAAAGGGCTTGGAGTTTATTGCAATTTGACACCGTTTCATTTGTTTTCTTTTATTTTTATGCTAAGCAACTTTCATTAATTTTGAAGTTAACAAAGTAAAGACGATGTTATAGGATCATGTACGTTCTGATAATTTTTTCCTACATTTGTGCCATAGAAAGATTTCTCCCTCTTACTGTCTCACCTAAGACAAAGACCTTAATAAGCCTGTGCATTTACTGCAAACACACTTCTCACTACCTCATTTGTAATAGTTCAGAGATTTCAACACTGCTGAACACATTGCTGCTTAAATTGGGGAGCTGAGCCACCTGGCTGAACGATAAATTTGGGGGGATTTTGGAATACATAATTTGGGATTGCCATGCCTCTGTAATTCACACACACACACACACACACACACACACACACACACACACACACACGATTCTTTAAAATCCTTGATGAAAAGCTGACTTAAAATTATACAGGGAAAGGCTTCAGGCAGTAAAACTCAGATTCAGAAACTGAAGAGTGGATTCCATTTATAATATTTATATATGCTAGAGTAAGGAGTTCTCTACAGTATTGTGAACACAATAGTTTAAAGTACATAAGGTTATCGAGCTTCCCTGGTGGCGCAATGGTTAAGAATCTGCCTGCCAATGCAGGGGATGTGGGCTCAAGCCCTGGTCCAGGAAGATCCCACATGTTGCGGAGCAACTAAGCCCATGTACCACAACTACGGAGCCTGCGCTCTAGACCCCGCGAGCCATCACTACTGAAGCCCACACACCTAAAGCCCGTGCTCCGCAACAAGAGAAGCCTCCACAATGAGAAGCCCGCGCACTGCAACGAAGAGTAGCCGCCACTCTCCACAACTAGAGGAAGTCCGCGCACAGCAACGAAGACCCAACGCAGCCAAAAATAAATAAATAAAATAAAGTTACTAATAAATAAATAAAGTACATAAGGTTATTTATAAAATATCTTTAGATAAGATCAAATGTAACTTGGCTTCTATAATGGCTCTACTTAGCTTGTGGAAATAAATGTGTTCTGCTTTAATTTACAGGAATGTGCAATGCACATCTGCTTTTAATTTCAAGGATGTGTGGTGCATGTTCTGCCAGAGTACTAAACTGTCTTGAAAATATCTGTATAAATGAAATTGAGAACACAGCTTAGTAACTATTAAAACACTCCAAATTGTATGATACCTTGACCTTAGCATCAGTAACTTCCATGGTGCTTTCCCTTTGCATGTATTGACTTACCTGATCCTCACACAACCCTATAAGGTAGCAACTCTTGCTATTATTTTACAGATGAGGAAATAGAGACCCTGAGAAGTTAAACTTACTCAAGCTCACAGGGCTAGTAAGCAGCACAGCTGGGATTTGAACCTCAGTAAATCTGGCTCTTAAGTCTTTCCTATTAACCACTGAGCCATACTCACATTAAAACCATGATTTCTAGCAGTCGTGTCTTCTTCAAAAGATCCAAGGATAGATGTTTCTAGAACCTGCAGTATTCCCAACAATACTAATGAATGACCCTGAACTCAAGATGTGCCAACTTTGTGGTGTACAAATAATCAGGAAAGCTACTTTATCATGCCATTTCTCTTGAAGCTGTTTCTCAGAATTGTTTCTTGAAAGGATGAAATCATACTATTGCTACTATTATCAACAACACAATAGATGCTTCCTGGAGAAAATGTCAGATTCTGCTGTAAGGGGGTGGTGTATAACTTTCTTAGGAAGGGTATGATATGTTTGATGTAAGCAGTATTATTATTCCAATTCATAGTATAAGAAAACTGAGATAAGTGGAGTAGGATATTTTGTCTAAGCGTCAGTGAAGGCCAGTACATAAAGTTTAGATTTTCAACTAATAATCCTTGTCCTGGAAATTTAACAGAAGATTTGACAGACCCAGAAAATGTATCATAATTTAATAAAACTCTAATAATAAGCTAAACATAGAATAACCTTTGAGAAATTTTCAGGAAGTGGCATACAGGCTCAATACATCAGATTTCTAAGAAGCTGGTAAGAACCGGGAAGTGAAACTTCCTTCTAACTTTGTTCTATCAGAGTTCCTAGTATTCAACTGCACAGATTGCAATGTGTGAGTCACCCGTCCTCAAAATAAGGCAAGGGGTTTAATTCTTTCTGCTCTACTGAATTCTACTATGTTTTTTTGAAAAAGCACTTGCTGAAACAAATTTAAGTCATGTTCAAAAATGGCAGTCTTCTGAGGTATTGAGGATGAACTTCATAGTATGAAGTAGCTCCTGATAGTGATTCCTCAAAATGGCTTGAGTGCTCCAAATCCCATCTCACAGCCATCTCTGGTCACCATAGTCCTTGCTAGTTATTTGTAGAATACAGATTGCCAGGTAGTATCATTTCTGATAGTGGTTTTGCATTTACCTTAGTTGAATTTGAGAAATTTGTAGGTAGCAACCTTATCAAGGTTGCCATGAATACACGTGGTCACTCTCAAGCAAACGAAAAAAGAAATGGTGCAGAGTAATAAGTGTGCCCTAAAGCCGATTTTTATGAAAGACTGGCCAAAGAGCTTTGCCAGGATTCTCGTGTGTCTTAAATTCTTGGAGTCAGTGCTGTGAAAACTACTAATGGATTGCTGTCTCAATATTTGCTCTAGTTGTCTCCATTTGGGTTTTTAAGGGTTTCTACAGGACAAATGAGAAAGCAGACTTCTCGGTCCAAAAGAAGTAAAGTGCCATTGCCACTGTAATTAGCCCTGCAGTAATCCTCCTAAAGTTACGGGACAGGAGTAGAATCAATAGACGTGTACCCAGCACTGGCAGCCACTATCTCCTCCTCTTCCTCTTCTTCTTCCCCCTTTGCCTTCTTCCTCTCACCGTCATCATCATCATCATCATTGTCTTTGTTTTATTATACCTCCTAAGGAAATGAGAACTAAACACAACAGGAGCAATAATCTTCTCTGGTCCCTGTATCTGCTAAAGAGGAATCACTTGCTATTCCTCCACTCATTGGTGTAATAAAAAGAGAACTCTGGAAACACATCTTTCCACACTTCCCCAAACAATAGTCGGGGCCCTCAATAGCCTGCCAGTGGGTACACTCTTTACACAATGATGAAAGGGCTCAAACGCTCTTAACAGATACCAGCCTCCGTAAAGGAATGACTTTCATAGCATTTAGAAACCTTTACATCAATTTGATGTTTCTGTGACATCCAAGTACAGGAACATTTTTCTAGTAATTCGTTTTTGTTATATCTTACAAGAATATTGGTTTCTGAGATGAGGGGAAAAAAGTGTTCCTTCACTAGAGATGATTTGAGAAGCATTGATGTAGAGCCTCAAAGCCAACTACTGACCTATAAGTTTGGGTCGTTCACAGCTACTAAGTCCAGCGCATCCTGGGAGAGGGTGAGATACTCAGGAAGGGGGGCTGCTTTTAACATTGTCTCAGTTGGCAGGGGAAACTCTTAGGTTAAAATTATTTATCTTGTTTAGCTTGTCTGGCTGTGTAGTTGTCATGGGAAAGTATGTTGTAGGACAGAATAAATTTCCTATCTGAAAGCAGATGTTTAAATTTTTTTAGCTTAGTATTATAATTTAAGGTGAACCAGCATAATAGGGACAGGTAACAGATAAGAGAGGATGGGTAATATTATCATACAAAAGCAGAGGCAATGCATGTTTTGCAGTCAGTTCTTTAAAAGTTTCAACTGTTCTCAAATATTCTTACTAAAAACACTTCTTTCAGAATTGGTGAAGGGGTATTGACAGAATATAAGCATTCTGATGTCAGACTTGCATAGCTTTTTGCTCAAAGCTTACTGCAAGATTTATGGAGAAAATGGGTATCGTACAATTACTAATTAACATGGCAGTGACTCTCAGAGAACAGAAATAAATGTTATTTCAAAGTTTAGTTTAGAAAGGAATTATCATAATATTCAATATTTGCCATTGGAACCACAATATATCATACAGCTTCAATTTGGTTTTAGTAGAATTCAGTGTAAATGAAGAAACAGCCACAATAACAAAAAATATATATATGACAGTAACTACAGAATTTGACTTTTGACACATATTACAGTCAGTCTAAAAACAAGTGCTGTTATGTGAGCCAAAAACTGTTTCAATACCTTTTGTTCTTTTCTTTTTCCACATTAGAGAGGATAAATTTTTCTTAGAAGTCATTTTCCTAAAGAAAAGAATTAAAATCGACAGGTGTTTAATTTCTCACGGGAAATGTGTTTAAAATTACAGGGTCAGCTCAGAGGATTAGGTCAAATATAAAAGAATATAAACTCAAAAAATCAGAGTTAAAGAAGCCCTATCAATAGAATTGCTCATTAGGTTTCTGAGTCTAAATGAGGAAGTGGTACAGGATCCTCAGAAGTGAGACGAGAAGTAAATTCTTAAAAGCAAAACTCCTATGCTTAAGAAAGAGTGATTTTAAAGGAACATTCAGTTCTCTAATTCTTGACAAGTGTGGCTCATTTTCACTTGCTTTAGATGGATGTCTTATAGGTTACAAATGATTTTACTCCTCAGAGAACTTGCAAAATACATGTGGACCCCATTATACTATGATCCCCCTCCCCATTCCATTACAATAAAAGAAGAAAAAGAATAACTAAAACCTTAACAGCGATACACAGAAAGATATGATTAATTTTGAACTGTTTTTGTTAAAGTCTATCAAAACTAGCTGGTCAGCCTCAAAGGGCAGGTTCCGTTGTTTGATGTTTTTTCCTCAGCAAGGCATCTTTGCACGCATACCATTAACATTCAAGGACAGGCATATTAATAAGCAATCCTAAATCTCAATTTGCAAATCTCAGTCTGAGTTAGATTTCCAGAGGACACAGTACAATTTACAAGACCTGTTTACTGCTGGGTTACTGAATCTTTTGAAAGGAATACAAATCTATCTGTGTATCTATATATTTATCTATATCTCCATATGCCCACAGATATTAGTATGAATATCTGCATATATATAAAATCAATTTTCAAAGAAAATTTAAACGTTCATATTGTTTGAATGTGAATCTAACTTAGAACATCATTATGATATTTTAAAAGCTCAGTTTGAAAATTATTCCATATTAATAAGTAAATCGGATTTTCTGATCTTGCTTTGAATTTTATGTCTATTAAGTTTTACACCTTTATAATCTCTTCTTTTCAATTCTACTTGTTTTTCCAGGACTTTAGGAGCTTATTACATCAAAATAAATAGCTTGCAGAATTGAATAAAACTGAATAAAAAATTGAGCCAGGGCAGAAGATACTACAGCACAGAAAGATGATTCAATGAAATTTTCATGGAGAGGAATAATTTACCACCTTTGAAAATTAGTTTGTGATGCATTACTTAAAATCTAATCTAAATAAAAATCTTAACTTATTTTTAATAAAAGACTTTAAATCACTGTACGTATACAAATCCTCCTTAGTTCAAGGGCTTGGTGGCACACTCCTAAGAGCTTTCAATTCTTTATGTGGTTGCACTTAAACTTCCTTTTGTCAAAGATCCTGGTAGTACACACACTCCCTTGGTTATCCTTCAGGTCCACTTTAGAAGCAGTGGAAGGACACTACTGTTGAAGGGGAGTATTTAGTTGGAACATGACAGTACTCTGTACATTAAAAGTAGTTTGACATAGGCTATGTAGGAATAAATGTTAAGATCTTGCTTTCCAGCAATTCAGGAAAGGTCCAGAGCAGGGTGAAGGAGTAGACAAGTCACCAGAGAATCTAACTTCGTGATGGAATGAGGTGTGCTGGTGCTGGATTAGAGGGTTCATAGGCTAAGAGCAAAGTAGAGACCACCGAGGGAGAAAATAGAATCATTCAGGTTTAAATTCATAGCATAATTCATCCAGTAAATGCAAAAGAAACAGTTAAAAGTGAATATCTACACTCTTGATAGTCCTTCAAGCTTTCTAAATTATTTAAACACTTGGGATCATCCTAGATGGAAAAAAACTTTAAAGTTTTTGTCAAACCCACTGTGATTTCTTTTAGTGTGTAGACAGAGTCAGTTTTCTATATGCTCATGTTAAAAATCTATCTTGTTTAAAATAGAAAAATTGAACGAGAGGGGTAAAAAGAAATCAGTCTGATCAATGCTGAACAAAATACAACAACAAAAAAATTCCTATCAGATCATTTTTCTCTAAGAAAGGAGTTATTTATTTGCATTACCTTTTAAACTGGAATAGCCATCATGATTTTTGGCCAAATATGTTTTTTTTTTTTAATTCTCTTTTCACTGCTTGTCAAAAGTGGCTGTAATCTCATGCAGATGAGATATTGATCTGTTGCCGATGTTCACTGAGCAGCCAAAAGGGAATCACATTACCAGCTACAAACTCCATCAATCATAGTCTCCTTAATAACCGCACTTAAACGATCTCTCTTGGCATTAACTTATATTGCATCCATGGCTGGCATCCAGGCTTCAAAAAGAAAAAAGGTTCATTTTGAAGGGTAGGTTTGAGGCCACTATAGATGATTTGAATAAAAGATCTCAGGCTTTGCTCAGAACAATAGGGCTTATTAAATTAATTTAATCCAATTAATTTATATCAAGTCTATGGAAATAGAGCAAAAGATCCTTGTATTTGTTTATAAATACAGGACTATGTCCTTAACACACAAATTAAATACATGTAAGTGAAGTTTAGAAGTGTGCATGGGACATGAAGGCATGCATTTGGATTAAATTCTGTTTATTAAATGTATCTCCTTTTATCTCCCTTCCCCCCTCCCCCTACATGAATGTATTTGAGAAGTTACTACAAAGCAAAACAGAGGTGAAACAAAGGAGGCAGAAAAAGATAAGGGAGAAATAAAGTAATAATAATATCTAAAAGCCTCTATCATTATTATGATGTGAGAACTAATGAACTGCTCTTTCAAGTCACATGCCTCTGTCATAGAATCAACTGAGGTGTTCTACTTTACTACCAGCAGCCACACAGAACATGAAGTCAGATGGAGGCTGTATAGAAAGCATAATAAAGGGCACCTCCCTCTCACTACATACTTTATCTCTCTCATTGTCTAAAAATGCCACCAATTTGGAAACAACCCAGGAGAAACAACTGTTCTTCCTGTCCCATCCCATCCATACACCCAACCTAGCTTTTTCACTGCATTTGTTTCCTCCCACAATACTTAAATTGGCTCAAGTCCCTATTCTAAAACTTCAGTGAGCATAACTTCTTTGGAGAGATGATTAAAATACAGAGTCTTAGGCTCCCCCCCACTCTGATCCAAGTACTTGTTAGTGAGGCAATGCCAAGGATGGAGCATTTGTAACAAGTTCCAGGAAGTCGGGGTGGGACCTGTAAAAACTTGTATGAGCAGCTTGGATCAGGAATGGGAAGACTGCATTTTAGATGTTGGTGTGGCTTGATTTACATTCAGAAGCTGTTAAATCTTTGCTTCAGCAGCAAGGAGGAAGAGGATGTTATTTGATTTTCTCCATGTAAAATCTTACGTGATAATAATTGCAACTCAGTAAAAGCAAAGACTAGAACCAATAAAAACTATAAATCAATTAATAAAATTGAACAAATTGCTACTGATTCCAAGCTAAACCATAACCCCTTTGTGTATGTGTGTGTGTGTGTGTGTGTGTGTGTGTGTGTGTGGTGGTATATGTAAACATCTAGCCAAGTGAAATGATGAACAAAGCAGAATTTTGCTTATCAAACCACTCCTCTTCCAAAGCACGTACAACAAAATATTTATATATTTTTAACAAGCACAACAGATAATCAAATATGAATTAAAACTGGGTGTCCCAAATTGTATTCCACAGAACGCTAATCCATTAAAAAACCCAATGATTAAAATTCCTGTGTTCAAACTAGTAGGAAATGTTGCATTCCATACCCCCATGCACATTGGTATACTGGAGATGAATAAATATTTATATAATATAGACTTCCTAATCTTTTTTAGCCTGTATTAAATATAACAAGAGAGTATTAATCTGGGAAAACAATTAAGACATGTTTTTCTAACTTATTCTGATGAGTCCTCATTTTGAATCTTTAGTTTTAAAATTGTTTCTTTAAAACCAGACACGTTTCTGTGTGACACTGAAATTTATAAATTAATAAAGCATGTACTGATGATGAAATTACATAAATAGATGTATCATATATAAAATATATGACAGAAAAGAGTATTTCTAAGATTGTTATCACATTAATATATATAAACAGAAAGCTAATATTAAGTGTTCAAACTATTACATAAACTAAACAATAAAGAAGGCTTAAGGAGATGTGTTTTCCCTCTTATATTTGCTGGCTACACAATTCATTATAGAAAATCAGAAAAGTATAGCAAGGCATTTATAAATATTAACTATATCTAGGCTCTTTCTTTATGCAACAATCTCATCATTGCTCTAATGTACTTTAGCATATTTGGTCACACATATTCTTCATGTAGATGATAATGTGCAATTTAATGCACCTTCTCCCTACTCAGTTACACGTCTTTCCTTGTATGTGGTGCATGTTTGCATACGTGTGTGTGTACATGTGTGTTTGTGTGTGTTTACTCTCCTCCTATATTTAACAATGAAAGGCAGCATCTTGTATAAAATCCAAATCCGTGCAGATTGGATTCTACTTGCCAACACTGTTTCCCACATCAAAAACACCTCCTGCTTCTCTACTCTCTACTTGAATCCTACTAATCCTTCAAAGATGTTATCAATTCTATTCTATTCTGTGAAGATTTCCTCAAGGATTCTACATTGATGTGTGACCTCCATCCAATTTTGCTAGCCACATTAGTACTTGACTATATTGAAAGTGTTATATTTGTTTAAGTGTGGACCTACAGTATGATTATTCATTTTTAAGACATAATATTAAATATTTTCCTTAATGTATTTAATATTTATTTCGTTTCATAAACTATATTTGCTATGTAGCCATCTTTCACCACTTATAATTCAGCACTATATATTGAAAGAATGCAAATGAAAGTGAAATATGTGGAGTGTAATAAACTCACAAATAGTTTATTTGGTATAGCCTGGTGTTTAAGAACATACATTCTGAAATCATACTTTCAGATACCCAATCTACATTTTTGCACCTGCAACTTCTCAGGCCAGTTATTTAATTTCTTTGTGCTTTAATTTTCTCATCTCAAAAATCAGATGTTAATTGTGTGGAGAAGAAGATATGAATTAATACAGGTAAAAACTTAAAAAAACAACTAGTATATATTATGGGCTTAATAAACGTTAGTTCTTGTTGCAAGTTAGATTTCTGAGGAAATAGATTCTGTAGAAGTTGGGCTCTGATGCAGTTTCAACCATGACCTCAACTAACTCCACAGGGGGCTCTGAAGCTGGGATGGCCTTCAGGGTTGTCCCGCATTGCAGCAAGAGGGCTGTGCCTCTATACTCCTGCATTGACTAGTTATTAGACATAGAGTGTCCTGGGAAAGGGTCATGACCTTAGATTAGGCAACTCTTTCTTGCCTAGGATAAGGTGTTGCAGGCTGGTCATCCAACAGAATTCTCAGGAGCTGGATAAATAAGTCCTTCAGCTCTCAAGAGGAATCTGGTTGGGGGATGAGGGGTGGAAGGTACATCACAAGTGTTCACTTCACCTCCTGTTGTTATTGCCATTGCTTTTTAAATAAAAATAAATCATGTTTTGACAAGTTTTCTAAGTGTAAATTCTATGAGAGGCAACTATGAACAGTAAGAACACAGTTTTCCTTCCCCATTTTTATACCCCTTCCATTTAGTACTGATTTGCCGTCTGTTCCTTGTACAAATGTTATCGGTGTATAAGAAATCAGAATATACTCTGAAGTATAGTTTGGGGTATAATTTCAGCATATTTACTCAGCAGGGAGCTTTTGTTTTAGGTATCATTTAGAATCACTTTCCAATGATCATAAAAATTACGATTTTAGGAACTATTTCTGAGAGATTTGTATTTTTTTCATATGAAAAGATGGCCATAATTTCTATGCGACCAAAGACTGTCACTGCAAACAAGGTGATTTTTTTGTAAAGTCCAGGTATATTCAGTAGGCTTAATAATAACAATTTACTAATTAATTATAAGAATGGCATAAGTGAAACTGCTCTATTTAAAAATACTATGCAATTATATAATTGTTTTATCTTTTAAAAATCTGAAACACCTTATAAAATATTTTAAAGGGTAGGTAACAAAAAGTTGCATCAAGCTTTTATAGGTTATATTCAATATCGTATGACATATCCCATAATACTTAGTATTCCAGTTGATAGGTGCTGTTCATATCAGGAATGTGTGTATATATATATATATATATATATATATATATATATACACACACACACACACACATAAGTTCTCTGTGATATTTAGAAATACAAGTTTTCCTTGTTTTTGCTTTTTAAAATTATTTCTGATCCTAGTTGCTGCCTTAAACAATCTTATTCACACATACATATATACACATCTATAGAGACATGCATGCAAACATTTGCACACCAACCTAGGAAAAAATAGTTATTTAAATAAAAAAGGTAGAGCCAAAATTCACTTTAATTTTGTTCAATATTTCAAAATCTCTTCATAGTTACAATTAAGTAAATGAGTGGGTCAGGCTAGTTCTTTTCCTTTTGTATGTGCAGACACAACTTTATATACATGACAAATGCAACTGAAGCCATTTTCTGAAAAATCTAGTTCCCTCCACCTCCCCCACAAAAATAGTTAGGTTTAGATAACTGAGTGTCTCTCGTATAGAAATGTTGCCTTAAATGTTCTTAGAAAATGGTATTTAGAGAAACAGAGATCTTAGGAAAAAAACTCAGCTCTGTCACTCCTCAGCTGGTGACTTTGAGAAAGTTGTTTCTGTTCAGGCATTTGTTTCTTCATCTGTAAAATAGGGACAACTTCCAGATTACCAATCTCACTATGTTTATAAGAGACTATATGATGTCTGTAAAAGATATGGCACATTGTCTACTGTAGAAATTATAAATGGCAAAGGATTGGTGGCTTCCATTACATGCATGTTGTTACAAAACTTAAGACTTTACCCCAAGGAGCTTTGTGTGCTCCCTCTGTTAGACATGACATTGACACAATTATGTGTGTAACCATGTTTCATTCTTAGAATTAGTCCACAGGAACAGGGGATGGAAGGATAAAAGTTTTGCGTCATAGGAATCGGGCTCTTTTTATGTTTCTCCTTCTCATTTAAATATTATACAGTGCTGAAATACTGAAGTGTAGCCAATAAAGTCCATTGGGTTATAAACACAAATGTATATAAGTATCTGATGCACAATCATAGGCATTATCATCAAATGTGTAATTATATAAGTAAATTAAGACAAATCCATTGCCATATTTTGAAACAGATGAATGCCATGTAATTGTGTTGCTTAAATACAAGTGCATTTTGTGTAGGAAGAGCATTCTATAGAATAACAGACAATCTAATCCAGCTTTCTACCTAGGTGAACTCCGTGTTTCATCTCTCATGAAACCATCAAATCGAAAAACCTCTTATTCTATAAACTCAAAACCATTTTGAACTCTATAAAATTGAATAACCCATTATGCTTTTCCCTTTTAATCTGCATACCTACACAGTAGTCCCTGTCATATTCAATGCATTGATCTGGTATAATGAAGTTGTCCAGTCATCATTATTTACATTTTATATTTCAAACATCTTCATGTCATATAACAGAAATAGTCACGTATTGTTTGAATTTACTTTCCCCCCTTTCTTTGCTGATGAACATTTTAAGTAACATGTTCCACACCCGTTGTGCAGCAGGAAGCTTAATAGAGATGCTGTTTCCATAACAACAAATAGGATTTGAGCAAAAACACAATGTTCAGTGGTTATTGTTCCTCGCAGCAGGTAAAAGCAGTTATTCAAAATTACAAGCAGCATGACATTGAAAAAAATAAATTAATGCAAGGGGTGCTAAGAGTTCTGTTCCATATTTAGTAAATGTTTAACTCATAAATGCTTGAGGGGGCAGCTGTAAGATCCCACTCTATGCAGTATTTCCCCTCATATCATGACCTAAAATGAAGAGTAGTTATGGACAATCATTTTTCAGATATGAAGAGTTTTGTGAGTCAAGGAGGCACCAGCAATGACAAGGTAGAATACTTTCTAAATAGGCTAACTGCTTATATTAGATAATTATTTATGTACAACTTCTAATTCTTATAGTTAGAAATATTTACCCTTTTCTAAAATTATCCTTTAACTTTATTTTAATTTAATTTATTTAAAATATGTATCTATTAAACTGAAAATTTTCCAAGACGTTGTAGAAAAAGGTAAGAAAAATAATCTGATCTGAAAGACTACAGTGTCTTCATAGGTTATTTTAAAAACCTTTTCCCTCTCCATGATTCCATATCTTGGTTACTGTGGTTGTTCAAAATGCACACACTTTGAGTGTTTATAGATCCATTTTCCTAGATAGAAAAATAGAATCAGTCTTTTAAATTTAAAGGAGTATTAGAATAAAATAAAAATATAATTAAAATGTACAGAATAGTAAAAATGATTAGAACAGATTTTTTTCCTACAATATCAAATTCACAAAATGTGTGGGAAAGAATTCTATGTGTAGCAAATTAAAACATAATCTCATTAAGAAATCTTTGTGTTTATCATTACTGAGAAGTGGGGATTCAGTCCTATGACTAACTTCAAGAAATCAAATTTATTGCTCCTCAATATGTGCATTTCCATTTACAGACATCTCTGATTGGCAGTTCTTTCTTACTCAGATAAAGTGGCTAATGAACTAAAATCTTCCTCCTTATATTATCTAGTCACTAAAGATGGATCTTTTTAAGTCCATGCTTTGTCTCCTGTTCTGTTTAGTTATGGAAACTTAAGGTAGCAACTATCTATATGCCAATGGTTACATGTAATTTATGAAGTGATCCACACATTGTTCAATCTGATATCACCTCTCTCCTCATAATTTTTACGATATTATTTCTGAGCCTTGATAATGGAGCAGTTTGAGTTATATTACATTTTGAAGGATGGAGTTTGCTCTCTCTCTTCACTAAACAGATTCCTTTTAAAGTGTGAATTGGGATCTTCTCATTTTTGTATCCCTAGAGTACGCATCACAACTTGCTTATAGAAAGATTCAACAACTTAATAGCTTTAGATGCACTGAGTAGAAAATTATGAGGAGTAACGATCAGAAATCAAGGTGAACAGAGAATTGGTTCAGTTCTAATCCCACTGTGGTAGGTAGAATTCTAAGATGGTCCCTGTGAGTTCTATCCCGTTATCCACACCTCTGTACAATCCCTTTTCTTTGAATGCAGATAGAATCTGTGACTTACTTCTAAACAATAGAATAGGCAAAGGTGAAGGGATTTTGCAGATGTAATTAAATTCGCTAATATGTTGACTTTGAGCTAATCAAAAGGGAGATTATCCTGGATCAGGCTAGTCTAATCAGGTGAGTCCTTTAAAAAAGGATCCAGGGCTTCCCTGGTGGCGCAGTGGTTGAGAGTCCGCCTGCTGATGCAGGGGACACGGGTTCATGCCCCGGTCCGGGAAGATCCCACATGCCGCGGAGCGGCTGAGCCCGTGAGCCATGGCCGCTGGGCCTGCGCGTCCGGAGCCTGGGCTCCGCAATGGGAGAGGCCACAACAGTGAGAGGCCCACGTACCACAAAAAAAAAAAAGGATCCAGACCTTCTTTGAAGGGAGAGACTCAAAGCAGCAGAGATGTTCTCCTTCTAGCCTTAAAGAAGCAAATAGCTATGATGTGAACTACTTATGGAGAAAGCCACATAGGAGAGCACAATGGACAGCCTATAGGAGCTAAAGAGCCTCAGTCCTAGAGCCACAAGGAACTAAATTCTGCCCAAAACTATGTGAGTGCAAATGAGGGCTCCATACTTCAGAAAGGATGGTATCTTTATTGCAACCTTGGGAGACCCTGAGCAGAAAGCCCAGCTAAACCCAAACCCAGACTCCTGAGCCAAACAAACAGTGAGATAAAAAAGTGGGTGCTATTTTAACTGCTGAGGTTGTGATAAATTTGTTATGCAGCAAGAGAAAACTAATATAACCATCAAGGAAGCCCTGATTATGCTGTGGAGCTACCCTAGCTACACAGTCAGAATTCTGTGCCATCAAGTAGATAGTGGCACATTAGCCTGGGTCCAGCAATAACTCCCTCTCTGATTCTGCTTTCATGTATTTGGTAGTTGAAAAGGTACATGTTATAAAATTGGATTGAAATGATTAGTAGCTGTAAAGCACTTTGAAAAAATAAGCTATTATAAAATTTAAGAAGGGGGCTGTATTTTCACATTACCATCAACCCCTACAATCCACTATGAACTACACTTTCAGTGAAAATAAATATATTCCTTTCTCTCCTCCTGTTTTTCCACTTCCTATCACACATTTATCCAGAATGTATTTGTTAAATAGATGCAGTATGTGTAAAAATGTACTGGGCTTGTGGGTAAGTCAAAATGTGTTTAAAGAAGAGTTAGGAAACTATACTTCTAGAGTATTTAATTTAATTAAGTATGATACAATATTACAAGTGGGTGTAATTATTCAAAGAATGGCACCCAAACTGAAAATTACCTTGTAATCAAGAAGACCCAGACCAAATGAATCATTGTAACAGGTATGAAATCGAACACTTCATTCTAGTCAATTACATTTTAGGGGGAAAATGAGAACTTTATTTCCATATCTCTAATCAGGAGGCAAGTTTTACGTAGCCTGTAGCTATGTGACCCTGAGAAATAATGCTATCAACAATAATTTTTGATAAGCTAGTGCTTTTGTAGCAATCAGCTTAGTGGAATTTGAAAATAGGTTTAAATGAAAGTTAAATAGAAATCAAAGGGAAAAATTCAGTCACTGTCCATTTGAATACAAAGTGCTAAAACCTGTTTGTTAAAGAATGTATTTGAAGAGTCTACTTTTACTCCTTTTTCAAATGTGGACAAGGTTATTCACACCACTTTATTCATAGATGGGCTATTCACAGAATGTTGTGAGAAAGTTAGGGGAACATTGCCAAAGTTCAAGTAAGTCTGTAGAATCAAAATAAAGATGGAAATTCTCAAATTTCCTTAGAAATTTCCATAGAGGCTAATCTGTGATAAAATTTTTGATTGATCAAGTCTACCATTTACTCACTATGATGAGACACACACTTCTCAAAAGCAAGGAACAATGTGTTATCCAATGGGTATCATCACAGATAAATTTTCTGTGCCTTGTTTAAGAATCAAACTGCTGCAGTGTAACAGTGTGCATACCCCTGAAAACAAGCTCAGTATGGAGGTTTCATAATTGCACCTGAGCAGATAATTAGGCAATTAGAGCTATTAAAAGTTGACAAAGCACCAAGCCTGGATGAATTATACCCCTGATTTCTAGGAGGAGAAGCAGGGGAAAATAAGAAGATCCCCAGTGAATCTGTTCGATAGCCCAGTGAGGAAACGAGTTGAGCCCGGAGGGCAAAGATGGGAGTTTCCACTCTACTCTCATCCTCAGGATTTAAGAAAGGATGAGGAGAGGATTGGCTGGAGATATGAAAATCTCACATCATTTGCACAGACTATATTGAACACATTAATAAAGTGAAATTAACTTTGCAAATATGTAATTGGATAAAAACATGAGATGAAAATAAAACAATAGGACTAATGATTTAATTTCTGAAAAGCAGCTGATGCCTTGGCTCACATCAGACATGCATCTGAAGCAAGCTAAGAAGCATAGCAAGGAAAACAGGTTATGAAGAAGATTTCATTTTAAGTGTGTGGAAATAAAACAGACTAAATTGAATTTTGCAAGCGAATAATACAAACTAGGTAAGGGGCAAAACTAGTAGCCCTTGGCTCCCTGATCTACTTGTTAAATTCACAATGATTCTATATGACTTAAAATTATTGCAGTCTCCCAAATTGACAAATGTAATTGCTGAGACTGATGAAAGAGAATATTGGGATGCTGCTTTGGATTCTGTTGGAAAGTACTTAGGAGTTGATAGATGGTGCATACATTTGGAGGCTGAGAAGGGTAAGAAGGTAATGAGACTGGGGACCAAAAACAATTACAGTCTTAAGCTTCAAATGCAGCATAACTGTGGCTGTAGAGTAGGCAAAACAATTGAGTTTAACGTATTCATAATGTCTGTCAGAAGTGTGAGAGTCAAAACCTGGAGGTGTAGATAGAGTCTGAAAGCATAAGGCAAATGACTGCAGAACCTCTTCTTATTCAGTCACTAGAAGATTCAGGCAACAAATATTTATTGATGCAAAATGAATAAAAGTGTGTCACTGATGACTTTGTAGATATGACATTCACAAACATCAGTGCATTTTGAACAAAAGGAAGTGGAAATCACTGACTATTGAACTCTATTTGAACATGATTACAGAAGATAATGAAATTGAAATAATTATACTAAAGGTTTGGGTGCTGGAATGAAGAATAAATTTAACCTGAATATAGATGGAAGAAGTCAGTTTTGAAGGGCTGTAAAGGAGGTATAAATAAGATTTATTGATTCATTGATATTGAGGAAATATCAAAGGGTATGGTAATCTCTAAGAACAATATTTGGGGGCAATATTGACAGTGAGGAAATTCTAAGTAGAGGAGGGTGACATAATCCGATTTTGACTCATTACATTTCATTTGTTGGTAAGGCATTTATAGTAAGAAAATCATTCATCTCCAAGCTCCCTGAGAATGGAGAACACATCTAATCCATCTTTGCATCGCCACAAGTACTTATCCAAAGGCATGAGATACACTAGATATTATAATTAAATAAATACAATGAAACAAATTATATAGAAGAATTTTTTTACCTTAAGGGAAAATCTCCTTCAATTTTATTTTGCCAGAGCAAAACTACTCCAACAATTTAATAAACAGGCTTTTCCATTGCTTTTTTCTCTAGGATCATGTTTATATCCTTCTTTATAATTTATCTTATTTAGTTACATCAAGTCACAATATTTCTGTTTTTTGACACCAAAATTTTCACCTGATTTTTACTGACTGGTTTGTATTGAGTTGAATGCATTTCTCTATTGCTGGATATTTAGTTTTATTTTTCTAATTTTGGCTGTAATAAACAGTAAAACAATAAACATGATGTATAATCTTATATAAACATCTTTTTTCCCTTGTCAGATTTTAAGAATTTTTTTAAGATAAATTCTTAAAAATATCTCCCAACCTGTCACCCTTTTCTGACCTATATGATTTCTCAACCTAGCAGCCAGCCAAAGTAATCCCATAAAAAAGGCGAGATTGCATCTGTCCTCTGAACAAAACTCTCCACTCATTCTTCATTTCACCCAGAGTAAAAGCCAAAATATTTACAGTGACACAGAAGGTCCAGCATAATCTTGGGTGAAGCATACACCCTCCTCAGAATTGTTGCCTGGAACACTTTCCCCTGTGATATTTACATGATTTACATCTTTATTTCCTTGATGTCTTTTCTCAGATGCCTGCTTATTTGAGAGGCCTTACGTGATCAGCAATATTCTCCTTACTCAGTTCTGTTTATTTTCATGCATTGCCTCCTAGGCATATTTTTATTATTTTTTTCTCGTCTGTCCTTCATAAGAATATGAGCTCTTCAAGGGCAGAAAATGTATGTGTTTTGTTTACTGTCATATCCCTGCACATGAACCATAACCTAGCAGCACATGAATGAAAGAATGAACAAATGCAAGGAATATAAGTTGGGATCAGCTCAGCAAGAATATTGGGTATCCCGTTAAGAATTTGTACAGATAGTTACCTGCACACATCGAAGAAGTTTAAAGGTTTAGATTTTTTAATAGATAATAATATGTCCGTTCACTTATTTATTAAACAATTATTTATTGAGTGCCAATATGTGCTAGGCCATGTGTTTGGCACAAGACACACCAAAGTAAGAAGGACTGGCACAGTTCTTGCTGGGACTTGAAAACTTTCATTTTCACGAAGGAGAATTCAACTGCGGTTTCAGAAAGATCACTGGTGGGGAGAGGATATCCTGGGGATTTGAAGGACTGGATGTGGGGCACCAGTGCAGAGCACTTTGTAATGGGAGTCTGGTTTAGGGCAACAGCAACAAGTAAAAGGGAAAAGAAGAATATGAAGAGCCTTTCTTCTACTTAACACCAGTTACTAACCAAAGGTACTTATTGTGAGTAAACAAGCTCATTATCTTGAACATGCCGTAATGAAGAGTGTAGGGAAAAATACTGGCTCAGGCCCCTGACAGTTTAATTCAAGACTAGTTAGTAAAACTGTCAGGAGCTTGTAGGTTTCCTAAACTCTGTCTCTAAGTAGATTAAACAACAGACTCATACTCTATTGGGTTTATGTGTCATCAACTAAGGAAAAGCGGGGGTTGCTTCTGAGCAGCTCTGGGCAGGTGGTAGAGATAATACTGCTCACTGCCAGGATGACTTGCCTAAAGCCTGTGTTGACCCAGCTGAGGAATAAGATAACCCAAGTTTGAATTATCCATCCCAAAAGTCAACCTCTCAGGCTTGGATGGATTTCTTAATCTCCCTGAACTCTGATGTTTCTGTAATACGTGCCTTACAGTCACCACACACAGCCCTCTATATTCCCATTCTTCTCATTTTAATAAAGTGAGATTCTTGCCTAAATATTCTTATTCTTTTGACGATTTACTTATTCCTGCTCCTTATGGAGTACCTGAATGGGGGTTAAATTTCATTTCTGAATTAGATGTGTTTAATACATAAGACAATATGTGGTAGAATCCGTCACTCACTTCCCTCTCTCCACACTGGACAACTGTGATGTTTGTACCATCTGTGTTTGTACCATGGTACAATGAGGTACAATGAGGTAGGAAGAACTAGTAGAAGAGTTGGTTCTAATACTAAATCTATTCCTCAATATTAACTTTATCAGTAAACGTGAGGTGAATTTAAAAAAATTATCTGCTTAATCCCTACTAACTCCTATGATTCACAAAGGGAAAATAACTCATGACAAAAAAATCAAGAACTTATTTGTTGATGGTTTCAAACTTTAAAACCAGCCATCCTAATAAACAGCATTCCCTAGTCCTCCTGAACTGAGGTAGGAGTCAGATTGTAAAGACTGGAGTCTTAGTAAAGAGCATCTCTCATATGTCTCATATATGCCTCTTATCCATACAAGCTCACATTCTTTCTACTGCCTCACAGACAGCTCCCTATTCTCCCTGTTTCACTCTTTAATACATCCTCTACACAACATGGAGGCCAGTGTTTTAACCAAGACTGTGCTGCGGTAGGAATTAAGTATCTATAAGAAGATAATGGCCGAGCTTGTAAGGAGGCCAATGAGTTCACCCAGGTTTTATAAATGTGTCTTTGGCCCAAATTATCAAAGTTCCAAGGGTAATAGAAATCTTAATAATATTGAAGTTGCATAATTGTTTTTGAGATGACTGAATGAATAAAAGAGATGAGACTCCCCTTTTGGCCTCAGTGGGGAATACAAGAGAAGAAGGAAGGGAAAAATATTAATGGGGCACTCATCTATGTGAGGCATTATATTTAGCACTTCATATAATTTAGATAATGTTATCTACACTACATATACCATGGGATTTTATTCCATTAATTTACTTAATCCTTGCCTCATTCCAAGTGAGATTTTGAACTGTCTTTTTACTAATGTACTCTGTAAGACAGGAAAAAAATTAAGGTAACAGTGAAAATAAATTAAATGATTTAAATAGAGTCATATTTTGGATAAGGCTAGTGCTAAATAATGCATAAAAAAGAATTCAGACTATTGTATAGTTGGGCTGGAAATCTGGCAATGAGCAGTTAAGCAATCAAACCCAAGTGCGGGCAAGTTTAGTTACATTACCTGATTTCCATTAAAAGAGAAAAGTTAAAAAGAAACACCACAGCTTTTCCTGGCACTGAGAACAGAAAAAAATTTCCCCATGGATCCTATTAAGATGAGAAGGAATTTTTCTTCTGCAAGTCATATATTGTGATGAATTTGTGAAGGTAACAAAAGTTTGAATTAAGCTTTTATCCAACTTTGATCCTAAAAGATACAGGTTCTCACTCTGTCATGTATTTGGTCAAATGCAGTGATCAGGCAGGAAGTAACACTAAATAAGTAAGTGTACTTCACAGCCAAGTGCACTTTTCTAGTCGTTGTCTCAACCAACAGCATCAATATATGATTCCACACTGCCCAGATTCCTGTTGAATACTAGTGCCATTCATCTAATATACCTTTAAAAATGTACATATATATGATCAGAATGACATGGTTGTAATATGGCTAAAGCATGTTCTCTTTTCTGTAATCATTAGTTTTGCAACTACTGGGACTGTTCACCAGGTCCGTTCCCCTAAACTGTGGTTCTCTTACAATTTAGTAAGCACCCCAGGGAAGGGAAGAAGAAAGAAGAGTATGATCTCACAGTAATAATACCCTATCTTTGCCTCCAGTTTTTTCTCTGACTGTAAAAATAAACTCAGTTCCAATTATTATTCCTTTGTAAAGGAAAAAGGTTCAGGCAAAGTGATGCAATATAAAAGAGCTCTATGCAGTCAAAATGAAATGGTGAACAAAATAGTCCAATTGCTGCAGAAGAAGAAAACGCTTGACTTTCTGGAAAGGCAGAATAGGAAACCCACAATTAAATTAAAAACCCTCACCTTTATAATGATGAGAGCTTTATCCTTTCATTAAACAAACATAAGCAGTGTATCTTACCTGCTTTCCCAGTAATGGTTCTGGTATTCTGATTTTCAGGGCTTTAAGTGTTAGGTAGTGGTTTTGTGATGTAAAATTACTGTAATTCCAGTTTCTTTTATTATCTGACACTGAATTGTAAAATTTCTATTAATAATTATTAACTAAGCATTTAAAATATATCAAGAATAAGGGAGGAAATATCCATTTTCTTTATTTCCTTATGGTTTATAAAATGAGGTCTAGATGACCTTTATTTTTATTAATACCAAATATAAATAATTCATGTTATCTACATTTTACCGTGATGATTTATTTTTTTAATTTTCTTGGTATATAAGCATTTCCCAGAAGATAGTTTATGTGACCAGCAATTAATGCACAATACAACTGAAGAGTTTAAATGATCTTCAAAGAGTAAATGATGAGCTTGCATCAAGCACTTCAAAAAATATTAAAAGCTTCACTTTTTTCTTCAGGTACTCTAAATAATTGCCAAATGGACATATTTAACGGTCTTGTCTATTCCTTAACATTTTTGTCATGTGCTCTGCATTGGCTGCCTTGGTTACTCACTCCTCAAGCCCATAGCAGTAGGGTTTCAGCCCTCAGCACTGTGGTACAACAGCGGTCTGCCAAGTCACACATCATTTCTGAATCACTGATTCCAACAGTCTCATCCTCCTTGAATGTATTTATTCATATAGTTTTAAATACCAAATATTGCAATGTATTTAAAATATGCCAGGCACTCTGTAATGTCCTGACTCTCTTAGATCACATCCTGAGGTTCAGTAACTTTCTTGATGTCTTTACTGGCCTTTCCCAGGGTTAACTGTCACTCACTGAGACCAAATGTGATCTTATCATGTATAGATCATAATATAATCCCCCAACAGTTTTTCTGCTGGATTTACATAATGTTTCAGGTAGGAGGAGTTTGGGGGCACTGTGCACTGGCTCATTTTATTGAAGCCAGCATAGACATATGAATGAAAATGTTTTTCTAGAGCAGCACTGTCCAAAAGACCTTTCTGCAATGATGAACATGTTCCATATCAGCTCTGCGCAAGAGGGTAGCCACTAGCTACATGTAGTCATTGAGCACTTGAAATGGAGCTAGTACTATTACGGAATTGCATTTTTTTCTTATTTATCATGTTTAAGGAATTGCATTTTTAATTTAATTAATTCTAATGTAAATAGCCACATGTGGCTAGTGGTTACGTTACTGAACAGTGCCTTTGTAGAGCATGCCTTTCCTACATAATCTCTTCTGGACACATACTGAACTTTCATGTCTTCAGTACAAAACATACAAAACAAACATCTCTCAATCTCCACCGTCATCTGTATAATCCCCACTTCCTCACCTCCCATTTACTTCTTTTTTTTTTTAACATCTTTATTTCAGTATAATTGCTTTACAATGGTGTGTCCGTTTCTGCTTTATAACAAAGTGAATCAGTTATACATATACATATATCCCCATTTACTTCTTTGATCTGGCTTCTGCTCCTGCCAATTCACAGAAATCACAGAAGTATATTGCCAAATTCATGATATATGACACTGGGTTATTTCTCTCTTTTGTCTTACCTTCTTTAGCTTCTGAGTCACCCTCATCCTGGGTTTCCCTTACTTCTCTGACCCATTGATTCATTCCTTCATGAATAATGTCTTTACTATGAGTGTCTGCTATGCGCTAGGATTTTGGGTGATGAGAAAAAGGACACTATCCCAGTTCACATATAGCTTATAGTCTGTGTTGTTCATTTTAAAAATCAGTGATGTTCAAACTAATTGGACCACAATGCAGAAATATGTTTTACTTTGTAACCAAGTATACATATATTAGTGTAAATATATTTATAATGAAAGTTTCAGGAAGAGATCTCTACTCAAATTATATGCAAAGCATATTAATATTTTCTGTACTGTTTTTTAGTGCTGGTCGAGACCTATTCTGCTGATTTCATGGCAGGCTCACAGTTTGAAAACCCAGCCCTAAATCCCAGCTCTCCCCAAACTCTGATGCTAGCCTTTGACGTTCCAGTACATGGTTCCAGCCCCTATTCACAAATACTGCTCCTTCCCCAGAATTCTGTCTCCACCCAGACTCCCCACAGATCACATTATGAGAATCAGCAGCCTTTCAGAACAATGGCCTATCTCAGGGTTGCCTCTTGTTCGCTGGCTACAAATCTGATTTCATATCCTTTTTCCCAATCCTGCGCCTTCTCCTATATTTACTTTACTTGTGAATGGTTCTACCATCTACCCACTTAACCTAAGGAGAAACCTAGAAGATATTCTAAGTGCATTCCCTCTCATCCCTCTGCATCACATCAAATATCTTGGAGAGATTCCTCCTCTCCTTTCATTGTCATTGCTGCAGCTTAGACCTTCCTCACCTCTATTATAGACAATGTACCTCAAGTTCTGTCCCTTGGAACTTTCAGTGACAATGGAAATTTCTGTATCTGTACTGTCCTATATGGTAGCCGCTAACCATGTGTAGGAGCTCTTGAGAACTTGAAATGTGGCTAGTGCAACTGAGGAACTAAAAATTTAAGTTTAAATAGCCATATGTGGCTAGTGACTAATGTACTGAACAGCACAGGTCTATATGATCTCCCCAACACAAGTATACCCCCTGCTAGTCTCTGGAACAAACAACCAACCAACCAACCCCTGAAAAAATTTTTACTCTAATTCTTTGCCAATAAATGCTACATTTGTGGCAAAAATGTAATTTTTTCAAGAATATTTAAGTTTTAAATATCTACAAAAATTGTCAGAAATCGAACAAGGTTTTAGGCATTTGTATGTTGTCTGCAATATCCTTAATATTAAAATGTGCTAAAATTTAAATGTCTTACTATATATTCTGATGTATTTGTATTCAAAATTAAGCAGATTTTGAAACTGATGATTTTGAAAATAACAGGAATATACGATTTAGTCAATTTTATTTCCTGCTTTATGTATATATACATTCAGAGGACTAAGTGATAACATTAAAGACAATTGTTTCTTCGTACTTGACTATTTTCCTTGACTATTTTCTACATTCTATTATTGTGTATACACTATAATCAGGGAAAGGGTATATATATATATATTTCATACATATATATTTCTCCATGTATCCATGATAAAGGTCTTGGAAGTTTGAAAATGCCCAGTAAACAGCAGCTACATCTCTGCCCAAGAGAAAAAGGCATTAAGAAATCAAAATATCACCTTTATTACTGATAAAGGTTAATTTAGGAGGCATGCCATAACATGAGACCTAAATGAATCTGCTTAGATTCTATAGGAACAACCCACAAAAGGAAAATTTTAGTCTGCCATGCAGACAAACCTACCAAATTCACTACTTCACAGCTGATAAGTCTGGAAAGGAAAAATAGACTAAATCTCCCAACTAATACCCCAGTCATGGAATGCAGACCAAAGGTTATTGCTCACAAGGTAACTCACTCCCTCTCCTTTGAGGACCAGGTTATTGGAAATGTTAGAAAAAAATCCCCATTATGTAACATGTGGATATATTCCCGCCCTAACGTACTCTAGCTTTTTCATCTATTTCATCTATTTCATTGAGATTAATGATTAAGCCTATTTGCTCTCCAAATGCTACACGTTGTCTATTTGTGGCCAAATGCACAAAATTCTAATTACGCTAATCTCTCAATTTTGCTAACCCAGCAGTTACCAACAACCCTGAACAACCACAGTCCCTGGCCTCCCCGAGGCAGCTGCCTCTAAACAGCATCGAACATCCACATCATGAGAGGGGAAGAGAAAAGGAGACTAATCCACACACGCCGTATGCTCTTTTATGTTTAGCTATCAGATAATTGATTTCAACTCCATGGGAAAGCATAAAAGAAATCAGTCTGCCTGGAAATCTGAGGAATTATTTCCTTCAGCAATTTATAATACAGACTTATTTTTAAAATGAAATAATTTGTATGTATCAATCAACTAGAGCAGTGATCCCCAACCTTTTTGGCACCAGGGACTGGTTTCATGGAAGACAATTTTTCCACTGATGTGGGAGGGGCGGGATGCTTCGGGCAGTAATGCGAGTGATGGGGAACGGCAGATGCAGCTTCGCTCACTCGTGTGCCTGCCACTCACCTCCGGCTGTGCAGCCTGGTTAGTAACAGGCCGCAGACCGGTACTGGTCCTGAGACCAGGGATTGGGGACCCCTGGACTAGAGAAAGAATGAGATAAAGTAGAAGAAACAATGAGAACTGAGCATCAGAAGACCTGGTTTGGTCTAGGTCCAGCACCAAGATATTGGGCATTTTGTTAGTGATTTTGGCTCTCAGAGCCATAGTTTCTTCGCAAAACAAAAGGTTTGAATTCCAGAGAACTTCTGGGTACCTTTATAATCTTTCCAATACATCTATGCTTACATTCTCAAACATAGGATGAACTTCTCAGTAATAAGAATATTGCACAGCTCTTGCAACCTCAGCTACCAGAATTATTTCCTTTACACGTTAGAAACTCAATGTTTATTCTTTCTTCTCGATATTAAACAAGAATAAATTTGGCAAAATCTTAAGAAACAAAAATAACTAGGCAAACTCTCATCAACCCTTCATTTCTTGATTCTGTGATATGCTACTGAAAATAGAAGAGTGGTGTGATTTGCACATAGAAAGGGAAATAAGATTCATCTGTCTCATCCTGGCTTTATCACGTATTTGGCTTGACCTTTGATGACCTCTCTATGCACTTTTCTAATGATAGGAATGTGGACTGAAGTACACTTTGCCTAAATGAGTTTAATTTGCATTAAAAGAAAAAGATATGTATCAACATCTTTCTTCTGAACTACAATAATCTGCTTACCAAAACCCTACTGCCAAATTGACATTCCTAATAATAGCAAATATTTATAATTAGTGCTTACCCCATCTCAGACATTATTCTGAATTTTAAAAAATACGTTAGCTCACTATTCTTCTCAAAATGCTTTAGTAGCTTTCGATAACCTTAAGGTATAGTCTGCCTTCATATTAAATATGTTATACATATGTATGTATAATAAGAAATGTTTGGATATATATACATGACTCTATTCCACTTCCACATGGGTTACCCTTGCCCTCCTCCCCTTGCTTACCTGCAACCTCCCACTCCAACAGAGGGAAACCTGACTCTCAGTACCTCCATCTATTTACTTAATTATACAGTTATAATATTTCTAGGTGGTAGTTTCAGACTTTGTAGACAATATGCCTATAGGAAATAACTATCAACTACAGTCCAATATTTATGTACAGTTACTTTTACCTTTAGTCCTATAGACTCCACTCATTTCCCAAGTTACTTAGGTTAGTGCCTTGTCCCCAGTGTCCTTTAATGAGGCTGTTTACTACCTTTAAAATACAGTTAGACTGGTCACATTCTGTCTTCTATGCTGGATTCTCTGACTTCCTACATGATTTATTTTTAATTTGCATACAATACTCACTCTTTCTGTTGTAAAGAAAACAAATAGATTTTGACAAATTCAACATTACATTATCATACAGAGTGGTTTCATCAGCCTGTAAAATTCTGCACTTGACCTATAAAACCCCCTACTCTGAATTCCTGGAAACCACTCTTTATACCTCTGTCTTTTCTAGAATGTCATATAAATTACCTCATACAGTGAGACATTTTAGACTTTTTTTTTTAAACTAACCAATATACACTAAAGATTCATCAATGTCTTTCCATTATTTAATAACTCACTTCTTGCTAATGCTGAACAGTATTTGATGTTATGGCTGTGACAGAATTGTTTATCCGTTTACCTATTGAAGTACATCTTGGTTATTTCCAGTTTATGAAGATTATGAATAGAGGTGCTATAAACATCTGTGTGAAGGTTTATGTTTAGATATAAATTTTCAAATCAATACCTAGGAGTACCATTGTGGAATGAAATAGTTAAGATCATGTTTAGTTTTGTAAGAAACTACCAAACTTCTTTCCAAAATGGCTGTTCCATTTTGCATTCTCATCAACAATAAATGAAAGTTCCTGTTGCTCTGCATCACCACTGAAAGTAAGTAATGTCAGTTTTATAGATTTAGTGAGGTTTTATCTTTTCGGATAAGGTGTCTGTTCAGATCTTTTGCCCAATTTTTAATTGTGTTATGTTCTTAGTTTAATAAATTTTTTATACATATTGGATAAAAGTATTTTATCAGATATGTTTTAAAGTATTTTTCTCCTAGTACATGGCTTGTCTTTTATACTCTTAGTAGTATCTTTTGTAGACCAGAACTTTTCAAATTTTAATAAAGTCCAATTTACCGATTTTTTCTTCCATAAAAAGTTTTGCTTTTGATATTGTATCAAAAACTTATTACAAAATCCAAGGTCACATAGATTTTACTCCTGTGTTTTCTTCAAAAGTTTTATAGTTTTCCATTTTCCATTTAAGTTTATGACCCATTTTAAGTTAATATTTTTGCATATGTATCCAATTGTTCCAGCTCCATTTCTTGAAATGTTTTATAGATTATCTGCATACTACTGATTTCAAATTGAATTATGGCTAGTTTGTAAGTATAAATTATTTATTATTAAAATATAACTCAGGAAATATTGTAACTTGTTAAAAGGAAATTTGAACTTCTATATATCTTGTAGGATTATGTCACAATTTAAAAATTTCCAAATATTCTCCCTCAAAAACAGGTGGTAATTACCTTTTCTACATAAATATGTTTCTTGTGTAATTCAAGGTATATTTGGTCATTTATTCTTCAATGTACATTATTGCACAGATTAATCTTAGCATCTAAGCCTTCATGAAGGCATTTAATCATTATACATTATCATTTTACCTTTATTACTGTAAAACTTTATCAGTATTCTTCATTCATCCAAAGGATTTTCTTAAATTATAACTCAAATCTAATTCCTGATCTTCATGAATCTATGCTCCCTGTCATTCCCAAATTAGCACTGAATTCCAGTAGTTGAGTAGAACTGCGATCAACTGAAGCCATTTATTTTTAATGTGCAATTAATTGTTTGTGGAGCTAATATTAATTGGACTCATTGGTTTCTCATTTAAAACAATTAAATCAGGAAAATAAAGCAGCTTGCAAATGATCACACTGAACTGCAGCGTAAAGAGCACTACCATTTCTTAATTGACTGAATATTAGTAAAATTACTTGAGAAAATAAAATTAGTTAAGCTGTCCCAGATGTTGTTCCTGGACACTCCTCTGGTTTTCATAGAATATCAAGATTTTAAAATGTTTGAAAATAAGAAACAAATCAGAATAAGAAATGAAAACTTTTCATTCATGAGATCCTTAAGACATAATTGGGAGTGACTAGAATCAGTTTTAATACTTGATAGAGAGTGCCTGTGAAAATTTATTTCCAGGATTTTATGAATATTTCTGATGCACACTTTGGAGCACTCAAAGGTCAGAGTGTTGTTGAATAACACCCTCTTTGACCAAAGCCTCTAGTAAGAAATACCACATGGAAATGATTTCCTACAATTCAACAAAGAGAAAAAAATGTCTTTCTTCACCAAAGAATAATATGGAGCTGAGTGAAAATTATGTTACTGGGTTGACTGATGAAAGTAAACATGTTAAGTCCTAAGGGAAAGTGATAGTGAGTTAAATCAATAAAGTACATAACCTTGCCTAAAAGCAAAATGAAATAAGTTTTTTGTTTGATTTTTATATAAGTATGAGCCACTTTCCATATATAGGGTTTAGCATTATCAAGTTATACATTTATATAAAATATATTCATGAGGCAATGTTGTCTTTCACATAAAAAGTTTTCCCCATGATAGGATTAGAGATGCTAGTATACATTCATTAATTTGCTTTTTTCTAAAAATACTGACTGCCTTTTATTTGCCATGCTCTGTCCTCTGCCTTGAGTGTATAATATTGGGCAAAATAAGCAAAAAATAGTATTTGCTTTTTCCTCCAGCTTTACTGAGGTATAACTGACATATAACATTGTATAAGCTTAAGGTATACAACATAATGCTTTGATTATGTATATACTATGAAATGATTACCACAATAAAGTTAGTTAACACATCTATCACCTCACATCATTACAATTTTTTTGTGATGAGAACTCTTAAAATCTACTTTCTTAGCTACTTTCAAATATATAATACAGTATTGTTAACTTAGTATCTGCTTTTATGGTGCTCATAGTTTTGAGTGGAACAAATCTGGTGAGACAGAAAAAGAAGAAAACATTGGTCAGTTTTTGGGTAAGCACCTTCTCATTAATTGCCACTTTGTCTTAAAGAATTATCTTGAGCACTCTGAAAACAGATTCACAAATACCACTATAGCTAGTCATTCAAATCTTAGTAAAACTTATGAGAAAGGAATTTGCAGAAAATTGCTAGAGAAGTATAGTGAGTGTGTCCAGTCATATGGATGGACAAGGCACATTATCAGGTGCTGACCTTCCAGGGAAGGGAAGGTAGTTACAGAGTGAGAAGTACTGAGGGGTAGATAACTCCCAGTATAATTCAATTATTCCTCAACTGTTTTGCTCAGAGATGTCCCTGCATATCTATGACATAAATATTCAAACCTAAGTGTTTTTCATAACAAAATGGTAACTGTGAATTGCATATTACATTTAACTATTGAAATAATAAGTTAATATCCTTTTGCCTCTTACTGTTGGGAAAGATTTAATTTGGTTATTAATTTAGTGAGGTACCAAAAAGTGGTGAGATATAAGTTCTTAAAATATTAATAATATAACTTTGATCATTTGACTTAGTTGAAGCTAAATGTCCCTGGGCCCTGATGGGGATTCTGGTTAGATTCTCATAGTGAATACTTAGAAAAGGCAGACAAAAAAGGAACAAATTGGAAGTCATAGGGAGGATTAGCAATACATGTGTGGGGAGGACATCAGGGTTCAGAGGGGTTGAAATGGTGAGGGCAGAGGAAGTGTAGTGGTCCTAAGGAACATTTTCTACATTCTGGAGGATACAGAAACAGTACAGGTCATGGAGGGAAGGAAGTAGAGACCCTCATGGAATGCAAACTTGTATAAAGTTGAGATGTGCTTGGAACAACTGTCCTTTTAACCGTGTGCCTGGCTGATAACAAAGTGAGACCATCAGTCTTTATACTTAAAAGTGTGTGAAATTAAGAGCATTGTGAAAGACAGGTGAGCAATATGAGGTTGCAGTGCTGAGATATACTGAGCTTCAGGAAAGGGTTGTGTGGTCTTTTCCTGAGTAGACTCCTGTGTGGTTTCCATATCTCCCTATTGTAAAAGTTCAGTGAATGAACAATAAAACTGAATGAGCAGAGTATACAAGAAAAAGAAAAGTAGAATATATATTTAAGTTCTGGAAGATCCAAAGTAGAGGACACCATGGACTTAGACTTACAAAATAACAGGATGTTCTAATATTCTCAATATTCACATAACTAATGGTAGAAATATGAGTGGCTGGAGTGACCTAACTTGGGGTACAGAGTAGGTTATAGGAAATCATTGGTTGTGCAACTAAGAATCCAGTCAGGTTTGAGAAACTGGAGGTCCCCATCTCCCTGTGGTGTGTGTTTGTTCTTGATCTCTGATGAGCTGTGAGGACAGGACTTTAGGAGTTGCAGTTCCCATGAGCCTGGAAGGTCCAGAGCTTGTTGTAACTATAGTGTTACGGATTTGGGGTTCAAAACTGATCTTCAAATGACTTCCTACCCCTAGCTTCTACTCTGCTTCTCTCTCACTATAACACTGACATAAATAATACATGCCACACAATTTCAAATTGGGACAACCAAGCAAATGAGCATTTACTTCCACATACATAATGGGAAAAATACCTCTGGTGTTATCTATAGCAAATGAAAATGCTTTCATTCATTGCCTATATAGTGCCAACACATGTAACTTAGACCAAGAATTTTTCCAATTTCATTGGGTCACTGACTTAGTTGATACTAAATTGGGAAGCCAAACAAACCACACGATTGTTAACACAATACCATTTTGATGTACTGTCGGTCTGTAAGATGGATACTGATGCATCACATGTGCAAAGACTGCATTGGTCATGTTGAATGAGTTCTTAATTTTATTTTTCATTTCCCTTAAGGTAACTATTAATTATATTTATTTATTTCCACTAAAAATGGAAATACAACATTTTGAACTAGTAAAATTGTCTTGAATATCTGGACATATCTTTGAAAACTGCAAAATATTTTTAGTTTTGTCATTCCTTTCAAATAATTCTCTATTATTATTATTATACTTTACTTTGGATGGCCCTGATTCTCTGAATAAAACCTTTCTTTGTGAAGCAAATGATTCAATTAGCCTTCTTAAATTATTATTTTTAGGTTTACTTTTAAAATAGTTGGGCTACATTCTTTACCTAGTTATTGACTTATGAACTGATTTAATGTCTATGAGTGCCAAGTAAAATTTTGTTTTCAAGCTGAATATAACCAAAGTGCACACATCTTTTGCGTTTTATGAAATTTGAACATTTTCCATTTTCCCTTTTAATTAAAATCTTATTTCACTTCTCTTATTTTCCCTATTTTTCTCTGAGTAGTTAAAACAAGTGTAAACCAGAAATTTCAAAAGAACAGGAACACTTGGCTGTATTTCTGGCTGATCAAGAAGCAGAAAATGCAGGAAATCTAATGAGAAAGCTTATTATTATGATTTGCACAGCTCAGCTTTTGCATAATCAAGCATGTCAATGCACTCACACATTTGCAAATGTTGCTTAGCACCACACATCTGAATCTTTTTAATGCTTCTCCATTACCATTGCTTTTGCTGCCCCACTCAGGAAGTGGTCATCCATGACCCCAATTTTCAAAATGGGCCAGCTAAAAACAAAGACTGGATGTGTTTCCTAATCCTATCAAACCTTTTTTTTTTTTTAAGCAGAATGAAAACAGGTGGTGTTCTCAATTTTTAAAGGAGCCAAATTATGAACTGTAAGCTGAATATGGCTGTGATTATCCAGGTACAATTGCTCACATGAAAGTTGGTAGAATTGTAGAAGAAGCTATGCAATATTCAGGTCATCTTTGTTAGCAGCTGTGGTGCGTTTGATCTCTTAATATCATGCAGTACTTCAGTTAATGTTATAGGAACATATGTTGCTATTTGTCAATATAATAGTGTAATACATATGTATGAAGTTGGGTGTCATGCCAAGGAAACTGCATCTACATCCGCCCAAAAGAATCGATATGAGTAGTAAATACCCCTCACTCCCTTTCTCACCTTTCCCTCATCCCTACACTTAGGACTCCTATTAAAACATAGTGAAATGGTGAGGCATCATAAGACTGTTCACTATCATAGTCTGGTGATACTTTAAAATTCTGGTCCAATAAATAAAAATAACTTTATGGCAATCCATTTTATAGCTATTTGTTATTATTATTATAGTTATTTTACTGTATTTGTGATTAAATGAATGATTAGATATTGATTCTGAACAAGAGAGAGATGAATTTCAAAATCAGATTTTTCATGTTATTATGTATAACGGTGAAATAAAGTTTGAGCATCAGTGATTAGTGTTTCCTAAAATACTTCATAAATAAGAAAGAAAACCATAGATGATGGTAAAATTCAGTGGATTTGTAGGTGATTGAAGAATCCCTTAAAAAGATTGCTGTGTCATGGATTCCTGACAACCTGTAAAGGCTACAGGTGGTGAGGTGACATGGGAGCAGGGATCATAATTAATATTCAGAAGAGGACACTGAGGCCTTTTTCATCAAATGTATAGATGGCATAAAAGCCTTGAGAGCTAACCAGTATTTGAAAGAACAAAGTCAGAATACGAAATGCTGTCAACAAAATGGGAAGATAAGTAACATATAATAAGATGGAATTTTAAAACATTAAATGGAAAGGATTATCCTTGTTCTGAAAAATAATATTTTTGCAAAAATAACATAACATGTGGAAGATGAGGCATAGCAAAAACATGTGCTAGGGATTTTAACTGGAGGAAAGATTAATATGAAACAACTGCAGGATGAATAAAAGCCCTCAGAATATTTTGAATACATCAACCTTTGAACAGACCTTTATGTGTTCCAAGAGAGACTTTAATGTGACTTCCCACAAGCTTATATTTTCAGGTCTAATTTTGAAATTGGGTTAGTATATTAGAATTTTAAATCCTTTCAGTATCGTGATAGAAAAATCAAAGCTTGCTGACCATCTACCTCTTAAGATATGATCAAGACCTGTACTCAATATCTTAGGTACGATCTACTCCAGGTAGATAAGAAAAATCATCTTATACATTCTGGATACTAAATTCATGCATACAATTATTTTTAAATATGTATTTAGACTCAATAATGGGCCAGTAGCCACAGAAAGCACAAATATTAGTTTCTCTCTGAAGGAAATATCTAAAAATATTAGGAAGGCTATCTTCATAAATAAATTTTTCACTGAATTATTTATTTTAGGAAAAGTAAAAATAATATTAGAGGACAAAAACTGAAGAATAGACAGGTAAATAATATTCTATATATATATATATGGCAGGATACTGTCAAAGAATAATATTTCTAAGGACTTTGTAATAACATGAATTTGCTCATGTCAACATGTTAAAAAACAGTAAATGAAGATATATATGTGAACACAGTCACGTGCAAGGTTATAAAAAAAATCATACCAAAATGGATTAAAGTATATCTAAGTGAACAAATTTAATACTAGTTAGAAATGTCTGTTGAAAACTATGGGCAAATCACATGAGAGAACAATTCACAATCATAGAAAGTTACCTGCTAAACAAAATGTAGAAACAGCTTAACTTGTTCAAAGGAATCAAATAAACCTAACTGAAAACACTAATGCCATTTTAGTTACCTTAATAAGTTTTAAAAAAAAGTATATAATAACATGATGAGATCAAAATTGCAACAACCAGGGCTTCCCTGGTGGCGCAGTGGTTGAGAGTCCGCCTGCCAATGCAGGGGACACAGGTTCGTGCCCCGGTCCAGGAAGATCCCACATGCCGCAGAGCGGCTGGGCCCATGAGCCATGGCCGCTGAGCCTGCGCGTCCAGAGCCTGTGCTCCGCAACGGGAGAGACCACAACAGTGAGAGGCCCGCATACCATAAAAAAAAAAAAAAGAAAAAAGAAAAAAATTGCAACAACCAAGAAAAGGTACGTATTCACAACTCTAACAATGTACTGTTAAAATATTTATCAAAACTATAAATTCACATATTTTGACCCTATTCCTCCTAAATTTTAATCCTGACTATGAAAAGCTTTCTTATGCAAAAACACAAGCAGCCTAGAAACTCTAACTGTGTAAATGATCCTTGAAATGTTACATGAAACTTCTGAGGGCAGTCAATGCACCTAATAATAAAGGAATGATTAATTATGGCTGTTCTCACAATGGAATATCATGCTGTTATAAAATAATTTATGAAGTTTGAAAAACAGCATATAGATATGATATACTGTCAAGTGAAAGTCAGGTTACAAATTGTAAATACATTAATATTTAAAGCTACATAAAATGTATAGGCATATGTAAAAATATTAAAGGGAACTCTCAAACTGACAATAATTTTGTTAGCATGGTTGAAAAATTGAATGATTTCCATATTGAATTATTTAAAAATGTATTTTAAAAATAAAATCATACTTAAAGCCAAGAAGAAAGTCTGGGACATATGTGTGTGATATATATACATATATATACATACCTGACACTAAAGCAAATCATAGATGGCTTACTATAGAAATAAGTAAAGAGGAACTTCCCTGGCAGTCCAGTGGTTAAGACTCTGCCTTCCAATGCAGGGGGTGAAGGTTCAATTCCTGTTCGGGGAGCTAAGATCCCACATGCCTCAGGACCAAAATACCAAAACATAAAACAGAAGCAATAATATAACAAATTCAATGAAGACTTTAAAAAGGGTCCACATCAAAAAATCTTTTAAAAAAAATAAAGTTGGGGAAATAAATGAAGTAGATCTTTGTAAAATACTGATATTTAAGGAATAGGCAAAAGATGAGGACTCACATTAACCTGATTAAAATGACAAAGCGGGCTGAAAAAGACTAAGTTGGCTGCATCTCCAACAAAGTGAAAAAGGTTTAGTTCTTCACGAGGGCTGATGATGTACTTGCTAAGGTAGTTTCCTCTCCTACCTAATTATGCTTGAGTACAAACAACAAACCTTCACTACTATGAAGTAACCAGAGTAATCCACCTGCAGGAACCTGTACTAAATGATGTGCTTATTTGCAAGTTAGCAGTAGCAAACCTAAGTTAAAGCTGTCAGTTTGGGATTGGCTTAAAGGAGGCTGTGTCCAGGATAAAATTCTCTTTACAAAAGCTGTCTGCTCTGATCCCATCTCTAGAAACTGGCAAAGCTACTCCAGCAGGTGGGAAAATAGGCTGGGTGACACAATATGACTGAAAGTAGCGAGCACTCCTACTCAACTCAGGCAAAAGCAGAGGTGGAGTGTCTCTCCTTCTCTTCCTGAGTCCAACTGTGTATGTCTACATGGTGGTCTCCTTGCTGCCCCCAAACACCCATCATCTTCTCCTCCAGGTAATGCTCTACTGTCAATCCCTATCCCTTCATCACTATCGCAAATCCCAAGAATCTCACTTCTTAGCCAAAACTAACGAAATGACAAGGAAGCCCGGCTCCTCTTGTTGGCACATGTCAGAGAGTATAGCAGAGGTGTGTAATTGAAGGCTCTAAATGGGGGATGCGTTTTTACTTGACCACTGACTCTAATACTGTGTTTTTCCAGAAAATCTCAAGTAAAGTACTTCACCATACTGGCCCAAATTCTAGGCCAAACATGGAGTCTTGAATGTTACTAAAATGCCTATTCACTTATTCAATAATTTTTTACTGAACACCTAGAACCTGGCAGAGGAAAGACTGAGATGAATATGATTTCCTCAAGGTGTTTAACATTTAACAGATGAAATTTAAAAAGCATGTGAATAATATGAATATACTTACAATATTTTGGTATGGGTTAATAATGTTACACATATAAAATTATACCACCAGTAAGATGGAATCTTAGCTATGAGTAAGGGGTTATGGTAGACAGATGCCAGAGAATAAGGGAAGTGTCTTTAGTACAGAGTCTAGAAATACTGGCAGAAATTCTCCTGGAGAATTACTAAATCATTCCAGACAGAAGAAAAAGCATGGATGAAATAGAGACACATGAAAGGATCAACCATTTTAGAGAAAGTTCCAGTGCTTCCTTGTGACTAGAGAAAAGGGTATATGGCAAAGAGTGCTGGGAATGAAACCTTTAATAGAGTTAATTGGGAATCTGCTTTGGAGTATATGTGGAATTAGAGTTTCTTGAGGCCGTGAAAATAATCCAAGTGAAAGATGTTAAGATACAAAAAGGGGTGTGGGAATGAGAAGAGGATTGAATATAAAAGCTCATAGAATACGAGAGATATTTTAGAACTGGAATTCATAGAACTTTAAGGTGGGAGCTCCCTAAAGCAAAATTGTTCCTTTAGCTGAGATGGTTCAAGAATATCTTTCTTAAAATGTAGGCATCTAGCTGTAGCTAACATATTATTTTATGCTGGTTTCCCACAAAAGCAGACCTTGTTATGGGTACAAGTAGTTTACTAGGCAGATCTCAAGAAACACTAGTAGAGCAGGAATATGAGACAAAGAAGGAAAATAAGTCAATACAGTTGCATATGTAAACAGGTTACCACTGTGAGTTACTGAAGCTCAATCCCACTGGGAAATGTTTCCAGGTTATTCCACCCAAAGTGTGATTCCCATTCATCAACTCCATCCATCACCTGGTTGTATACTACTCATGGGGGCATTAAATTGTTTGCACTCTGCCTTGACCCTTGCCCACAGACTGAGAATATTTTTATAGCCAAAGAATATGCCTCTAGACAGAGTCACAGGTGTTTGCAGTAAGAAGCTGTCAGAGCTGTGAGCACCAAAGAGATTTGGGTGCGAACTCAAAGCATCTGCTAAACACATTAAACCACTATTTCTCAACTGAGAGAATTCTGTAGAATTCTGTATGAATTTCTACAATAAACTTTAATGTTTAAAAAAATTTTTTTTATTATCTACTTAAACATAGCTTCAGCATATTCTGAATCTGGCTAATACCTTTGAACTTTGCTTCCTGATAGTTTCAGTAACTAAGTGATAAATCATACAAAGAAGTATAAATTTTAAAAAAATAAATAAAAAAATCATGACATATTGTATGAATGGAGGTTTCAGAGAAATTTTAGTAGAGAAAAGTTGGAGATTTTATTCAGATGACCCAAGCTAATAAACACATACTGTTATGGGTTGAATTGTGCCCAACACTCAACAAATTCATTTGTTGAGTTCTAACTCCCAGTACCTCAGAATGTGACCTTATTTGGAAATAGTCAATGAAGACGGAATTAATTAACATGAAGTCATTAGGATGGGTCCTAATTCAATATAACTAATATTTTTATAAAAAGGGGAAATTTGGGCAAGGAGACACATGTACACTGTGTGAAGATGAAGGCAGAGAACTAAAACCCAAGGAATGCCAGAGATTGCCAGCAAACCAGCAGAAGATATTTCTTCTGGAGGAGGGAGGCACGAAACAGATTTTTTTTCAAAACTCTCAGAAGGAACGAACCCTATCAACACATTTATCTTGGACTCTGGGCTCCAGAACTATGAGGTAATAAATTTCTATTGTTTAAACCACCCAGTTTTTGACTCTGTTTTGGAGGCACTAGCAAAATAACACACATACCAAAGTAAAATAAAACCTGTGTCTCAGTAGGCAATAACAAATATCATGATCATAGTGAGACTAGAACACTCAATCATTGTTCATCCCATTAAGTTAATGTTTTTATTTTTATTGGTTTTGTAGTTTTATTTACTATTTTTTTATTATTTTTATTATTATGGTATATAATAGCTATAAGCATAAGGAATTTATGTTATAATTTCAATAAAGTTAACATTTTAATAAAAATAACTTGATAGTTACTACCTGAGAATATTTTTAATGGGTTCCATGAAAACATATCTTGAGAAATCCTGCTGTAAACTATTGGCATTTTTTTCTTATTAGTATGGTATGACTGATGTGATGGTTAATTTTATGTGTCAACTTGACTGAATTAAGGGATATCCAAATAGCTGGTAAAACATTATTTCTGGGTGTGCCTGTGAGGATGTCTCCAGAAGAGATTAATATTTTAATCAGTAGATTGAGTAAAGAAAATTGCCCTCACCAATGTGGGTAGGCATCATCCAATTCCTTGAGGGCCTGAATAGAATGAAAAGGTGAAGGAAGAATAAATTAGCTCTCTCTGAGCTGAGACATGACATCCACCTTCTCCTGCCCTAGGACATCAATGCTTCTGGTTATCAGATGGGGACTTACACCATTGGCCCTTGATTCTCTTCCAGTTTCTCATCTTTACAGTTTTTTCTTTTGGGGGGGGTATTTTTTTTTTTTTTTTTTGGTCTCCAAAAACCTTTATCCATTAATATAAAAATATGTGGAACTTGTAAACTTTCAGGCTAACATCTTTCATTTTGGACATCTGAAATGAATTGAGATCACTATTCTAAGACCTAAGTTCCATGACAAGTCCAGCTTCACAAAAGTGCCTATAATTTTATATGTTAACTTGGCTGGGCCATAGTTCCCCAGATATTTGGTCAAACATTTATTCCTGATGTTTCTGTGAATGGTTTTTGGATGAGATTAACATTTAAATTGGTGGACTTTGAGTAAACCAGATTACTCTCTATAGTGTGCGTGTAGGGGGGTGGGAGGCTCATCCAATCATTTGAAGGCCCTTAATAAACAAAGACTGACCTACCTGGAAAAAGAAGAAATTCTGCCAGCAAATGGCCCTCAGACTTGAACTGCAAACTTGCTTTCTCCCTCCATCTCCAGACCTCCAACTACCTTGCAGATTTTGGACTTGCAAGGTTCCGTGATTACATGAGACAATTCTTTAAAATCAGTAAATCAATCTCTCTCTCTCTCCCTCCCACCACCCCTGCCTCTACATATACATCCTATTGGTTCTGTTTCTCTGGAGAATCCTCACTATTTCTGAGTACCTGTCCTTAAATAAATTACCTGGACTAATACGGGTGCAAATGGTATCATTAGTCTACCTTGAGTCAGGTAGCCATCTTTGAGCCAATCAATGGTGGGAGAAGACTGGAATATGCAAAGTATGGCAAGTTCCTATATGAGCATTTGATCATACAGTTAGAGCAAGAAAGAAAAAAATTATTTTACTGAAGAACAAAGTTTGGAGAGCTGTATGAAGAACATCTCACACATATAAATATGTTTGCTGAATCAGCCACCAAAAATAGCACAGTTTAAGATAGAAGACATGTAAAACTAAGGTCCAGGTGTGGTATTTTTTTCAAATAAAAAATATAAAAGAGTTTAATTAATTCCATCTGGCAAAAAGTACCATGTGACTAAACTTAATTAAACTGGTGAATTTCAAAGTATGCAACTGACTGGCCTCACACATCTGCTATTTTTCTAAAAATGACATTTGTAGAGTATCTTAAAAGTGCTTTGGGCCTAATTTTGTTTTCACTATTGAATTCAATCTATATTTTACATGTTAAATTACAGATTACGTAATATATTATGTAAAATACACAATTCATCTGATTTCTTAAACTGAATTTAATCTAAACAAAATATGTATGGAAATCTTAAAGTCAAATAAATATTGAAATATGCTATAGTATTTCATGCCATAACATTTTATGGCCACATAATTAAGATTTATAATGTGCAGTAAATATTTACAGCCTGAAAATAGAATCAAAAGAATGTCCAGATATGAGAGAGACTCATGTATTTCCCCCATGATTCCATTACAAGCACTTTGGCACAGATTTTAGTCACACAGTGGTTGGGTATATGAGTTTGTGGTCAATTCTGGACAAAGGATAGATTAAATTGGAAGGCTGAGGACTGCTAATTTCTATTTTATAGTCTTTCTTAATAATAGCAATCAACAGGAGAGTGGAAGTCTTTCATTTCTGACTCTTTCGGGCAATAAGAGGCTCCCCCTTCTTTCATTCAGACCCTAATATAAGGTACTACTACTCTGACAGAAATTTACCAGTAGATCCATTTTATGAAGAATACAGTAATTGTCCAGTAAGTGAATTCATGTCCATAGAGAATTGAGAGGGAGTTAGCTGGCCTTGAAAGCCAGACAACATACGTCTGTTGCTAACTCTGTCACCCATTAATTGTCACTGAGGAAATGTGAATTCTCTGGACATTAGTTTCCTCAACTGGATATTGTGGGGAATAGAAGGAAGTCTCCATCCTTCAATTAAATGCAATAAATTTTGATTCTACTACACATAACTGTTTTAAGGAAAGTATCAACAAATAGGGCAATAGAACAAATACATTTTGATTCTACTACATGTAACTGTTTTAAGGAAAATATCAACAAATAGGGCAGTAGATGTGTCAATTGTTCACAGAACAACCATTTTCACTTTTTCAAGCACATCTCATGTCTTTTTGCTCTGTCAACAAGACTTTCTTTGGGAACTGAAACTGAGTCTCAATACATCCATTTCAAAAATCTGCAGATACTTTGGAATTTCTGTGCATAATGAGATATTTTTCAGAAAAAAAACCCTTAGCTGTGTGTGTAATATCAAACTTGCAGATTGAATATTTTAATGTTATATTTTTGGTCACTGAATCAAAATCTTTCTCAACTGAATACTTAATCACTATAACATATCCCTGGAACTTATTTCAAATCTATGGCTTTAAGTTACTTTCAAAATACCATGAGTATTTTTAAAACTAGCAGTGAATACTCCCCATTCCATAAAATGTAACCCTAAACCAACATTCAGGTTTGCACTGTGTTCTCATACTTCCTAATTTTCCATATCATTTGTCTTGTTTCCATTCTTTCTGATTTAGTATCCAGTTTACTTAAGCAATTATTATCATTTCAGCTGCTGAGTGCTACAGGATATATTGCCTTAATATTGTTGCTGCATCCCAGCCGTTATTCCTGGTGCCTACAACAAATGATCCTTCAAGTAACACTGCAGAACAAGAGTAGTAGGTACAAACGCACTGCTTCCAGGAACATTCAATCTCCATATTGAGACCCCAGGGACATTGGATAATTGTTATGACAACAGAACATGAGTAGTTTCATTTGTTTGTTGGTTGATTTGTTTTAAATGTATTTGTTCATTGGTTCTTTAATTCATTTGCCTTTAAGTTATTGGCTTTTACTGTGTATTTTATTTTGTTGGGGAGTAATTATGAGGGGGAGGCAGGTCTCATTTTTAACAAAATAATTTTTTAAGCAGCCATTGTGGAATGTAGGTACTCTCACAAAAATCATGTTTTTGCAAATTGTTTTATACAGGATCAAATGTTATTTTGCTGTTTTATAGACAACATTGCAATATAACTATCACACGCTTGCTTGCTATGCCAACTCTGCTTGTTCCCTCTGATTTTTCTGCTACTCTCTTTCTCCTTTTTTTTTTAAAAAAATTCCTTTATCTGCCTGGCTACTCTTCTATTTTGTTGTTATTGCTGTTATTTATTTGATTGGCTTGTTTTGTTTAGCTATCCAATTATTATTTGTTGATTAAATCATAATAGATATCACATTCAGAGCCTAGTAAGAATTCTTGTCTCAGACAATTTGGGATAATAGAGAAGACTTCCATGAGACTCAGAATGCAGGAGAGAGCTTTTAAACATGCTTAGTTTTGAAAAAACAATAATATATAGTCAGGTATAGTGCATTTGGTATCCCAAAAACGTACAGTGAAATGCAGTTTGGGATATAAGAAATTTATTTTAATCAACATCTGTGGAAAAATAAGGTGGGATAAAAAGTAAGAAGAATAATTCAACTATGATATAGGTCCAACAAAACCTCACCCAAAACAATGGAAAGGTCTGAAAGGAATATTGCCTTTCAGAGTGTTCTGTATCTGGTTGAAATGCCCAGATATTTATACTCCACCTCACTAATCAACCAGATCCATACCACCCCAAGGAGAGCATAACCTTATACAAGGCAGCTCTCTGAAACTTAGGCCAACTCTGAACTAGAGGCTTTCTTTTTCTTTTTCTTTTATGGCCGTGCTGTGCGGCACGCAGTATCTTAGTTCCCCGACCAGGGATAATAGAACCTGTGCCCCCTGCGTTGGGAGCACAGTGTTAACCACTGGATCATCAGGAAAGTCCATCTAGAGGCTTTCTGAGGACAGTATTCCCACAAATGGAAATAAATACTCCTTACACAGGTATCAGGGTGGAACCTCACTGTGTCCACAACATCAGAGAAGACTAATTTGGAATATCATAGACAGATGTTACCATGATATATATATTCTCTGGCTCAGAACCAGGATATTTTTCAAAGTTTCACAAAGGAAGAAGCTATGAAACAAAATGAAAATTAACTTTGAGGACCTAGAATAAATTGTAATGTTTCCAAGGTCAGAATATCCCAGTAGACTCAAGTATTTCTAGAAAAAAAAAAAATTGAACTTTAACAGAAACAGCACATTAACAATAGTACATTAACTACATTGGTAGGAAAAATACTTATCCATGCAATAAGAATTTATGCATGCATATTTTATGTTGGAGGCGATGCTGATGATGGAGGGGGTGGAAAAAGCATAGTAAGTTTCAATCGCAGATATAATTATCAAAATTTCAGAAGCTCTCACATAAAAGCTTATCTTTTATCCATATTAGGATGGAGGATCATGACAAGCTTTTTGAACTCATTTAGGATCCCACATTTGTTCTTCTATATTTTTCAAGTCCACTACGTTAAGCCAATAGCTAGGGAAGGAAAGGATGGTAAGCAGGAAGTTTCTAAAGACCAGGTCTAATAAAAAGAAATGAAGCAGAGTTATTTGTAGTGAGGTGGATGGACCTAGAGTCTATCATACAGAGTCAAAGTCAAACAGAAAAAACAAACAGTCAAAACAGAAAAAACAAAGTCAAAGAGAAAAACAAATACTGTATGCTAACACATATATATGGAATCTAAAAAAAAATTGGTTCTGAAGAAACTAGGGGCAGGACAGGAATAAAGACACAGACATAGAGAATGGAGTTGAGGACATGGGGAGGGGGAAGGGTAAACTGGGACGAAGTGAGAGAGTGGCATGGACATATATACACTACCAAATGTAAAATAGCTAGTGGGAAGCAGCCATATAGCACAGGGAGATCAGCTCAGTGCTTTGTGACCACCTAGAGAGGTGGGATAGGGAGGGTGGGATGGAGACGAAAGAGGGAAGAGATATGGGGATATATATACATGTATAGCTGATTCACTTTGTTATAAAGCAGAAACTAACACACCATTGTAAAGCAATTATACTCGAATAAAGATAGAAAGAAAGAAAGGAAGAAAAGAAAGGGAAGGAAGGGAAAGAAGGGAAGGAAGGGAAGAAAGGGAAGGAAGGGAAGGAAGGAAGGAAGGAGGGAAGGAAGGAAGGAAGGAAGGAAGGAAGGAAGGAAGGAAGGAAGACCAGGTCTAGAAGCAGTGCTTATCATTTTACTCACATTCATGGACCATAACTCAGCCACAGATTACACTGAACTGCAATGGAGGCTGTAAAATGAAGCCTGGCAGGGCTCCAAGAAAGATAGGCCAAGTTGGACATTGGTGAACATTCATAACCTCTGCAGCAACTCCTGAGATGAGTGAGAACATAGGGAAGAACTCAGAAGAGAAATACTCTTGGTAAGGTAATTATACTGACTTAAGAGTTCAAAGCAAGTAGAAGTGTGATTGTCACTCATGCCACCTGAGAAAGTCTGTAGACAGAAGAACTACCAAATAAGAAAAATAGGTTGCACTTTTGCTCTTTTAAGCAATTAGCCTAGGAATAAGTTGAAAGTTATATAAAAGAAAATCTCAACAATTCAACATTCAAAACTTTTTTTCATTTGAAGTACATCATGTACAAAGATTTATTGTTAAGATCTTGGAATATTTCTGCTCTTGAGTTATAAACTTCTTGTACTTATAGACAATTAGTGTGTATATGATACAATCTTCCATGCAGCTTCAACAATTATTGAAGTGTAGGATGATGGATTACAATAAGTAATTTATTTGAAGACAAAATGATTACTTCCAAAATATTGTTAAGTGTCAAAAGTATTAAAATGTGTTGATAGGTTGTTGTAGTTCAGTGGCATTTATATTTCTAATGACGTAAAGAGGAGGAGGAAGGAAAGCATCCAAATTACCTATACAATTTTAATATGTAATCACTTGAGAAAATGTGAGCTTAAGATATAGCATTATGTTGTACACCTGAAACTAACATAATACGGTGTGTCAAATATGCTTCAATTAAAAAAAAGAATATAACAGAGGAATAAAATGGCAGGTCTATAGAAATCAACCTCCCCAAATTACACGAAATATATGAAATGACCTCACAGCTACGAAAACTCTATGAAGAGCCATACCATTAAAATTATTGAAAGGATGCTAAAACTGAAAGTATAGCTATGACTAAAAGAAAAAAAATCCCAGCGTATGGTTCTACGTGCTCCCACCATACACCCACTGCACAACAATGTTTTGTGGTGAACAGAGTCACAAAAGGAAAAATATGCATGGAAAACACAGTAGACGCAAGTCAAAGGGACTGAGGAAAAACATCAAGAAACATTAAATCTGTGATAAATCTGAAAATACAAATAAGTAACTGAACTGACAAGAGAATGGACTAAGAGGAGGAGTTTCAAATTAAGGATAATTTCATGGGCCAGACACCATATAAAGCTCCAGGCAGGATATTTAAAGGTACAGATTTCGTTCAAATGGGCAAGCCTGATTTAAATGGACCCACTTCTAAAGACATAGCTTCGATGGAGACAAAAGTCAAAAAAGAAGAAATAAGCACAATTTGGCAATTGGGTGGAAAAGAGGAAAAGAAAAAAGTAGAAATTTTAGAATCCTGAAAGACAAAAGAGAACTGCAAAAAATCATGGGACTCACAATTACTTTGTTACCAGCAAACTATAGAAACAAACAGCCTTGTTATGTATCTGGACTTTGATAGAGTAGCAGAAAAGGATGCCATTAAACTAGAAATGTGGATAACACCCCAATTTCATAAAAGTAAACAAAGTGGTCTATAGACCACTGTTGCAGTAAATCAGGATACAAAATTTCACAAAAATCAACAGGGGAAAATTTTCCCCTTAAAAATAATAACAAAGCAGAAGTAAACTGTACTTCCGTACTCTAAATAGAATTAAATATACTCAAGCATTTGAGTAAATGTAAAATCTTCCTTGAGTCATAATTTCAAAAACTATTAACAGTAATGTTCGAGACAACTGGGAGAAATTAAAAGAGTTGATTGAACTTTGAAAAACAATGGAAGAAGACAAAAGCACTGCATAAATAAAGGAAAAAAATATAAGGTGCTCAAGGAGGGATAGAGATGAATTAAAATTTACTACGCATCTTTGAAGAAAGGCCAGAAAACAACCAAAAGATATAAATGGTATATAGAAGGAATAAACATGGCAAGAGTGAAGGCAGTGGAAATGGAAGACAGAAAAAGAAAGGAACAGTATTTGTATTATTAGTCTCTGAAGTAGAAAAAAATGGAAGAGAATATTCAAGAAAATATTCCAGAAATAGAAAAAATCCTGGATCTACACAATGAAAGAACTTACTGGATACCTGGGAAAATTAACTCAGAATGATCAATGGCAAAATACTTCTCAAAAAAAAAAAAGATTTCAAAGATAAAAACTAAATCCTCAAGACCACCGCATGAAAAGTTTAAATGACTCACAAACTCATAAACATTTCTCACATTGACCTTTCAAAATCAATCTAAAAGTCAAACAACAATCAACCATCACTTTAAAAAATTTTAAAGAAAGAAAGTACAGAACATGGATTTTATGTCCAGCAAAACTATCTTTCATGTATCAAGGCCATAGAGAGAGAGAAAAAAAAAAAAAAACTTCTCAACATAGCTTAATTTAAGAAATTTTGCACCCATCAGGTCTTCTTAAGGAATCTACTAAAGGATGAGCTTCATCCAACCAAATAATGACTAGGAAAACTACAGCAAATGGACATATGGTAAATGTCTCTCTAACCCTGGTGCAGAAAAAGGCTTTCTAAATTTGACTCAAAATCTAGAGGCAATAAAAGAATATAATGCTAAATTTGGTTACTTAAAAAAATTATATGACAAAACCCACCATAAACAAAATCAAAAGACAACTGTTAAGACCAGGAGAAAACATTCACAACACATGACATCTATAAAAGAATTATATCCCTAGAATAAATATTTTTATTAAAACTTGAGAGGCCAAGTACCCAAAACCTAATGCAAAAACATGAAAATGCATAAACAGACAATTCAAAAATAAAAGTGGTCCTTAAACATATAATGTTTATACTCACTCATAATTAGAAATATGAAATTAAAACAATACCAAGATAGCACTTCTTACCTATCAGACTGGCAATATCTATATCTATATCTCTACATCTATCTATCTATCTACTATCTATCTATCTATCTGTCTATCTATTTACCTGCTACCCACACATTTCAGTGGTAGTCTGTTGGGAAATAGGTACTCTCATACATTGCTGACAGTAGTGCAAATTACACTTCTATGCAGATACTTGATAATACTTAATAAAACTGCTTATATGCACATACTTATTTGTATGCACTTACCAGTAGGAGACTATCCTGAAGATGCAGCTTCAGTTATTTGGAAATATATATTTATAAGGTAATTCAACACAGCATTGTTTGTAATTGTAAAATACTGTAAACAACCTAAGTATCCATATGTAAGAGAGTGGTTGAAAAAACTATGGTACAGCTGTACAATGGAGCACTATGCAGCTGTGAAAAAGAATTGAGGGAGATATCTACTAACCAACAGTGGAATGATTTCTAGAACATACTGTTAAGTAACAAACAAAAAGCCCAAAAGAGTACCCATGTTATGTTACCCTTCAAATGAAGAAGATGGGATATAAGAACACACACGTATGTGCTCACTGGTTACCTGCAGGGAACATGTGGCCAAGTAGTGGTAAGAAGGGAAAAATGGAAAAGCATCAGCAAAAATGAAGAGGGAGTGACACTTCTCTGAGTATAACTATTTTATAACTCTGACTCTTAGAAACATAGTAATGTTTTACATATCTTTCACTCACCCCAAAATAAACAATTAAAGCCAAGCAGGATGTGGAAGAAAGCCAAAGTGGAATTCGTACACTAATGAATGGTTTTACATATAATAGCATAATTGCACTGCAGAAAACATGAGGCAAACCCAAATTGTAGGAAATTCTACAAAATAGTATATCAGTACTCTTCAAAGTTGTCAAGATTTTTAAAGACAGGAGAAGATTAAGGAAATATTACACATTGGAGGAATCCAAGGAGAAATAACAACTAAACGAAATGTGGATACCTGGATAGGATCCTGGAACAAAAGACCTTGGACCTTAAGGTCCAAGGAGAAATAACAACTAAATGAAATGTGGATACCTGGATAGGATCCTGGAACAAACAAAGGACCTTAGGGGGGGAAACTGATGAAATGTGAACAAGGTCTGCAAGTACTAAACCAATGCTAATTTTCTAGTTTCAATAATTAAACGATGGTTATATAAAGGGTAATATTAGAGGAAATGAGGTGAAGGGTATACAGGAATCTTAGTACTATTTTTGCAACTTTTCTGTAAGTCTAAATTTAGTTTAAAATAAATTGCTATAACAAAAAAAGGGATTGTGGAAATCAAATTTCATTTTCACAGCAATATAGTTAGAATAAAGCATAATTTTGAATGACTCTAATTAAGTAGATTTGTCAAATTTATAAACACATTTTTAGTAATTTTTATACCATAAAAAGGAGAGTATCATTAATAAAGGGCCAAGTGGACAGAGCTGGTAAATGATCAGTAACGTAAAATGACCTCCTATTAATTGTTCAATTATTTGTACCCCACCAAGTCAAAAAAGATAATAAAATTAAATGGATAGTATGATTCCTTGTGAATAATTATCTACCATATATCTTGATACATGGCTTTCCAGTGATAAAATCTTTTTAATAACTGATATAATATTTGTTTAAAAATCAGTCCTGATTTACACAGTAGGAATGAAGTACATAAATATAATCAGAGAAAGCTTTGAATGGTTTCATCATGTTTGTAAGAAGAAAACATCTAAGAATTCTAATTTTAACAGTGTAAAGGCACAGGTTCAATCAAAATAAGATAACTTGATAAGGGAACTATTATGTAAATCATGAGTGTCCTAAACACAAGATTATTTTGACTCTTTTACTTCAAAAACTTCATTTTCCCTTTCTTGAACACAGATTGCCAGGAGTGTTTCAGTGTGAATTTAGGATTAGTTAAATTATTCAATATTGCAGTAGACTGAATGTTTGTGTCCCCCCCATATTTTATATTATGAAATCCTAATCCTAATATGATAGTATTTGGTTGTGGGGTCTTTTGGAGGTAATTAGGTCATGAGATGGAGCCCACATGAATGGGATCAGTGCCCCTAACGAGAGGCCAGAGAGCTAGCTAGCCTTCTTTCCTTCTCGTGAGGACACAGCAAGAAGACAACCAAATGTAACCAAGGAAGCAGGCCTTACAATGAACCTCACCATGCTGGCACTCTGATCTCCACCCTACAGAATATGAGAAATAAGTGTTTATTATTTAAGCTATCCTGTCGATGGTAATTTTTTATAGCAGCCCAAACTGACTAAGACAAGTTTTTGGTTTATGTGGAGCATTTCAAACTATCCACACTTAAGAAAATAAAAGGTATATTCAGATTGAGACGGGGCAAGGGAAATTCTATCTAGCAAAAAGCAACATGGATGTTTAATGTTTCAAATCATTTTATACCTTAATTTTACTGAATTATAACTAAAACAGTATAACTGTAGTTCTAAAACATACAGCTTTTCATAATTTAAGCTTCCATTAGTCCAAAAGAAGAAATAAACAAAATGATTACCAACCAGTATATACAAGTGGAGTTTTATATATTCTTACTGTTTTCAAAATCAAGCGTTTAAAGGAAAAAAACAAAAGTGGGTTTTTGATTGTTGCCTTTAATAAATGTTAGCAAAATAAAAATGATATTTCTCCTTTCGTGCACGCCTATAAGCTAATAATGAACGGTGGGTGTGTGTAGTAATAGAAAACAAGGCCACATGATACTAATTTAGAAACATAATCATTAGAGTGAAAAGGGAGTTCTATACTCCATACATATTTATCTTGAGGATAAGACCAGGCTCAGAATTGTTAGAAGACACACTTACTTTACTAAAATACCTACATATATTACTTAGCATCACCATATTAGCATTGATTCTAACTTGATAATTTTAGTCAGTCTGTGGTTTGATGATAATAGTACATTTCATCTGAGTGCTGCCTTTCATTTTGCTTTTGTGGTTTGGAAGTCTCCACTTCCGAAAATCAAATCTCTCTCTCTGCATGAAGTTTTCAATTATCCCGGCTGAAATATTCCCCCCAGATACGTCAGTGAGGTGGCTGCTACTCTTAGAGATCTTTTCTTTATTCTATTGTATATACCGTCTCCTTTTCTGCACCAAAAGCCTTTGCTTCTTCTTAACTTCCTTCAGCAAGTGCTCTTCACTCCTGCAGAGTGCTCTACAGAGTCAAAGGCAGAGGGAAAGGTTGCTGGGTACTCTAAGAACATCACTATCATCCCTCCCTCCTTTTAGAAACTGATTTTATCTTGGGGAATCTGCAGATTCCCCAAGATAAAAATCAGATCAAAGATGCAGATTTTACAGCATCACATTCACACAACCTGAAACTTACACATGCAATCCAGCACTAGGCAATTAATATGTGATTTCCATTAGTATGTAAAAGACTAAGTTTTTGTCAGTGATTTCACCATGTATTTTGGGTGCTTTATTTTTCTTATCCTTCAAGTCATCTGAGGTGAAATATGGAATAACTATTGAAATACTAAAATTTCAAACACTTATAATTAAAGGTAACGGGTTTCTATTGTTTTTTATAATGTCGGACCATAGATAATCTTGATGCATTTGCAAACCACATTTCTATAGAGTAAAAAGACTTAAAAATGCAGATAGGACCTTACATTTTCTTGGTGCAGTAAACCACCTGAAGATCTGTAGCAAGTCAGATTTAACTCTGATCCCCTAATTAGAATAAGATGTTAAATATCCAGTAGTTTAAACAGAACACTTCTTGAAAGGCATCACTGTTGGTTGTGAAGATGACAGTCATTTGTCCTTCCACACAAAACTAAAGGCCAAATATACGATAAAAAGAATTAAATAAAACAGACCAAAGGACCCATGAACTGAAATATATTTCCCTGAACTGAAATACATTTACTGGATTAAGGATTGAGCTTCTTTGCTTTAAGTAATCTATTTCATATTTGTTAATCCTCCAGCTTAATTATCAATAAGTAAATTTGTCGGGCAATTATATAAAGTTGGTTTAATTTTCTGCTTACCAAAAGAATTTATCATTATGCTTCTCCCACATCTAAATTTCTAGAATTCCTTTCTCATCTTATTTCTTGATAACATATTAAAATGTTTTATTATTGCCTATAACTAACTATTTCCAAATACACAACAAATATATACCTCTATGGTTCTAAATGAAATAATAATTTATTTAGTTTGATAGACAAGAAAAATTTAAGATTATAAAGGCTAACAATCAATATTTTTCATTTTCAAAAAGTAGTTCTGGAGTTTAAAACTCAAAACATTCATTACTCTAATTTAAAACAACATTCAACTAGTCCTACCCTCAACACTTACTCTGCCCATAAGTCAGCATAATGACTTACAAGATTTCACATGAAGAATTTGTGTAAAATGGCACAGAGCTGACTATAGAGGTCTCCAGATTTCTTCTCTTTCCTTCGTTTCTCCTCTGCTCTTCCTGACATGTCATGATTGATGTGTTTTTTATTCTCATTTACGAAATGAAGGCTTTGTTTGGCTGGACAGGTATTTTTTTCAGGTCACTGAATCAGAATTCATTTTTGGTACAATCATTGTCCCTTAACACATAAAAATTTAAGCATTTTTGAGTATAAGAAATAAGTTGTTAAAGTTAATATATTTTGGTTGAAGCAAAACTCTAGTTTCAAAAGCACTAAAGAAGAACACCATGAATTTCTATATATCTACTTTAGGGTCATTTTAGCAAATGTTTCTGTGAAATACAAATGCTTTTGTAATTCTTGATAATTGCTAGTTAGAAGCAAAGGCTAAAATCAAAATTACACTTCTGCTTTTAAATAAAAGGAAAAAAACAGGTAATTTTCTTGACAAAATTTTCCAGTAAATTGTTGCTAACTTAAAGGGAAGGGAGATGTTGTCATAATTCCTATTTAAGAAAAACTGATACTCTTTAAATTGATAGTAACTATAATATTAGGGAATAGAGAAAAGTAAAATAGAAAGTGCCTTGCCAAAAAGACTTTAAAAAGTTAGGATCCTGTGTTTCTAAAACCATTTCTACAATATTGTCCTAAAAAATAAACAAAATAGAAAACTTTAAAATGATCTGAGAATGCAACAGAAGGAATAAATCAAATAAAAATCAGTAGATGAATATAAAGGAATATTATTCAGACAATAAAATCATGTCTTGGAAAATTACCTAATAACATAGAAAATACTGATAACATAAAGTAATATGAAAAAATTTGCCAAAAGTATCTGTAGTATGATCTCAGTGATTTTAAAAGGAGTGTATGGAGAAAAATATTAACAATATACATTATAGAACATAATGTTAATTTTTTTCTCTCATTAATAGAATCACGAGCAATTAAAAAATATATTTTCTTATTTTCACTTACCTAACTTTTAAAATAATCTACTTTGGAGTTTTATTATTTTGGAATCAGAAAAATATAAACAAGTATAATAAAGTTATTACTTTGGAAATTTCTATATTCTCTACAGAAAACAGTTCCATGTATCAGTCACCCAGGCCAGTAGAGGCAAAAGCACCTAGCGCTGGTTGTTGTTGTTATCGTTTTACAAAACAAGTAAATTTATTCATCTCAACTACATAACAAACAAATTTTAAAACAGACTTCTAACCTGGTCCTATATTTCGGACAGCTGCACAGTAATAACCTGTGTCTTCAGAGTAGGAGAAAGGAAAAAAAGTGGTCTCTTACCTTTCTCTCACTTGAGCAATGGCTCTGAGAAAAATTTAAGTCCTCATTTCTTTGTCACTAAAGTCAACATAACTTTTTCCTGAACCTAGTTTTTCTCCTCTTCCTCACACTCTCATAGTTTTCTGCAAGGAGGATTATCTTATTGAAAGACATTTGGCCCAAGTTTTTGTATCTCTCTCTATTTGATCTGTATTTTTAAAGAATGGCTTACTTTTTATAAAATTAACACTTAACAAAGTGAAGACAACAGGGTTCTCCCTGTAACCTCCTTTCCAGACACAAAGCTGTATTGAACTCCACCATGAGAAGACCTGGGGGTATATCCTGTGGTTTGGCACAGTGCATGACATATAACTAATATTCAATAAACAAGTTTGAATGAAATAATATTTAAACAAATTGTTTGGACAAGCCACTACTTTGGGGTATGGTTCCCTGATTTATAAAATGAGAATGCTGTGGTCTAAATGTTTATGCCCCTCCCAATTCATATGTTGAAATCTTAACCTCCCAAAGGTAATGGTATTAATGAGTAGGGCCTTTGGGAGGTGATTAGGTCATGAGGGTGGAGCCCTCATGAATGGAATTAGTGTTCTTATAAGAGAAACTCCACAGCAGCCCAAATAGACTAAGAGAAAATCATTTTTAAGTACTCTTTCCAATCCTAAAATTTCTATAATTCTCACAGGAGCATATGTTATAGTGCCCTGAAAACACTGTGGAACAAAACTAGAAAGAATAAATTTTTCTAATACAGTAAACTTATTTAAAAGTTTAAAATTTGCATGGGATCAATGCCAAATTATTTGTGATACATCAATAGTTTTATAAATAGAATGGTTGATAGCTTATGTATAGAAAACAAACCCCTCTTAACAATAAATTGACTTCTTTAACTGCCAATATTCTGAGAGTTCATTCTGTTTGTTGGAAGGTAATTCTGCATAAGGTTTCTTTCATTTTTGAATACTGTGTGAAGAGATCAGCTTTCCAGTCATTTTATATCCCATTCTGCTGATGAGCACAAGTGACTCTCAAAAGAATCCATGTGGGAGAATCTGACTTGGGAAGGTATGAAGAGGGTCTATAAAATCCCAGCTATAATCTAATGGAATGCTCTTTGTCATTATTAATAATTCAGTATATAGGAGAGAGTGGCCAAGATGGTGGAGTAGAAAGCCCCTGACTTCACTTCCTCTCACTAGCACAGCAAAATTGCAGCTATTTACAGAACAATAATCAATAACAAAAAGATCAGAACCTACCAGAAAAGATCTTCTACAACTAAAGACATAAAGAAGGAACCACAAAGACATGGGTAGGAGGGGTGGATTTGTGATATAACCAACTTACCGTATCCCTAGTGGGCAACCCACAAACTGGAGAATAATTATATTGCAGAGGTTCTCCCACAAGAGCAAGAGTTCCAAGCCCATCAGGCTCCCCAGCCCTGCACTGGGAAGATGAACACCCAGAGAATTTGGTTTTGAAGGCCAGTGCGGCTTAATTTTAGGAGTCCCAAAGAACTGGGGGAAACAGAAACTTCACTCTTAAAGGGTGAACACAAAATCTCACTTGCACCAGGACCTAGGGCCAGAGCAGTAATTTGATAGGAGCCTAGGCTAGACCTACCTGCTCATCATGGAGTCTCCTGGAAAGGCAGGGGGTGGCTGTGGCTCACCCTGAGGACATAGACACTGGTGGAAGCCATTCTTGGGAGCTCCTTCTACCGGGTGTATGCTGGTGCTGGCAAGGCACCATTGTGGTATGCTCCCTCTAGCTCATTAGTGCCAAGACCTGCCTACACCCAAAAGCCTGCAGGAGCCAGTGCTGGGATGCCTCTGGCCAAGTAACTAACTGGGTGGGGATGTGTCATCAACAGGCTACCCAAAGATTTCCTGAGCCCACAGCCACTTCTAGACAGTCCACCCAACAGGGGAGCAGACACCAGATGCATGAAAATCATAATTTAACAACCTGCAGAACTGGCCTGCCCAGAGCAGGCCAGGCCTTAACCTATGACCAGCTGGGCCACAGCCCTGACAACTAGCATGCCAGCAAAAGTTTCAGGACACCCTGAAACCAGTACCCAACTGTGTCAGGAACCAGCCCCCCCACGAGCAATCTAACACTAGTGCTAGGATCCCTGGGCCCTGCAGCCAGACTCCAGAACCTGGGTCTGTAAGCTAATAGGCTGGGATTAACCCCATGACATGGTTTCACCTGCCAGTGGGTGGGCAATAACTCCAGAGTTTTCTAGACCTTAAATCTGCTCACCAGTGAGCCACCACTAGCCCCAGGGCCCCCTGGGGTTCTACAGTTAGCCACCTCATGATCAGCCCCCCTTAACCAGCAGCCAGCAGCCTCTGCAAAAGGCGGGACCTGGCAACCAACTGGACTAGGGGCCAACCAAGCCTATCAGACCACCCACATAGTCAGCCCACCACAACAGAAGGACCCACATAGCACTCACAGCACACATAGGGGGTAATTCCTAGAGCATATGGCTTAGTTGATGAGAAAGAAGTGGGCTACTGGTTTGCATAGGACGTCTCCCACAGAAGACCACTTCTCCAAGTTGAGAAATGCAACTAACCTACCAGATACATAAAAATTCCAACAGCAACTTAGGCAAAATGAGGCAGCAGAGGAATAGGTTTCAGACAAAGAAATAAGATAAAACACCAGAAGAAGAACTAAGGGAAGTAGAGATAGGCAATCTACATGAGAAAGAGTTCATGGTAGTGATCCTAAAGATGATTAAATAATTTGGAAGAAAAATGGATGCACAGAGCAAGAAGTTAGACATTTTTAACAAAGAGATAGAAAATAGAAAGAACAACCAAACAGAGATGAAGAATACAATAACATGAAAAATGAAATGAAAAATGAAAAATACACTGGGTGGAATCAACACTAGATTAAATGATACAGAGTAATGGATCATAGCCAGAAGACAGAGTAATGGAGATCACTGATGCTGAAAGAAAAAAGAAAAAAGAAAAGAAGTGAGGACAGTTTAAGGTCAATATGCTAATATTCACATTATAGGGGTCCCAGAAGGAAACGAGAGAGAGAAAGAGACTGAGAATATATTTAGAGACATAAAAGCTGAAAATTTCCCTAAGCTGGGAAAGGAAACCATCACCTAAATCCAGGAAGCACAGAAAGTCTCATACAGGATTAACCCAAAGGAGAACACACCAAGACATGTAATTAAATGACAAAAATTAAAGATAAAGAGAAAATATCAAAAGCAGCAAGGGAAAAGCAACAAATAACATACAAGGTAACTCACACAAGGCTAAAAGCTTATTTTTCAGCAGAAACTTGCAGGCCAGAAGGAAGTGGTATGATATATTTAAAGTGACAGAAGGGAAAAACCTACAAATAAGAATACTCTATCCAGCAAGGCTCTCATTCAAAATTAACGGAGACATCAGAAGCTTTACAAACAACCAAAAGCTAAAAGAGTTTAGCACCACCAAACCAGCTTTACAACAAATGTTAAAGGAAATTCTCTAGTCAAAAAAGAAAAGGCCACAACTAGAAGCAAGAAAATTAAGGAATGAAAAAGATCACCAGTAAAGACAAACATATAGTAAAGGAAGGAAATCATCCAAACACAAAGCTAGTAGGGAGATTAAAAGACAAAAGTAGTAAAATCATCTGTATCCACAGTAAGATACACAAAGCAATTAGACGTAAAATATGATACCCAAAACGTAATAATGAAAGTACAAATGCAGGGTATTTAATATGCATTTGAAATTAAGAGATTAGCAACTTAAAACAATCACGTGTATATGTAGACTGCTATACAGAAAAACCTCTTGGTAACTGCAAATCAAAAGAGTATGAGATATACACAAGAAAAATAAAAAGGAATCCAAACATAACACTAAAAGGTCATCAAATCACAAGAGAAGAGAACAAAAGAAGAAAGGGGGAAGAAAGATCTACAAAGACAAATCCAAAACAATTAACAAAATGGCAATAAGAACATACGTATCAATAATTATCTTAAATATAAACAGAATAAATGCTCCAACCAAAAGACACAGACTGCCTGAATGGATACAAAAATAAAACCCAAATATATGCTGCCTACAAGAAACTCACTTCAGATCTAGAGATGCATGCAGAATGAAAGTCAGGGGATCGAAAATGGTATTCCACACAAATGGAAATCAAAGGAAAATCAAAGCAGCAATACTTAGACAAAATAGACTTTAAAACAAAGACTGTTACAAGAGACAAAGAAGGAAACTGCATAATGAAAATGGGATCAAGCCAAGAAAACTACATAACAATTGTAAATATATATGCAGTCAACATAGGAGCATCTCAGTATATAAGGCAAATATTAACAGATGTAAAAGGAGAAATCAACAATAACACAATAATAGTAGGGGACTAACATCAGTGGATAGCTCATCCAGCAACAAATTTTCATCCAGAAAATCAATAAGGAAACACAGGCCTTAAATAACACATTACACCAAATGGACTTAATTAATACACATAGAGCATTCCATCAGAAAGGAGGATACACATTCTTTTCAAGTGTACATGGAATATTCTCTAGGATAGATGACATGCTGGACCACAAAGCACGCCTAAGTAAATTTAAGAAAACTGAAATCATATTAAACATCTTTTCCACCACAACACTGTGAAGCTAGAAATCAACTACAAGAAAAAAATATGCAAAATCACAAAATCAGAGAGGCTAAACAATATACTACTAAACAACCAACGGATCACTGAATAAATCAAAGAGGAAATCAAAAAATACCTAGAGACAAATAAAAATGAAAACATAACAATCCAAAACCTATGTGATCGGGGGAGGAGGGCTAGGGAAAGTAAGGAATGGGAGTTTGGGATTAGCAGAGGCAAACTATTATATATAGGATGGATAAACAACAAGGTCCTACTGTATAGCACAGGGAACTATATTCAATATCCTGTGACAAACCATAATGGAAAAGAATATGAAAAAGAATATATTTACTTATATGTATAACTGAGTCACTTTGCTGTAGAGGAGACATTAACACAACATTGTAAATCAACTATACTTCAATAAAAAAATTAAAATAAAACCTATGTGATGGAGGAATCATGCTCCCTAACTTCAGACTCTATTACAAAACTACAGTAATCAAAACAGTATGGTGCTGGCACAAAAACAGACACATAGATCAATGGAACATGACAGCACAGAAATAAACCCACACAGTTATGGTCAATTAATCTGCAACAAAAAGGGCAAGAATAAACTAAAAACAGAGTTATTATAAGATCCAACAATCTCACTCCTGGGCATATATCCAGAGAAAACTCTAACTCAAAAATACATAAACCCAATGTTCATAGCAGCACTATTTACAATAGCCAAGACATGGAAGCAACGTAAATGTCTACTGACAGGTTAATGGATAAAGATGTGGTGTGTATATATATATATATATATATATATATATATACACACACACACATACACACACACAATGGAATGTTAGCCATAAAAAGGAATGAAAAGCCAGTTGCAGCAACATGGATGGACTTAGAGGTTATCATACTAAGTGAAGTAAGTCAGACAAAAAAGGACAGATATCATATGATATCACTTACACGTGCAATCTAAAAAGTGATACAAATGAACTTGTTTACAAAACAGAAATAGACTCACAGACAGAGATAACAAACTTATGATTACCAAAGGGGAAAGTGGGGGGAAGTGACAAATTTGGAATTTGGGATTAACAGACACAGACTACTATATATAAAATAGATAATTAATAAGGACCTACTGTATAGCATAGGGAACTATTGGGTGGGCCAAAAATTTCATTCAGTTTTTTCTGTAAGATGGCTCTAGTACCACTTAGTTGTCTTTAACTTCAGTTGAAACAATTTTGTTAGATTGTATGTGACAGCTGTCATATCAGTGTGCATTTAAAAAAAGACATCAAAACTGGTGAATTTTTGTGTAGCCATTTTAATACTGAAGATGGAAGGAAAAAAAGCAACATTTTCAGCATATTATGCTTCTACCATTGAGTGTGGTGCTAGCTTTGGTAAAAATGCAACTGAAGGTAAAAATGCAACTGAAATACACAAAACGGTTTGTGCAGTGTATGGAGAAAGGTGCTTTAACTGATCAAATGTGCCAAAAGTTTTTTGCAAAGTTTCATGCTGGAGATTTCTCGCTGGATGATGCTCCACAGTCAGGTAGACCAGTTGAAGTTGATAGTGATAAAATTGAAACAATAATTGAGAACAATCAATGTTATACCATGCAGGAGATAGCCAACATACTCAAAATATCCAAATCAAGCATTTGGATATTTGCACCATCTTGATTATGTTCACCATTTTGATGTTTGGGGGGTCCTCATAATTTAAGCAAAAAAAAACCTTCTTAACCAATTTCTGCATGCGATTCTCTACTGAAACGTAATGAAAATGTTCCATTTTTTAAAACAAACTGTGATGGGCAATGAAAAGTAAATACTGTACAACAATGTGGAATGGAAGAGATCATGGGGCAAGTGGAATGAACAACAACCAATCATACCAAAAGCCAGTCTTCATCCAAAGAAGGTGATGTTGTGTATATGGTGGTATTGGAAGGGAGTCCTCTATCGTGATCTCCTTCCAGAAAACCAAATGATTAATTCCAAAAAGTACTGCTCCCAATTAGACCAACAGAAAGTGGCACTCAACGAAAAGTGTCCAGAATTAGTCAACTGAAAATGCATAATCTTCCATTAGGATAATGCAAGACCACATGTCTTTTTGATCACCAGGCAAAAACTGTTATAGCTTGGCTGGGAAGTTCTGATTCATCTGCCGAATTCACCAGACATTGCACCTTTGGATTTCCATTTATTTTGGTCTTTACAAAATTCTCTTAATGAAAAAAAATTCAATTCCCTGGAAGACTGTAAAAGGCACCTATAACATTTCTTTCCTCAGAAAGATAAAAAGTTTGGGGAAGATGGAATTATGAATTTGTCTTAAAAATGGCAGAAGGTAGTGGAACAAAAAGGTAAATACATTGTTCAATAAAGTTCTTGGTGAAAATGAAAAATGTGTCTTTTATTTTTATTTAAAAAACTGAAGGCACTTTTTGGCCCACCCAATATATTCAATATCTTATAATAACCTATAATGGAAAAGAATCTGAAAAAGAATATATATATATCACTTTGCTGTACACCTGAAACATTGTAAATCAATTATACTTCAATTTAAAAAAACCTATGGAAGGCAACAAAAACAGTTCTAAGAGGGAAGTTTATAGCAATCCAATCTTACCTCAGGAAATAAGAAAAATCTCAAATAAACAACCTAAACTTACAACTAAAGCAACTAGAGAAAGAACAAAGAAACTGCAAAGTTAGTAGAAGAAAAGAAAACATAAAGACCAGAGCAGAAATAAATAAAATAAAGACTAAAAAACAATAGAAAAGATCAATGAAACTAAAGGCTGGTTCTTTGAAAAGATAAACAAAATTGATAAACCTTTAGCCAGAGTGATCAAGAAAAAATAAGGGAGAAGGCCCAATCAATGAAATCAGAAATGGAAAAGGAGAAGTTACAACCAACACCACAGAAATACAAAGGATCATAAGAGACTACTATGAACAATGAGTTACCAATAAAATGGACAGCCTAGAAGAAATGGATAAATTCTCAGAAAGGTACAATCTCCCAAGACTGAACCAGGAAGAAATAGAAAATATAAACATATCAATTACCAGTACTGAAACTGAATCAGTAACTTTAAAAATCCCAACAAAAAAAAAGTCCAGAACCAGACGGTTTCACAGGTGAATACTACCAAACATTTAGAGAAGAGTTAACACCTTTGTTCTGAAACTATTCCAAAAATTTGTAGAGGAAAGAACACTTCCTAACTCATTCTATGAGGTCACCATCTCCCTGATACTCAAACCAGACAAAGATACCACAAAAAAATTGCAGGCCAATATCACTAAGAAACATAGATACAAAAATCCTCAACAAAATACTAGCAAACCTATTCCAACAACACATTAAAAGGATCATACACCACGATCAAGTGGGATTTATCCCAGGTATGCAAGGAGTTTTCAATATCCGCAAACCAATCAATGTGATATACCACATTAACAAATTGAAGAATAAAAACCATATGATTATCACAATAGATGCACAAAAAGCTTTTTGATAAAATTCAACATCCATTTATGATTTAAAAAATCTCCAGAAAGTGGGCATAGAGGGAACATTCCTCAACATAATAAAGGTCATATATGAGAAACCCAAAGCTAGCACCACACTCAATGGTAAACAGCTGAAAGCATTCCCTCTAAGATGAGGAAGACAAGGATGCCCACTCTTGCCATTTTTATTCAACATAGTTTTGGAAGTCCTAGCCACAGCGATCAGAGAAGTAAAAGGAATAAAAGGCATCCAAATGGAAAAACGAGTAAAACTGTCACTGTTTGCAGATGACATGATACTATACATAGAAAATCCTAAAGACACCACCAGAAAACTACTAGAACTCATCAATGAATTCAGTGAAGTTGCAGGATACAAAATTAATATACAGAAATCTGCTGAATTTCTATAAACCAGCAAATTATCAGAAAGAGAAATTAAGGAAACAATCCCATTTACCATTTCATCAAAAAGAATAAGATACCTAGGAATAAATCTACCTAAGGAGGCAAAAGATCTGTATTCCGAAAATGATAAGACACCAATGAATGAAATTGAAGACGACACAAACAGACAGAGAGATATACCATGTTCTTGGATTGGAAGAACACTGTTAAAATGACCATACTACCCAAGGAAATCTACAGATTCAATGCAATCCCTATCAAAATACCAATGGCATTTTTCACAGAACTAGAACAAATAATTTTTAAATGTGTATGTAAACACATAAAAGACCCTGAATAGCCAAAACAATCTGAGAACGAAGAACAGAGCTGAAGGAATCACGCTACCTGACTTCAGACTATACTAGAAAGCTACCATCTCACCATGTCAGAATGGCTATCATCAAAAAGAACACAAATAACAAGTGTTGGTGAGAATGTGGAGAAAAGGGAACCCTCTTACACTGCTGGTAGTCATGTAAACTGGTGCAGCCACTGTGGAGGTTTCTCAAAAAAACTAAAAATAAAACTGTCATACGACTCAGCAATTCAACTCCTGGGTATATAGCCAAAAAAAAAAAAAATCCCACTAATTCAAAAAGATACATGGACTGCAATGTTCATAGCAGCATTATTTATAATTGCCATGGTATGGAAACAACCTAAGTGTCCATCAACAGGTGAAAGGATAAAGAAGATGTGGTATATACATGCAACGGAATACTACTCAGCCCTAAAAACGAATGACATTTTGATATTTATGACAACATGGATAGAATTGGAGCATATTATGCTAAGTGAAATAAGTCAGAGAAAGACAAATACTACGTGATATCAAGTCTATGTGGAATCTAAAAAATACAACAAACTAGTGAATATAACAAAAGAGAAACACTCTCAGATATATGGAACTAGTGGTTACCAGTGGGAAGAGGGGAGGGTGGAGAGGCAATACAGGGAATTAAGAGGTACAAACTATTATGTATAAAAAAAATCTACAAGGATATACTGTACAACACAGGGAATATAGCCAATATTTTACAATTACTCTAAATGGAGTATAATCTTTTAAACTTGTGAATCACTCTATTGTACACCTGTAAATTATATAATACTGTACATCAACTCTACTTCAATATTTTTCTTTAATTCCAGGAAAAAAAGTCAGTACATAGATGTGAGATTTTATCTGAAGCTAATAAGTGACTTTTCTGCTATTTCCTTTTCATCTATAACCCTTCTCTATTTGAACACACAAAACTTACGACAGCCTTTGCTTTGTAGTAGGAATATTATAGAAGAAAGACAGAGAGCTACAAAGAGTCAATATTTGGCTTTGAATTTTGAAACTAATACCAGAAAAAAAAATGACTTTGACAGAAGGAAAGGTAGAAATGTGTATACATTGTAAAAAGACACAGTGGACATCCCAGATAGTTTAAGGGATTCAAAAGCATAGAGAGATTGTGCCCCATTTCCCATATAAAGCCTAAATGATGAATTCAACCTTATAGGACCTTCTTGAGTCCAGTACAGAAATGGTTGATAAGCCTGACTTAGCATCCCAGAGATTTCACTCATTCTAACATGGTATTGAGAAAAGCTGAATGTCTTGAGGAGTAGAATGCCTTTGCCTTTTTCTGGACTACATTAAAAGTTGCAAACTGCCTTACAGACAACCATATCAAGGTTTTCATAGCCATTAAGGAATACAGAAAGGGGCTCAGAAGTAGTGGAGAGAACCAGACTTCAATATGCCTTGAAGTTGACAAGAAACCACATCAAAGTTCCCTGAATAATTTGACAATGGAGGGGAACACTGAAGGACATACAACCCAGAGAGTGCTAGTTTTGATATATGATGACAATAACTATGTGTGCCCCCATAACCCAAATGTCATTATATCATTCCAAATGATCTTCAGCATATCTATCCAGAAATGCAGTTAGAATTGAATTAACTGAGATTTAATTTTGTCATGAAATATTGAAACCTCCAATATAAATATTAGTTTATTTAGTTCAAAAGAAAAGATTCATGTGTCTTCTATACCTGAGACTGTAGCCTGAAATTTCTTACATATCGCATGTGTTTTAAAAGTATTTTTATATCTGTGGCAAAATCATAGCTAAATATAAAACCCATTATTTTAATAAAATATTCCTTAGACACAAACTCATTTAACAATTACCTTCACTAAAGGTGTGTCTTTGAAATCAGTTTGCAGATACATCATATTTTCCTTTTAATTACAGGTGCAAGAAAATTGAACCATATTATAGTTACAGAGGGTAACATCCATTAACTCTAGTCCCTTATTAGTGATGGAGGTGGAAATGTTTCATATCAAAATCACCTGGGAAGATTTTAAAACGTCACCCATTCTGGTTGTCAGATAGCAAGTCTAGTGTGAAAAAGAACTCTACTCCTATTCCAACATACATATCAACTTGGGAACCAGTGCTCTTTTCTCCTGATAAAATACAGGAAGAGATATTAAATTGCAAGTCATCTCATATATTCTCAGAATAAGAAACAGATTATCAAGCATAAATTATCACCAGGATAGATACTATCTTTTGTACATAGTTCCTTAAGCATCTCTTGTCTCTTTCCTTCTAAAGAACTATCTTTGATCTTCCTTTCATCCTGATTTAGTTTATCTAAATATGTCTTAAGAAAGAATATGAGCACATGTTGTGCTTTATGAAGGACAGGGGATTAAGAGGTACAAACTATTATGTATAAAAAAAAATCTACAAGGATATACTGTACAACACAGGGAATAGAAAGTCAGAAAGTTACATTTTTAAATTTGCAATCATTCAAAAGCCCATAGCAAACATCTGTGTGTGTCTGTGTGATTTTCTTTAAAAAAAATCAACAACAACAAATAAACCTGTCTTCAAGTTTCACAAAACATCATCTAACTTGAGCTTTTTCTATAAGGAAAAAGTCATTCATGAAGATTAGTCCTTTATTCCTAAAGGCTCTGATGGAGGGATTTATCGTTGCTTGGATACACATCAAATTTGTTCAACTGCATTCTTTGTTTGAACCAGCAAGAAGATGTCTGTGTGTTTGTTTCTGTATTATTTTGTTGGGTTGCATTCTTGAGACTATGCCAATCCTCTATCATTTAATATAAAAATTACATATTTCATGTCCCTATCAGTTATCTGCTTATACTGAATGAAAAGAGGGCATTTGCTAGAATTCACAAAAGAAGCATAATTTTGATCCTAATTAGATTGCTGTTTTTTCTATTGTTCCATGGTCAGAATGGTGGAGGATAATTAATAAATCTTTGTTTCCTCGGAGGAATAAATATAAGACTCATTAACCGGAAGTTGTCTTTTCTTGAATTAATCCAATATTTTACATCAATTTAAGATTGCTAGACTGCTCCAGTTATGACATTTTCACACTTTAATTCATTATTATCTTTAAAGCATTCCTTTGTAAATTTTATTTCATGGTATTTTGAATAAAGGAAACTCAGGTACATACGATAATGTGATCCTACACTAAGTAGGTCTCACACAGGAAAGAATTGCCAGAGCAAAATTTAGTGAATATGTGACTCCTCACCAAAACATGCACATTGCCACTGACTGACTCTTTCATTTCAGTTGCTAAGTCTGAAGGTCAAGTCTTCCAAAGTACTGCATATCACTGCCCCCACCTTATGCAATTATTATGCTTTGCACTTAGGGATTTGAGTTTGCTTAAAAATCCAGAAAATGAAAAAAGTATACAAATCAACTATAATCCAGCTCTGAACAACTCTTTCCCCAGTCATTGCTGTTTGACTCATCTAGGATGGAAAAGAATGGAGGGGGATAAAAGACTGTGAGAGAATGAAGTGAAAAATGATGGTGAAGAATGATCAGAAACAGAAGAGTAAAACTTAATCTACCATAGATTTTGAGAGAAAATTACCTCCATATTTATTATTAAACATGTATTTGTTGTCAATTAAAGAAATATACCCTAATATAAGTTTTGTGAGTTTTTATAAAAAATATGAGTGACAAGTGTAAGGAAATAATAAAGAGGCTCATAAGAGACCCTTCTTTCCTTTCCTGGAATGTCATTACATCTAATTTATGTGACCAACAGTCCCTAACTCATTGTCCTCCCATCCCCCTACCTGCCCCCACCAGAGAATGGTAGAATGGACATTGTGGTAAATAGTCCTGCAGGGACCCTATTTCAGGAATTCCTATAGGCAAGTAAGTGGTAAATCAAAAGGGTTTCATGGGAGAAACAGTCAAGGAAAAGGCTTAGAGATGGAGCAAGAAGGGGATTAAGAAAGAAAGACTGTCTAAGTCTGGGTTTACACATGTCAAGCCAGCTTCTTGGACTCATGGGTAAATAGAGTCAGTAAAATCTCTAATTAGCTTTAGCTCATTTTAGGTAGGCTTTTATCCTTGCTAACAAGTCTTTTCTAAAGGAAAGTGAAAACCATGGCCTTAAGTCAGTGTTTTGGGGCACTTGATATGTTTGAGAAATATAGTTTTATGCCAAAATATCATTTTAAAATTGCACTAAGATTAAACAAGTTGGAACATGTAAAGTGCTTAGAATAGTGCCTGGCACAGAATAAACAGTCAATTAAGACTTGAGGTGATTGTACTACTATACACAACTCCACTTGGAGTCACTCCTTTGCCTAAGGGAAAAAATGTCCAATGTATTATAATACTTGCCATTTGTGATTAAAAGCAAGTTCATTTCCTCATACTGTCATCAATTGTGGTTTCCCTGTTCCCTTAAGTCAATCTACATATAAGCTAAACTACTCAAGAAACTAGAATTTGGAGAAAAAGGACCACCTTAAAAATAAGTGAGAATGGGCTTCCCTGGTGGCGCAGTGGTTGAGAGTCCGCCTGCTGATGCAGGGGACATGGGTTCTTGCCCCGGTCCGGGAAGATCCCACATGCCACGAAGCAGCTAGGCCCGTGAGCCATGGCCGCTGAGCCTGCGCGTCTGGAGCCTGTGCTCTGCAACGGGAGAGGCCACAACAGTGAGAGGCCCGCATACCACAAAAAAAAAAAAAAGTGAGATTTACTGTACATAATCTTATAGAAAGGTATTTAAACTACTTTAAGATGATTGGCTGATGAATCACTTTAGTATCAATTGTCTTTATAATATGACTATGCTATTGTTTCTGAAGAGTACTGTTGAACTGGAAGTTCAGTGTGCGTGTGTGTGTATGTGTGTGTGTATGTTGATCTCTGGTTTAAGAGCAAACAAACCTCTGCAGTGGACATAGATATTTTATAATTATCTTATTAGTTAATGTGCAAAAACTGTGGAAAACATATTCCCCAAACTAGGGATCAGTGAATTCGATGTTTTGAATCTCATGGTAGGATTTCAAACAGAAATGTTGAAAGAATTTTTAATGTATGTTCAGAAAAAATAATTAGCATATTGTTACCAAGAATAAAAATTAGCATGTAAATGTATTTGTATTTTTTTAATAGCCTGATACTTTAAGGTACTCTTTTAACTAGTTTAACTAAAGTTCACCAAAGCATTGTGTATTTCATGTTATTTTTTTTGTCAAGTATCACCTTAATATTTTTACTGGACTTTTTCAACAGACTTTAATCTAAATTTGTTGCCTCCAGGGCTTTGCACATCATCTTGCTGCCATATTAAACCTCTGTTAAAAATAAATAAAACAAAAATTTAATAAATCATCAGTCATGATAATACCAATCTAGAAGCAATGAATAGCAGACTAAAGAATACAAAAGAATGAATAAGTGATCTGGAAGACAGAAAAATGAAAATCACCTAGTCAGAACAGTGGACAGAAAGACAAATGAAAAAAAGTGAAAGCAACATACAAGATCTATGGGATAATATAAAGCATGTCAATCTACCTATAATAGTGGTTCCAGAAGGAGAAGAGAGAGAGAAAGGGGTTGAAAATATATTCCAAGAAATTATGGCTGAAAACTTCTCAGAGCTAAAGAAGGAAACAGATATCTAGATACAAGAAGCACAGAAGGTTACAAACAATATAAGTCCAAACAGACCCATACCAAAACATATCATTATTAAAATGGCAAAAATTAAAGATAAAGAGAGGACCCCAAGGGCAGCAAGAGAAAAATAAAAGAGTCAGTTACATGGGACTCCACATAAGGTTATCAGCTGATTTCTCTGCAGAAAGTTTACAGAACATAAGGGAATGCCATGATATACTCCAAGCTCTGAAAGGGAAAAACCTGCAACATAAGATATTTTACCCAGCAAGATTATCACTTAGAACAGAAGAAGAGATAAAGAATTTCTCAGACAAACAAAAACTGAAATAATACAGCAATATTAAACCTATCCTAAAAGAAATATTGAAATGTCTTCTTTAAATAGAAAGCAAGAACCTATAGGAAAAAGAAAATCACAATGGGAAATACAAATATACAAAAGGATGAAGATCACTTAAATAAGCCAGTATATAGACAAAAAAAAAAATCAAAAATTTTTTGTAAAATTCAATGGAACTACAATTAACGGCAAAAGGATAAACATGATGATGTAAAATAAGACATCAAAATCACAAAATGTGGGGGAGGGGACTATAGTGGTGTAGACCTTTTTGAATGTGTTTGAACTTATATGACTATCAGTTTAAAGCAAGTAGATATAGTTATGAGTCAACAATCTTGATATCCAGAGTAACCACAAATCAAAAACATAAATAGACTTACAAAAACCAAAAAGAAAGGAAATCAAGCATAATACAAAAGAAAACCATCAAACCAGAAAAGGAAAAACAAAAAGAAGAAATGAACAAGGAACTACAAAATCAACTGGAAAACAAGGTTTAAAATAGCAACAAGTACATACTTACCAACAATTATTTTAAACATCAATGGACTAAGTGCTCTGATCAAAACACATAGAGAGGTAGATTGGATTTTTAAAAAAAGCAAACAAGAACATACAATATACTGCCTATAAGAGACCCACTTCAGGGCAAAAGACACACAGACTGAAAGTGAGCAGATGGAAAAAGATATTTCAAGCAAATGGAAACTACAAGGAAGCGGGGTTGCAATACTCATATCAGACAAAATAGACTTTAAAATAAAGGCCATAAAGAAAGACAAAGAAAGACATTCATATGATAAAGAAATCAATACAAGAAAGGATATTAAGCTCATTAACATATGAGCACCCGATATAGGAGCACCTAAATATATAAAACAGATACTAACAGACATAAGGGAGAATATGACAGGAATACAATAATGGTAGGAGACTTTATCTAATGGACAGATCTTTCAGACAGAAAATCAATAGGCAACAGAGGTCATAAAGAACACAGGAGAGCAGTTGGACTTAATTGATATCTACAGGACACTATATCTGAAAACAAAAACAACAACACAGAATACACATTCTTCTCAAACACATGAGTAACATTCTCTAGGATAAACCATATACTAGGTCTCAAAAAACTTTCAACAAATTTAAGAGGATAGAAATTGTTTCAAGCATCTTTTCTGACCACAACAGTATGAAACTAGAAATCAACCAAGGGGGGAATAAACAGGAAAAGAATGAACACACAGAGACTAAACAACATGCCACTAAAAAAACAGTGGGTCAGTACTGAAATCAAAGAACCAATCAGAAAATATCTCAAGACAAAAGACAGTAAAAACACAACTTAACAAAAAATCTATGGGCTACAGCAAGAGCATTTCTAAGAGGGAAGTTTATAGTGATATAGGCCTTCCTCAAAAAACAAAGAATATCTCACATAAACAACCTAACGTACCACCTAAAAGAATTAGAAAAAGAAGAAAAAACCAAAAGTCAGCAGAAGAAAGGAAACAATTAAGATCACAGGTGAAATAAATAAAATATTTAAAAAGCAATAGAAAAGATCAATAAAACTAAGAGCTGTTTTCTGGAAAAGATAAAATTGACAAACCTCTAGCCAAGCTCAACAAGAAGAAATGAGAGAGGTCACAAATAAATGAAATAAGAAGCACAAGAGGAAAAATAACAATTGATACCACAAAAATACTAAAAATCATAAGAGAATACTATGAACGGTTATATGCCAACAAATTGGACAACCTAGAAGAAAGGGACAAGCTTCCAAAAACATGCAGCCTGCCAAAACTGAGTAAAGAAGAAACAGATAATTTGAACAGACTGATTACTAGAAGTGAAATAGAATCTGTAATAAAACAAAACAAAACAAAACAAAAAAAACTCCCTGCAAACAAAAGTTCAGGACTGGATGGCTTCACTGGGGAATTCTACCAAACATACAAAGAAAAAATTCTACCTATCCTTCCAAAACTATTCCAAAAAACTGAAGAGGAGGGAACTCTCCCAAATTCATTCTATGAAGCCACCATCACCTTAATACCAAAACCTGACAAAGATACTATAAAAAAAGAAAATAACAGGCCAATACCTTTGATTAATATACATGCAAAAATCCTCAATAAAATATTAGCAAAGCAAATCCAACAATACATAAGAAGGATCATACACCATGATTGAGTTGGATTAATTCCAGGGTCGCATGGATGGTTCAACATAAGCAAATCAATCAGTGTGATGTACCACATTAACAAAAGGAAAGACAGAAACCACACAATCATCTCAATATATGCAGAAAAAGCATTTGACAAAATTCAACATCCATTCATGATTTAAAAAACTCTCACCAAAGCTGGTATAGAGGGAACATACTTCAACATGATGAAGGCTATTTATGACAAACCCAGAGACAACATAATATTCAATGGTGCAAAGCTGAAAGCCTTGCAGCTAAATTCAGAAACAGGACAAAGATACCCACCCACACTAATTCCATTCAACATAGTATTGGAAGTCCTAGCCATAGCAATCAGACAAGGAAAAGAAATAAATGGTATTCAAATTGAGAGGGAAGAAGTAAAACTCTCACTATTTGTAGATGGCATGATATTCTATATAGAGAACCCTAAAGTCTCCACACAAAAACTCTTAGAACTGATGAATGAATATAGCAAGGAAGCAGCATACAAGATTAATATCCAGAAATCTGTTGCATTTCTTTACACTAACAATGAAATATCAGAAAGAGAAATATTAAAAAATCCCCATTAAAACTGAGTCAAAATGAATAAAATACCTAGGAATCAACTTAACCAACGAGGTAAAAGACCTATATGCTGAAAACTATGAAACACTGATGAAGGAAATTGAAGATGACTCAAAGAAATGGAAAGATACCCCATGCTCTTAGATTGGAAGAATTAATATTGTTAAAATGGTCACACTACCCAAAGCAATCTATAGATTTAATGAGATCCCTATTAAAATACCCATGACACTTTTCACAGAACTAGAATAAATAATCCCTAAATTTATATGGAACCACAAAAGACCCAGAATTGCCAAAGAAAAGGAAAAAGAACAAAGCCAGAGGCATAACCCTTCCAGACTTAAAACTATACTATAAGGCTACAGTAATCAAAACAGCATGGTATTGGCACAAAAACAGACATATAGATTAATGGACCAGAATAGAGAGCCCAGAAGTAAGTCCATACACCTACAGCCAATTAATCTATGACAAAGGAGGCCAGAATATACAAAGGAGAAAAGACAATCTCCTCAATAAGTGGTGTTAGGAAAGTTGGAGAGCTAGATGTAAATCAATGAAATTAGAACAGTCCCTCACACTATATACAAAAATAAACTCAAAATGGTTTAAAGACCTAAATATAAGACAGGACACCATAAAACTCTTAGAAGAGAACATAGGCAAAACATTCTTTGAAATAAATCATAGCAATATTTCTTAGATCAGTTTCCCAAGGCAAAAAAAATATAAAAGCAAAAATAAACACACATGACCTAATCAAACTTAAAAGCTTTTGCACAGCAAAGGAAACCATCAACAAAACAAAACGAAAACCTACGAAACTCAAGAAAATATTTGCAAACAATGTGACCAACAAGGGATTAATATCCAAAATATACAAATAGCTCATACGACTCAATATCAAAAAAAAGAAAAATCAAAATATGGGCAGAGAGCTAAATAGACATTTCTTCAAAGACCTACAGATGGCCAAAAGAAACATGAAAAGATGCTCAATATCACTAATTATTAGAGAAATGCAAATAAAACTACAGGTCAGAATGGCTATCATCAAAATGTCTACAAATAATAAATGCTGGAGAGAATGTGGAGAAAAAAGTATCCTCCTACACTGTTGTGGAATGTAAATTGGTGCAGCCGCAATGGAGAACCATATGGAGGTTTCTTAGAAAACTAAAAACAGAACTACTATATGATCCATCAATCCCACTCCCTGGCATACATCCAGAAAAGGTGAAAACTGTAATTCAAAAAGATACTTGCATCCCAAGTTCATAGCAGCATTATTTACAATTCCCAAGGCATGGAAATAACCCAAGTACCCATCAATAGACGATTGGCTTAAGAAGACATGGTATATATACAAATTGGAATATAACTCAGCCATAAAAAGAATGAATACTGCCATTTTCTACAACATGAATGAACCTAGAGCATATCATACTAAGTGAAGTAAGTCAGAGAAAGATAATTACATGATATCTCTTATCTGTGCACTCTAACAAAATAATACAAATGAATCTATATGTAAAACAAAAGCAGACTCACAAAGAAAACAAACTTATGGTTACCAAAGGGGAAAGTGAGGGGGGGAGGGATAAATTAGGAGTATGGGATTAACAGATACAAACTACTATACCCAAAATAGACAAGCAACAAGGAGTTACTATATAGCACAGGGAACTATATTCAATATTTTTTAATAACCTATAATGGAAAATAATCTAAAAAACATATATATATGGGTATGAGTAAATCACTTTGCTGTACACATGAAACTAACACAAAATTGTAAATCAACTGTACTTCAATTATAAATACTTATATCTAATCATATCTAAATTTGTCATATCAAAACATTTAGTCAGATATATGTGTGTGTGTATATATATATATATATACATATATACACACACACACAATACATTTATAAAATATAGGCAACATACTAAGAGTTAGCTTTTCTTAAATACATGTTAAATAATTCTTAATCTGGTGAGAAAGAACTCCACAAAAATTATCTGTGGATGAGAGGAAGCACAAACTTTATCACACTTCTTAAGTCTGTTCTGGGTTGAACATACAAGCATACACATGTACATCTTATCTTATCAATGAACACTGTTAAAAGCCTATATAAAAAACAAACTGAGCAAATCTGAAATAAGAAGATGCAATTACATAAGGTAAAAAATGTCTAGAATTTAGGAGCACTCACAAATATTACTGACTCCATGCTTGTAGGAGTACACTGTGAATGAATAGAAAGTCAAGTACTATCAGACTAGCACACAGGAGTCATTAAACTATAACCATGTTAATCTAATTTTTCCCAAGATGTGCTAAACAATCACATCCTCAGGAACAGTGTATATAGAAGAATGTAGGGTATTTTTTCCTTTTTTAAAATTCTAAATGAATGGTCTATTGTCTGTGCTCTACTCTCAGTAGCAGCAATAATGATGGTAACAGCAGGGTACACTGATAATAGTGTTTTGAAGATAGACCCCAAGGCATTTTTACTTCAATGTACATTCTTAGAAAAAGGATTTCTGAACCACCGGTCTAACAGAAGTGATCTCGGTGAGGTAAAATTTAGCACTGAGCCTAGCACATAGCAGATATTCAATACATATTTTTTGCATGAACAAATGAGAAATAAATAAATGACAACTTTGTTATCTAGTTCAACAATTTTAATTTTACAGATGAGAGTGATGAAAAAAGACTGTCATATGTTTAAAATTACAAAGTTATTTAAGAGCAGAACCAAACCTAAAATTCATTGTTTGGAGTTTTTCTACCAAATTGTGTTGTCTGAATAAACTCCACAGAGTGAAATAGTGATACAATGAAGGGGATATAGAGCAGAATTTGTAGCCAACAAGTCTGTGTGCATATTTTTTTCTCCTACTCACAAACTTTGGCAACTTGGGCACGTTCATTAAATTCTCTGTGCCTTCCTTAGTTTATTATGATAGTCAGTACCTTTTTAGTGTAGCTAGTGAGAATTAAATGAGTTAATACATGTGAAGAGTCTTACTAGAGTCCCTGGTGCCCAGTAAAGGGTCAATTAATATTATTATTGTAGGTAATCAAAACTATGCCTCTCTCAAGTCAAATATGATATGCTGGGATGATCAATAATAAATGCTGCTATTTATTAACTTCTTTCTATGTACTAGGAATCCACAGATATCATTTATAATGTCACATATCTGTGCAAGGCAGTTTTAATCAGAAGCAATATCAGGAGGCAGAATGTTGTAGTGGTGGAGAGTGAGGGATCTGGATTTACACTAAATAGGTGAGAATTCTGCTCCACCAATTGCTAGCTCTGCAATTGGGCAGGTTTTATTTCATTTATTTTATTTAACAAACATTTATGAAGCCCTACTATGTACCAGGCATTTTTCTAAATACTCTGCAGTTACTGAGTCATTTAGTCTTTATAAAAGAGGAAGAGATTTTATTACACCCATTTTGCAGAGAGACAAACTGAGATATTCACAAAAAGCATCATGGTATAGTGATTGAGTACATACCCTCCTGAGAGTGACTACTTGGGTATAAATCCTGCCTCCTCCACTTCCTAGTGATGTGACTCAGGTGATTTATGATAGCTAACTCTGCAACAATTATCTCTTCTGTACAATATGATAATAATAGCACCTGCCTCAAAGAGTTGCTGTAATATTTAAATTGGATAACCTGCCAAGAAATTAGAACAATGCCTTGCCGTGCTCAAAGTATGCTAAAGATTAACACTGTCAATGTTATCGTTGTTGTTAATATTACTACTACAGGTGGGAAACTCAAGGCTCTGAGAGAGTCACTGAACCAAAGTAAAGGGGACAAGTAAGGGAGCAAGCTGGAATTCAAGCTCAATTTATCTATCCCCAGAGTCTGGGCTTTTCTGCTCTTAATTTGCTTCTTTACGGAGGACCTTTGGTCTCCCTCCTTGGATGACAAGCTCATAGCCAGTAGGCTGCATCTTGTTAGATATCATAGAAGTAGAGTGACTGCAGGAGTCTGAAAAGCAAAGTAGATGAGTTTCAAGTGTTGATCAGGGCTTTGCAACAGATATCTCCATTACATAACTCCAGAGAAACAGACTCCTGTCACAAGCCCCAATCCAATGTTACCTGAGTCACATTTTTTGTATCCATGCCCAATTGGATTCCCATTCGCTGAACAATGCTATAACATGGATAATCAAGACAAAGTACTTAGAGTCATAAAGTGAGTAAAGTGACAGTTTTGGAAACAATACAGATACCCTTAGTCTCAGCCTAGCTGAGTTCCTATATGTCATGTTGTTTTATCACTATTTTAAAATCTATTCAAAATGTTCACAGTTTTATGCTAATCACTTCCAGGTTCCATTTGCCCATTTGCTTATTCCTTATTCTCCTGGGTTTTTTGTTTGTTTGTTTACAATGGCTTATGTCTTCAAGCTGACAAAAGATGATAGTGTGATACATTTTTTTCACTTGCACATAGCTAAATCTGTGACTTTTTTAAAATAAGATTTTCTGTAAACATCTTCTGTTCACAGAGAAAAATCGTCCTTCTGGGAATTGTGGAAATAGGAAAACAAATAAGAAATGCACCAAACACAAACAGAATTAGCCCTAATCGGATTCCTTTTCAAAGTTTCAGGAACTTCAGACTTGATTTCAAAAACTTCATACTTGATTTCAGAACAGAGTATTAATTATGTGATGAAGAGAGAAAAATTCAAGGTATCTCTTTAGAGAAGTTTCCCAAGGCCATCACTTTGTCAGCTGAATAAACTTCTAATGTCATCATCCAGGGAAATTATAGTTTCGGCACAAGAACTGTGCCCCCTGGAATCACAGTTATTAAGTCTACCCTTCTCCTGTAGGACCTACCCACTTCACCATGTCTTTCTCTCCAGCAATCATGCAATGTTATTAAACTACAAGTGAATCTCAAATTACAAATACAAATTATCCAGCTACAAGCATTTTCTCTCACAGTATTCAGTTCAGGTTGGCACATATCCACACATGATGGAAAGAGTTTTGGAAGAAAATCAAAAGACCTTGGCTTAAGTCCCAGTGCTAGCACTTTCTAGTTTTGTGACCTTGGGCAAGTTATTTGGCCTCACTGGTTTATGGTTTCCACATTTTAAAAACAGGGGATGATAATTCCTATTATTGCTGGTGTGAGGATTAAATATATCTGGTTTTAAGCACTTTGGAAATGATCAGCTTCCCTACTAAAGGCGGATATAGTTTCAGCTGCTTTCCTTCCTCCTTTAGTTTCAAACACTGTGAAAAGCACAGTTAAATTGTAGGGTGTATAGTGAATGAATACATGAAGGGATGATTTGCAGTGAGTTTTGTTGTTGTAATTAAACTACACATTTAATCATCAGCTATCAGTACCTACTGTTTATTAGTATAATAACACTGGATGTGGAGAAGACAGGAGGTCCCAGAAATAAGTAAATTAACAACGCTATCTCAGTGCATTTACTATGTGCCATGGCAGAGGGATGCACAGGATTGTACATGATATGGCTTGAAACACTAAGTGATTTGGGATGAGAAAACAAGAAGAGAAGGGAGTGAGAAACGCTGGGACTGGTGGAGTAGTCAGGTCCAGGATTACTTTATAAAACTCTTTATTTTTTAATCAATTTTAAATGCTAACTTTTAGGATGCAAAAATAGTTGAAGCATCACTGTTATGTATTCTTCAATGATCACGATGCCATTAGGAGGAACCTAAATATGTTTTATTTAATGCATCAGTCAAAAATCAGCCAGCTAATGTGACATAAGCTAGTTTGTTGGAAAACATCTTTAACATACTGACTACTTCAAAATTTGGAATGCCTTGTTTGACATGGTGAACACCATTTTGGGTACATACACTGCTTTCTTATTCATCCAAACTAAAATAAATGTTTTATTGTTTTGCCGGCCTGATTAAAAATAGATTTATATATCCAACTTCTGGTAAAGCAGAGGCACTGATGCCATCCCTATAACTACTTCCCGCCAACTACAGAAAATCTGCAAGATCACATGTACATTTAATTTACACAAAATTTGCAAATGTTTTGTGTGTGTGGCACTTTATTTTTTTCTTTCAATTTTTTGATTAGTTTACCATGCAATCACTTAATACTATTTTACTATTTATTTTAATCACTATTTTTCATTGCTTCTACCTGACTTCTCCAAAACCATGAGGCTATTTCCATACACCACACAATCCCAAGTCTTTATCAACGACCACCTCTACCCTCCATGTGACTGTTTCCAAAATTCCAGGTTCTAAGGCCAGTGATGATTAAATCTCCCAGACTAGGCAGAATCAGGAGAGAACCCCCAAACTCCTTACTATGGCGCTTTGTACCTGAGGTACCTATGAATTGCAGGTTGGTTAGGTGAGATCCTTTCCACTCCATTTTGTCCCATGAAACCACATTTTCATATGACCTGAAATTTTGTTCTATCTTAAGGGTGACCTGAGTGTGCTAATTATGGATGTCATGTAGCCTAGGATCCTGTAGTCCACCCTGAGGCCTGAACCAGGTCTGCAGCAAATTAGCATCTTTCAGTTAGAACAATTCTGCACCGGTACATAGCTGCCCTGCTTGCACATGCCTGGAGAGATATGAACTCTCCTTTGTCTCATTTTTTATCTTGTTCTAGGGCAGAGGTCAGCAAACTTCTCCCGTACGTGACCGATAGTAAATATTTTAGGTTTTGTAAGCCAATTGTCTCTGTCATAAGTACTCAACTCTGTTGTTGTCACAGGAAAATCACACATGGACAATACCTAAATGAAAATTTCAGCAACTTGTCCAAGACCTTATGAGTAGCAAGTGACTAAGACAGGTTTAGAACCTACGGCTAATATTAAATAATGGAATTGCTTCCAAAATTATTTCCCTCAACATGTATGCACTGAGGGCCTACCAGTGCTAAGAACTTTCTGGACACAGGTAAACCACATGAAAATGCCTACCCTCATACAGTATATGATTTAATAAGTTCAGCTCCTTTATGTAGTTAAAATAATATGCAAAAGCTTGTAATTAAGAGTCCTATCTTTTTCGAACCTTCCTCCAAATCCTCATTGGCTGCCTCTTTCACCAACTTTTGTTTTAGGCCTATTCGTCACCTCCGCAACTCTCAATGTTATGTCTACACATCTTTTCTACACATATTAACTCTAATTGATCAGAATTAATATGTATGTGCCTCTCCTTTCTGAAGATGAAGATATTATTCCACTTTCCATTTCTTGTTTGTCTTTCGCTTTCTTCCACATTCCAAGGTTTTTTCAGTGAACTTTTCACAAAAGTAAAAATAAAATCTTGACGAGGTTTTCATATTTACATTTTTCTCTGTAATGGTAATTGCATATTCTGTGTTTTTAAATCAGCTGATTTTAAATGTTGAAAACTAAATAAACAAAATATATCATTTCAACTATGTAAGTATAGTTTGCTGCAAGCTCAGGTACTAGTCTATCATTTATTTTCTCTACAGGAGTAAAATAACATTGAAGAGGGCTCTCATTTCTATGTAGTGTGAGTTGTCATTTAACTTAAATCTTTTAACTTAGTAGTCATATACGGCCTGTGGCATTGTAATAATCTTCTGAATATTCAATTTGAACAGTCTTAATATTTAAATATAAAATGTTAACATTTATGCATATTGACAAAAGAAGAGAATAAACATTTTTTAGTCTTTTTTAAGAAAGTCTTTGCTTACTGCCCTAGCAGTGATAAGGAGTGAGAAATAAAAGTACCATCTTGGGACATAGAAAACCTACCTTCAAAACTACTATTTCTCATCCTTTGCACAATATGTTTTCTTTGTGTGAACAGATTAGGAATAAAAAAGAAAAACACCCAGCAATATCATTCAGTTTTCTTTACAACTTAGAAATAGATTTTCATTACCAAAAGCAAAGAATGTAACACAGTAATTATGGCATGCCTTAGTCCAACAAAATTCTATCATTATTTCAGTATGTTCTTTAATGAAAATGATAAAAATAAGGTCTATTTTCTAAATGATTGCTTGTAGAAATGACCTTAACTGAGGTTTTTGGTTGTTTTCTTTGATATTGTTTTTGAGAAGTCTTTAATTCTTATTCTGTTAGGGAGAAGCCATATTCACCTTCACATTTGATGAAGAAGTGTACCTTTGAAGCCAGGGTGATTACCTTCCCAGCCTTTTCTGTCTTGTCTAGAATAACAGGGTAGCCTTCTATTTTAAAGAATAAATGACAATTACACATTTCCATTTACTTTGAAAACATATTTACTTCATGATTTTTAAAAATTGTTTTCTATATGAGAAATTACTGATAAACTGCTTTATGATATACCTACTGTATCTTCTTCAAGCATTATCTTGGTTGAAATTTGAAACAGATCCATGAAAAAGAATTTTCTTAACATTAGCTATATACTGATACACTATTTCAATGAAAGATGTATTTTTAAAAATGAGCAAGAGTTCAATATCTAAATGCTATCTGATAATTTTTCTAGTTTATTTAAGATACATTGTTTTTCATATACATTCATATGTTGACTCATCAAATGATATTCTACAAAAATTAAGTTTCCAATATTTGGGGAAAAGTTACTTTTACCTAAACATATTTTGATCACTAAAATGCTGCTTTTAATCATACTTTGGATCTAAACATCACAATAATATAGTGAATTAACCACATTTAATCCACTGGTCTTTGAAGAAGTTTTTTTTATATATTCACAAATATTATTACTATTATATTATCTTGATACAATGGCAAAATGAGAAAATATTTTTAAAAGGAGCTTGAAGGTAAGTCAGTGCCAAAGAGATTTTTCAGAAACAGAATATGGCAGCCTTTTTCTTGGTTTTCTGTTTACCATTATTGGTAATCTCTAAGCCCAAAAATAGGACACAGAGAATAGAGGAGTGAAGAGAAGGACCCACTGCTGTATTTCTGTTCCTTGTCTAATATATTTCTTCAAAACAGTTCTGAGCTGGACCTGCTAAACATTTTGCTAACAGCCCTAAAAGGAATCATTATTTTAAGATGCCTGGTGCTGCATGATTAAAGGATTTTGTTGACTTTTTAGCACATCATGATCAGATTTCAATAGAAAGGGCATGTGCTTAGAAGATCTCACTGTAAAGTCTTCTAAAGAGGTAAATAATCTAGAGACATTTGCTTTCTTAAAATGCACTGGGAAACTAAGCCTCAGGAGACACATCAAATGCAATCAACAAAAGCAGCAAACTTTTCACTTATCTGTTTATATTGAAGTTGTGCAATTATTTAGCATCTTTTTAACAAAATCTTTCATGCATTGTTCCCCAAAGAAAGGTATTAAAATGCCAATACCTTAGTATGCACACATAATACTCCCCAGAAAATATTAAGAAAATCAATAAAGAAATCAATAACAGTCTGGAGTCTGCAAGAGTTGCAAAATACATTGATGGCTTCCCTTTTATGTGTTTTGAAAAACTGATTTCAATCGCTTGATTACTGATTCTTAGAATTTCAGTTAGAACTTTTTCTTTCTTTCTTCCCTCCCTTCCTTCCTTCCTTCTTTCTTTTCTTTCTTTCTTTCTTTCCTTTCTTTCTTTCATTCAAGACTCAGCAGGGACATGATAGTGTGAATTAAAATCCAGACAGTGTTTTTCATAAAAAAAAAAAAATCAGTGTTCTTTCTTAAGATAGAAAAGGAATATTTTCAATGCATTATTAGTAAGTAAAACATCAAGAGGAACACATCACAATGAAATGGTATAGGATTCTATATAGAATAAAACAAATGAAAATTAAATATTCACTAAGGCTCTCAACATTTTCAGTAAAAAAAAAAAAAATTTAAATTTCTAGTCTCATTTGTAACACTTTTGTGCCAATCTATGAACTTTTGTAAATGCTTAATTTGCCAAGTCATAAACTTTCTTTTGTACCCATGTATGCTTCCTCTCATTGTTCCATTTCATGCTCTCCTTTACAACACTACTTATTGAAAGAGTTTTCTCTACTTAGTTTTCCAGTTTCTCTCCTCTGTTCTCTCTGAAACCCACTCCAATCAGGCTTTCTTCCTTACCATTCCACGGAAACTGCTCTTGACAAGGTCCTTAATGACCTTAGTCTGCAGTAACCAACGACAAATTTTTAGTCCTCATAACTTCTCAGCATTGAGTCATGTACCTGAGTTGGTCAATTTCTTCTCTGATAGACTTCTTCTCTCATGTTTCCTTGTTTCCCATCATGCTCTTATCTGACCTGCCATCTTCATTACCCCCTGTGTGTTATCAACACATCAGTAAAAGTGGTCCTTTTAAAACAGTTCATGTCGGATCATATGGTAGTTCTATTTTTAGTTTTTTAAGGAACCTCAATACTGTTCTCCATAGTGGCTGAACTAGTTCACATTCCCACCAACAGTATAGGAGGGTTTACTTTTCTCCATGTCCTCTCCAGCATTTATTGTTTATAGATTTTTTGATGATGGCCATTCAGACCAGTGTAAAGTGATACCTCATTGTAGTTTTGATTTGTGTTTCTCTAATAATTAGTGATGTTGACCATCTTTTCATGTGTTTTTTAACCATCTGTATGTCTTCTTTGGAGAAATGTTTATTTAGATCTTCTGCCTGTTTTTTGATTGGGTTGTTTGTTTTTTTGGTATAGAGCTGCATGAGCTGTTTGTATATTTTGGAGATTAATCTCTTGTCAGTTGCTTCATTTGCAAATATTTTCTTGCATTCTGAGGGTTGTTTTTTCATTTTGTTTATGGTTTCCTTTGCTGTGCAAAAGCTTTTAAGTTTAATTAGGTCCCATTTGTTTATTTTTGTTTTTATTTTCATTACTTGGAGGAGGATCAAAAAAGATCTTGCTGTGATTTATGTCAGAGAGTGTTCTGCCTATGTTTTATATACACACTACTATATATAAAATAGATAACTAATAAGGACCTACTCCATAGCACAGGGAACTCTACTCAATACTCTGTAATGGCCTATATGGGAAAATAAACTAAAAAAGAGTAGATATATGTATATATGTATAACTGATTCACTTAGCCATATACCTGAAACTAACACAAAATCGTAAATCAACTATACCCTAAAAATAATTTAAAAAAAAAAAACAGCTCATGTTACTTCTCTGCTCAAAAGCCACAGTAACTATGCATATCACTCAAAGAAAAAGCTACATCTTTCAACAACCTACAAGGCCTTTTATGATTTGTCTCCATTAACTATAAGACACTCCTGTTTCTCTTTTACTTAGTTGACTACATCATCTTTTTTTTTCCTGTTTCTCAAAATCTCCCAAAATGTTCCCACCTTAAGTCCTTTGCTTCAGATTCTCCTTCTGTGTCTCCCTCAGATATCCTTTTTTTTTTTAACATCTTTATTGGAGTATAATTGTTTCAAAATGGTGTGTTAGCTTCTGCTTTATAACAAAGTGAATCAGTTATACATATACATATGTTCCCATATCTATTCCCTCTTGCATCTCCCTCCCTATCCCACCCCTCTAGGTGGTCACAAAGCACTGAGCTGATCTCCCTGTGCTATGCGGCTGCTTCCCACTAGCTATCTATTTTACGTTTGGTAGTGTATATATGTCCATGCCACTCTCTCACTTTGTCACAGCTTACCCTTCCCCCTCCCCATATCCTCAAGTCCATTCTCTAGTAGGTCTGTGTCTTTATTCCCATCTTACCCCTAGGTTCTTCATGACCTTTTTTTTTTCTTTCTTTTTTTCTTAGATTCCATATAAATGTGTTAGCAGACGGTATTTGTTTTTCTCTTTCTGACTTACTTCACTCTGTATGACAGACTCTAGGTCCATCCACCTCACTACAAATATCTCAATTTCGTTTTTTTATGGCTGAGTAATATTCCATTGTATATATGTGCCACATCTTCTTTGGAGGTTCCTTAAAAAACTACAAATAGAACTACCATACGACCCAGCAATCCCACTACTGGGCATATATCCTGAGAAAACCATAATTCAAAAAGAGTCAAGTACCAGGTCTTCCCTGGTGGTGCAGTGGTTGAGAGTCCGCCTGCCAATGCAGGGGACACAGGTTCGTGCCCCAGTCTGGGAAGATCCCACATGCTGCAGAGCGGCTAGGCCTGTGAGCCATGGCCGCTGAGCCTGTGCGTCCGGAGCCTGTGCTCCGCAACGGGAGAGGCCACAACAGTGAAAGGCCTGCGTACCGCAAAAAAAAAAAAAGAGAGATATGTACCAAAATGTTCATTGCAGCTCTATTTACAATAGCCAGGGCATGGAAGCAACCTAAGTGTCCATCATCGGATGAATGGATAAAGAAGATGTCCTTTTTAGCCAACTCCTCCATCTCTTTCAAGTCTTTGCTTAAACTTCGCCTTTGCTAAGGTATCTATGACATCAATCCTTTTCATACTGGAACTGCCCATCTTCCTTCCCATTACTCACAGGGGTTCCTAATTCCTTCAATCTCTCTCTCGTTTTTTTTTTCTCATAGCACTCCTAAAGTAGTATATAATTTACTTAGTTTTTATATTTTTTGTTGGTTTGCTTTCTTGTCTCTCTCCACTAAAATGTAAACTTCATAAAGAAAAGGAATATTTTCAGTTCTATTCACTGATAATATACATAATATAAAATAAATCTGACACACTGGTAGCACTCAATAGATATCCGTTGAAGAAATAAGTAAATGAAGATTTAAGTGTGTACTTCTAAAATTTCAGGTTGATTAAAAGAAAGAATAATAATAAAGGCAATAATAAGTTAAGGAAAACAATGTATTTTCCTTTCCTATTATTTTTTCTTTGCTCTCTTTTAGAGTTCATATAATATACACATATATCATATACCGTCAGTTTCCTTAAACATAACCCTCATGAGGCTGTGAAATCCTTGAGGCCAAGTGCTATTCAGAGTCATCTTTATTACAATGCCTAACAGCACAATATCTGGTACACAATAAGAACTTAAAAATTAAGGACACCAAAAGCACGAGTCATAATACAAAATAAATTGGACTACATAAAATTTAAAACTTTCAAGCTGCATATCAAGAAAGTGAAAATATGACCTGTAGAGTAAGAGAAAATATTTGCAAATTATATATCTGATAAGGGACCTGTATCTAGAATACATAAAGAATTCTTATAATTCAGTAGTATAAAGATAAATAACTCAAAACATAGGCAAGGAATTTAAAAGGCCATTTCCTCCAAATATATGGGCAAACAGCCAATAAGCACATGAAAAGATGTTCAACACCACTGGCTATTAGGATGGTTATAATAAAACAGACAGGTAATAAAGTGTTATTCTTATATGTGGAATCTAGAATATGATACAAATGAACTTATCTATGAAACAGACTCACAGACATAGAGAACAGACTTGTGCTTGCCAAGGGGGTTGGGGGGTCTTGGGAGAGGGATAGATTGGGAGTTTGGGATTAGCAGATACAAACTGCTATATAGAGAATGGATGAACAACAAGGTCCTACTCTATAGCATAGGGAACTATACTCAGTATTCTGTGATAAACCATAACCAGAAAGAATATGAAAAAGAATGTATATACTATATGTATAACTGAATCACTTTGCTGTACAGCAGAAATTAACACATTGTAAATCAACTATACTTGAATCAATTTAAAAAAATAAAAAATAAAAACTGTTAGTAAGGATGTGGAGAAATTGGAGAAATGGTACAGTCACTTTGCACTCCATCAATTTGACAGTCCCTCAAGATGTTAAACATAATTATCATATGACCCAGAAATTCCACTCTTACATATATACTTAATAAAATTGAAAACAGATGCCCACACAAAAACTGGTACACTGATGTTAATAGCAACATTATTCATAATGGTCAAAAAGTGAAAATTACCTGAGGATAAACAAATTATGGTATATTATTTGGCAACAAAAAGGAATAAAGTTCTGATACAGAGGACAACATGGATGAACCTTGAAAACATTAGGCTAAGTAAAAATAGCCAGCCCAACAATATTATGTGTTATTTGATTCCATTTATATGACATACCCAGAATAAACAAATCCACAGAGAAAAAACGAATGTATGGGTAGGGAGTGGTTGGAACGTAGAATGACTGCTATTGGTTAGGGGGTTTCTTTTTGAGATGATAAAAACGTTCTAAAAAGGTTTCGCCAATGGTTGTACAACTCTTGTGAATATACTAAAAACATTGAGTTGTATACTTTAAAAGGGTTAATTCTGTAGTAAATTAATCTAGATAAAAATATTAAAGATAAATTTAAAAAAATTAATGGATGGCAAGGTTATAACATAATCTTGCAAAGCCAACTCAGTTTAAAGCAAAGCTAAAAGTTGACAAATTATTTGTAAATTTGGACAGGGTAGAGTCAACCTGTAGTCTTTGGACACTAATCTTAATATTTATATCCTTTTCCATATAGTATTGCTGTAGTTATTTCGGTAGGAGAGGGATGAATAAATGAGAAGTCTGTGTGATTTTCCTTATGTTTTTAGGTCATATGATTTCATCTGTTTAGAATGCTTATTCCATTACAATAACAGATTTTGGACAGTTATTATAAATGTATATTTTGTTTATTCAGTTTGCGATTATCCATGCTGATGAAGGGGAACAAGGATAAGGGAGAGGCAGAATCATTCATGTTAGCCTTTACAAATGATGTACCTTCTATTCTAAGAATTTCCAGTACTATAAACAAGCTGTTAAAACTTCAGAAACATTTCTGTTCATATTCTCCTGCTTGCCCTTTAGCTTAACGCACCCTCATCCACTATTTCCCATCTAGACAGAATTAAGCAGGAGGATTAACAAATATGAAATAGGTTACTTAAAGTAAAGAAGCTCAATTTATAATCCAGAAAATATATTTCAATTCATGACTCTTTTATCCCCTTTACTTTATCTTTATCTTATCACTGGCCTTGGAAGAATAAATAATTAGACAGTTCCAGACCCAATACCAATGTCTCTCTGTCAAGAAGTTATCCAGGGACCACTGTGTAAACTAGACTGTTCAGCTTGTCAAAAGGAAAAAGAATTACTTTCAAAGTAGAGTCAATCCTCCTTTAGTTGAGACCAGAAATCCTAAAGTAAAGAAAATGGTGATTTCTTAATTACTTAGTTTTAGCCAATAATAATATTTCTTTTTCTTCAGCGGATAGATGCTCAGTTTATTCACTCCTGTACTCTCTGTGGTGATTCACAGTAACGTTAGAATTTGCCCTTTCTCTCACTCCAGTCCAAAACCTATCTTATATCCTCTCCAGACAAGTCTCCCACCCTCACTCATCCTGTCTTTGAACTCCACTGGAAGGCAGATGCTGCAGCCAGCAGCCTGCCTTCATGGAGAAAGGAGAAGTTTTGACTGACCCAGCAGTTCTTAAGGCAGACTGACAAATTCCATCCATGATTTCCACTTCCCTGTTCAATCATAAAGATCAAATTTTTATCCTCTTCAGGTGTCAGCTATGTAACTACTTAGAAGATAACATTCCTTTCTCAATCTTGTAAGGGGTTACGACGACCCACCACTCACCTTGTACATGCAGACATCTTCGGTGAATTTTATGTACAGTGCCAATATATCATTTCCCTTAAAGATAGCCATTGGTGCAGAACAGACTGGTCAGATGACCTGCTGAGATACTGGGCCATATCTAACAGAAGTTCTTAACTTAAATACTTATTTATGACTTTATTAATATTATTAGCTATATTACTTGTATTCTGCCTACTTTACAAGATTCTCGTTTCTTGCATTACCAAATGTGTGACTGAGCCTCGGATAAAATTAATGATGATGAGGCAACCTGAAATGATTAATTAAATGTACAGTTCTGTAAGAACAATGATTGCAATAGTGTAACTCTAGATATGGGAAGAAGAAAAGAGTGAGCCATTTCCTGGACCATAACAGGCTAGTAAGACAAATGGTCCAGAGGCTTTTGGCTAATGTTTATGGGGCCTAGGCCGCTAGTAGCACATCGAGTGGCCTATCAATGAAATCCTCACCTGCCTTGAGGAGAAGCATTCCTAGTACTGTGGGGCAAACTGGTCAGGAAATGCCTCCCAGATCTTGGTCGAACTTAACACCTAAAGGGAAGGGATTATAAAATAAAGAATGTTGCCCACCATCCAATTTTACAAGGATCAAGTTATTAGCCAGTGTAGTCACTGACCTACACTACCTACCTACAGGAATTCAGGGAGAAGGGCAGGATAGGGCACTTTGTGCTCTGGGAAAGTCAACAGAACTGGTCCTCATATAGTTTTTAAGATTTTGTGGAGATCTTGTGAACCCAGTTGCTTGCATCTTCCCATACTTACAAAATCACTAAAATGATTAATGAAGATACCTGTTCCTCGCAAATAGCAGTAACCTTCCGCCAAGATGAGTGCTTGATTGCATGTACCCTCTCACCAAAATCACATACACACTGGCCTCTCCCTTTACCTCTTTGGAACAGTTCTCACAGTTCTCTGAGAGACTGTCTCTTGGGTTATAATCCTCAGGTTGACTCCAATAAAATTGTCCATTTCCTTTTTTTTTATATGGAATATTGATTTTTTCATTGACAGCGTCTTTTAGAAATCCATGAAAATATTCCTTTGTTTTACTGTTTTATCAGTCTTGCGATGGCCTCCTTCTCCTCTCCTCATTTTTCTTCTCCTGTTCATTATAGTGCACTTTTACTGGTAAATGGGATTTTTAAATTTTATTTATTTGTTTGTCTACTGAGCTAAAGGGCAAGGATGAGGGGAAAGCTAATAGCTGTGCTCTTTCCACCATTTTGAACTAGAATCCCTTGGGAATATTGTATGTATTCCTCTGATTTCATACATACTTCCTCAAAATTGATGTAAGTACCTAAGGAACTGCAAAAGAGAGATTTTGTGTCATTGCTGTCTGCCCACTTTACTGTCTACCCTATGCATGGCTGTATTACATCCTATCGGCTTCCCCTCTCAACTTCTCTCTCCATTAAACCTGAGCACTTGGTTCTATCTCTGTGCTTTCTTGTGTGTTGCAGTGTTGGGAAGAGTAATTATCTTACTGCTTTATTTTTGCAGGTATGTAAGCCCCTGAATATGATCATCCTGAAAATAAATTTCTGTTAAGCATAATAATATAATCCAGGATAAATTTTATATAATATAATCCCCATTCCTGACTGGTGGCAAGAGTTCAGAGTTTTACTGTTTCACCACATCATGCTCAGTGTACTGTCTCAAATGTTGAGACCCTATTTTTTAAGTGCACACCATTTTTCATGTAAGTCATATATGCTGTATCCTGTTTTATTAGCAACCACCATTATTCTTCCTTAGGCCCTATTGTTTTTGTAACAAACAACACAACAAACAAATCTTTATATACAATAGTCAGTGAGACTTCCACACAGAATTTCAAATGCTGGGACTGATTGTATGTCCATATGGTTTTCATTGACTCAAAAAGGATACTAGGATACCGTATTCATATTCTGTCCATTTTTTTCTCCTTTTCTGAACCTATGTGTCTGTATATGTTCACATATTAAAAAATAAGTAGAAAAGGAGTACAGTAGAACATTTCCCTCATATCCGTGCAACAGACAATGATACATTTCCTCATTAATGGTCATGTGTACACAATAAGAAAAAGGATAAATGACCAATTCTGTCTTATCTCCTTCTTTTCTCCCTGTTTTCTGATTTCCTATCTAGTGGCTGGCTCTCTCTGTCAGTAATAAAGAAACCAAACAAAACTGTGGAGGATTCATAATTATAAATGATAAGTGAGCCGAGGTATGAGATATCAAAAAACTTAATCTATTTCATTCTTTCTTAACTCATAGGCTTGCATGCTCTTGCAAAATATTATCTATGCTCACATTGTCTGAACAAAAGCCTATAGGAAGGACCTCCCCGGTTGCACACTTGTTAGGAAGCTGCCAGCCAATGCAGGGGACACGGGTTCGAGCCGTGGTTCAGGAAGATCCAACATGCCACAGAGCAACTAAGCCCATGTGCCACAGCTACTGAACCTGCGCTCTAGAGCCCATGAGCTACAACTATTGAGCCCGCGTGCCAAAACTACTGATGCCCACATGCTTAGAGCCTGTGCTCCACAACAAGAGAAGCCACTGCAATGAGCCCACGCGCTGCAAGGAAAAGTAGCCCCTGCTCGCTGCAACTAGAGAAAGCTCGCGTACAGCAACGAAGACCCAACATAGCCAAAAAATAATAAATAGATAAATAAGTAAATTTATATTAAAAAAAACTTTTAAAAAAAGCCTATAGGAAGAGATGGAGGTGGTTAGTTTAAACAAGAAATGATTTTATTAATGCCCACAGGAATGGTGAAATAAACATAATAAAGTCTAGGTGACCTCAAAAGTCTTCTACATAGTGAATGGAGAAGCAAGAGGTGATCATCAAAATATTTCATTTGCCATGCTTAAAAAATGGATTTGGCAATTTACCAAATTTTTATATGACTAGAACCATTTGCATTATGAGAAGATACAGAAGAGTACATAGATTTTATGCTAGCTACTCTTCCTCTAAGCACCTGAGGCATAAAGATTTTGTGTTATTTGTTATTCTATTTAGAAAAATGACACCTTTCTAGTTGAAGCTAACCAAATTGTTATAAAAATGTTAGACAGTTATAGTGCACTGGAAGTGTGATCTTTTAAAATTATTATGCATGGTGAATATCTCGGAGAATATTTAATTGAGAAGCCATGCTCTTGAAAGCCAGAAAATAAAGTAAACTTGAATGACAGTATGAATTTTATTTTGAAACATATCAGCTAGGTATCAGATAAATACTGAATAAAATGATCAAGCATGAATTTTTTGAAATATCTGTGTTGCCTCTTCTTTATAAGTACACTAAGCAAAATTGAAATGAAAATGCATTTGCTATTTATAAACATTTTTGTGTTATAACACACTCTGCTACAGCATATAGGTGAAGAGAGCAAAAAAGTAAATATGAACATTATTAAATATTATCAGCACAATATTGGAAATGTGCTTTCATTACTTCGATAATCTATAAACAAATTATAATTTTTAACCATATATATTGTAAAGTATAAAATTTAAATATTTTAAAGTATAAAGTATTGCTTCTGTCTTAGAAACAACATGATTGCACAGGAAATACAATTCATTTTTTATTATTTAATATATTTTTATTACAGAGCTAATATAATCTCATTGTAGGTAAAATATGCAATTCAGAAAAAAATATCACTACCCACTGCCCAAATATCTATAGATAAAATTTTGTAGATTATTACATTAGCGTCCAATAATGTATCAGACCTCTTAGTATCTGTTTACCTACATGGGTTTGGCCCTGTGATTTGATTTGGCCCATAGGCATCAGCAAAAATGATAGAAGCTGAGGCTTGATAAGCACTTCTGAATTGGTGATGGTTTGCTTGAAACACTGCCACCCTTGTGTACAAGACCTGGGCTATTCTTCAAAAGAGACCATGTGGAGGAGAACTAAGGTACCCTGACCTACAGCCCCAGCTAACCTCCGGTTATGTGGCTCTGCCCTTGGATCACTCAGCTCTAGGAGAGTGATTAGATGGCTGAACCTGTGCAAAGTGACCCCAGATTAAATCAGGAAATAAACTGTCCAGTTGAGCTCAGCCCAGACTGTAGAACAGCAAGCAAATAAATGGTTGTTGTTCTAAGTATAAGTAGCTGAAACATAAATTAGAGTCTAAATCTCGGATGCAACCCTTCAAAAACATTAAATATGGGGCACTGAATCTGTGATGGGCACTGGGTGGAGAGTGGACATATGGTGAACAAACTGTTAGAGAAAGTTAAAAAGACAGTGAGAAAACTTACAATGGAGGCTAGAAGGATGATTAAGCAGTTTTTGTAGTGGTAAAGTAATAGGAGAACACGTAAAGAGTTGATTGGCATCATTTAGCTGCATAGGAGGAGAAAAACAGAGGTACATACAGGAAAAGAGAAAGAAAGGGGAAAATGTACTATTTCGTTTTCAAGTAGAATTTAGAGGGAATATAGAGCATCTAAGAATTTTGGGGTCAAAAAATAAAACTCATGGCCAACAGGCAGATGAAAAGATGTTCCACATCACTAATCATCAGGGAAATGCAAATCAAAACCACGAGTTATCACCTCACACCTATCAGAATGGTTATCATCAAAAAGAACACAAATAAAAAATGTTGGCGAGGGTGTGGAGAAAGGGAACCCTTGTACACTGTTGGTGAGAATGTAAATTGGGGCAGACACTGTGGAAAACAAGTTTCTCAAAAAGCTAAAAATAGAACTATCATATGATCCAGCAATTCAACTCCTGGGTATATGTCTGATAAAAACAAAAACACCAATTCAAAAAGATACATGCACCCCAATGTTCATAGCAACATTATTTACAACTGCTGAGATACGGAAGCAAACTATGTGTCCATTAACTGATGAATGTATAAAGAAGATGTGGTATACATATATATATATATATATATATATATATATAAACACACACACAATGGAATACTACTCAGCCAATGAAATTTTGCCATTCGTAACAAGATGAAGGGCATTATGCTAAGTGAAATAACTGAGACAGAGAAAGACAAATTTGACATGATATCACTTATATTTAGAATCTAAAAAAATACAACAAACTAATGAATTTGACAAAAAGACGCAGAGTCAAAATATAGAGAACAAAATAGTGGTTACCTGTGGGGAGAGGGGCAACAGGGGGGCGGAGAATAAGAGGTATACAAACTATTCGGTATAAAATAAGCTATAAGGCTATATTGTACAACAAGGGGAATAAGCCAATACTTTATAATAACTATAAATGGAGTATAACCTTTAAGAACTATGAATCTGGCTTCCCTGGTGGCACAGTGGTTAAGAATCCACCTGCCAATGCAGGGGGCACGGGTTTGAGCCCTGGTCCGGGAAGATTCCATATGCTGCAGAGCAACTAAGCCCATGTGCCACAACTACTGAGTCTGTGCTCTAGAGCCCATGAGCCACAACTACTGAAGCCTGTGTACCAAGAGCCCATGCTCCACAACGAGAAGCCGCTGCAAGGAGAAGCCTGCTCAGCAAAAGGAAGAGTAGACGCCACTCGCCACAACTAGAGAAAGCCTGCACACAACAACCAAGACCCAACGCAGCCAAAAATAAATTTTAAAAAAAGTACTATGAATCACTATATTGTACACCTGTAACTTATATAATACTGTACAGCAACTATACTTCACCAAAAATAATTTAAAAATCTCATTCTCAAACCCATTCCACCTGACAAAAACAAAAGACTCTCAAAGAAATGACTTCAGAGTATGGACCATTCAAGAACACTGCTGTAAGATACTTTGTTAAAACCTTAGAATTCAAAGGTTTCAAACATTAATTCAAGCATTAATTCAAAGTTAATGTCTGAATACAAGAACTTTAAACAAGAAAAGAAAACAACTACTAGGAATTCTGTAGATATTGTTCCACAGAGGCTAATAAGCCCAAAGAGAATTATGGTTATGGTTTTTGGAATAAGCCATGATTAGACTCATAAAAAACTAAGAAATTTTTAACATAACTATATGCTCTTGGACAAAATGTATCACAAACAAGTCAAAATGGAAAGAAGCTTCTAGACCTTCAACTTTTTACAGAAATTAGACTAAACAAATCTATCTGCTTAAATATACCCATTTCTTAAAGAAAAGGAAATACATCTCAGAGGGCAGAGCCAAGCACTGGGTTATCTGTGCCCTTCTAAGATCCACTCCCATATTGATTCTGAGTTTGTTCATATGAGCTCAATTATAATTTATTAGGTATGCTCTTAATACATGTCCAACCTACTAATAGATGCCAGTCAACAATATAAAGTAGGTAATTTAGTTTTATGATCCTGTAATACCTGCCATTTTTATTTGCTCCCTTTTGAGCATACTGACCCATAAATGAAAATGCAGCTGGTTTTGTATATATGCTTTTGTTCTGAGAAGCCCTAATGTACCCATTTGTTTTATTCTGTAATCCTTGTGGTTGTGAATCTTGCTCACTTTTCAGTCATTTCCAAGCCTAGTTCTCCTATTTTGAACACATGATTACAAAACCCCAAGTCCTAAGATCTTGGCTGCCTTTCCCATATTCAATCTATGAATGCTCCCTTTTAATACAGCAATACTGTAGATAAATTTTCCAATGCAATTCCATAGATTTAGCTTAGCTAGAGATGTTATGACCTTGGTTATTGCCCCCCAAAAGATCAGATTACTACAAAAAATTATTTTATGATGTGGTATATGAAGGAGGTTTTGAGGCCAACAAGGTAGTTAAAAGTGAAATCGTGTGGGTTTATCACTTTGTGTGCTTTCAACATACTATGCATCACACTCCCTGTTTATAAAATGGGTAATAATAATATTATTCACAGATTTTCTTGTAACGTTAAATAATATAACACATGTAAAACTTGAAATATTTCACATACAGAGCACTACATATACGTTACCAGTATTATAAAGATTGGGTAGGATTTGAAGAGGCAGGCATTGAACGTTAATTCTAGGCAGGGGTAAGCACATAAGCATAAAGGTGGGAAAGCCTACAGCATACGGAGAGACCAATTTGCATGAAGTAGAATTTATAGGGTTAGTGATAATATTGCAAGCTAGATTAGAATTATTAATTTTATATGGGATTTGAAAGGTTCTGAATGTCAATTTAGCAATCTGAACCTTCCTTTTCTAGAAAGTATCCTTTTAACTAGTCTAAAGATGTGAAGAATTTAGTCTAGGGAAGCCAGTACAAGGAACACAAGTTTTATCTTGTAATATGAAAAGGACCACCAGGTAGAAGAGATTTGCTCTCTTTTGTTCAAGACAGCAAACCTAGAGCTACCAGTTTAGTTTACATGTGGGCATGTTTACCCTCAGAGTAATAAATTATTTACTGCAAATAGATGTCTGTCAGGAGAAAGGGCTACTACATATAATAATGAAATGTAGCTCACTGGAATTATAATGGCAAAGACTGCAAGACAAACCACAGATGCTACAGAAGGTATTAATATAGAATAGGGATTAGGAGTTTATGTGTGTACATGAGACCAGTTCATTTTTCAGGAAAGGAGGGTACATGATTTCATCACACTCTGAAAAGAATCCATCGCTCAGAAAAGTTGAGACCATTAGAAATATAATATTGGACTTAGATGCCTCAATGTGATTTCTAAGGTCTCAATAGCTAGTCAGTGTTCACATAGAAACACTGAGATGTTGCAGCCTTGCCAAACAACTGATTTTGTCATGGTATAAATGATTTTCCTTAATTCCTCACTCTGGTGGTCTCTCTTTTTATTTTGATACCATTTGCTGTACTTACTCCATCTACTTCTTATATTTTAATTTCCATCCTGGTCAATTGAGCTATCCTTTAGCATTTTTATTTTGTGAGGTTTAGCATTTATCTCCTGACTTTTTAACTTCACAATGGCCTTTAGACTGGAAGGACCAAAAGTCTTTCTGAATCTTTCTCTCAGTCCCCCACACCTGAACACTTTTTTCTCCTAATCTTTTTAATGTTTTCAGTGACAGGTTTTACTTCGGTTGTCACTCTTTTGTGAAGGTTATTTTTTCAGGTTTAGCAATTGTTAGGTCATAAACCTTATCTTATTAACTTTGACTTCAAAGTCTGTTTTGGGGTAAAAAAGAAGATTCTGAATCAAAGAAAGATTAAGGAAGCAAACTGTGACTCATTTGCAAGCTATCTTAACTTTGTAGGAAGGGACTTTTACTTTTATTTTTATTTTGTTCAGTTAAACGTATTAAAAAAAAAAAACCCCAACAATCTATAAATCCAAATCACAGTGTAACACACTGAATCAGGCATATTCGTGCACCTGATGTACCCATGGTGGTACATTTCTCCAAAGGTACTGCTTTAGGATTCTCCTAGGATGTTAGCGTATCTATGATAATGTAGGTGACTCCTAAAATAATCAAGTTTCAGAGCCAATGGGTATGGCTTCATAATATATAATAAATTTGCAATCTTCTGTAACTCCTTTAGTGAACTGAAAGCATTCATAGCCCCACGTCCTTATATTACTCTTGACCTTTAAAATTACCAATCCTTAGCTTATTCCTGTCAATTCAAGACAAGTAAGACACAAGACTGTCTTCTATGAGTCAGAGTGACAAACACTTTATCAAGGTTTAATTATATTTTTTCTCTTTACAATAAGTGAGTCAATATCCCTTTCATAAAACAATGCTGAAATAATTCATCCATACAGGCTCAAGGGGGGAAAGAAGTGGGTTACCTAAGCCATTCACTGACACTGTGGAATCAAAGAAAAATGGCTCAAAGATAGGGCTGAGAAGCTGGTTTTACATGGAGTAGATAGTGTTTCATTTGCAACACAACGTCTGATATAAAGATTCATGGCATTATGTTTTTATCTTGAAATACTGACACTGCTGGCAGCTCAACCTGCTATTCCATTAGAACATCTCTTAGGAATTCTGGAATTTATCTGCTGCCCACATAAAAACAGATAAAGCAAAGGAAAATATATTAAGGCTTATTTTTATCACAAAACAGGGCTGCACCTCCAGAATCAAATCTTTTAAACCTCTATCATGAGCCCTCTGCAGGAAAGCTCATGTACAGTAGGAGCAAGGTGAGGGACAACGGCAAAGAAACATATATGAACAGTACCTTTTTTATGTTGACACCTACATTCTATTCAGTTTAATATTTCTCTTCAGATTCACAGAACAGCAAAGAGTCTTACGTTGTCCCCCATTCTGAATCCATAGTTTCAACAATGCTTTGCCTAAAAAGTGGTAACAATGTAGGGAGTGAAAATGCCTAAAGCTGAAGTCCCTGAGTTGCTTGGGGGAAGAGAGCCTAAGAGGGTATAGAAAGACAAAAATGCACCTTTAGAGGAGATTTATCCAACATGTGGAGGGAGGATTATACGTAACCAGTGGCATCTTGGGGAAGAGCCTCACTGAGATATTGTGAATAAAAAGAAAATTTATCTAATTAGCCACTAAGGTCTAAAGCAATACTGTCAAATAGAAATTTATGAGATGATAGAAATTTCCTGTATTTGCACTATCCATAACAACAGCCACAACCCAACTGCAGCAACTGAGCACTTGAAATACAACTATTAGGACTAAGGAACTAAATTTCAAATTTTATTTAATTTTAATTAATTTAAATTTAAATAGTCCTAATTTGACTACTGTCTATGTTACTGCACAGAATAGATCTAGAATATAGCTAGCTAAGCATATCTATAAAACCTTAGTGTGTGAAACCAAAGGGAGAATAGTTCTAGCAGTGAAGGTAATTTAAAGAGTTTGATGAACACACTTTCCACTGCATCTCTTTCCAAGTCAGTTTTATTGAATATTTTGTGCCTTTAACCATCATCTGAAAGATTTCCATGTAGAGAGATACTATTTAAAATGTATTTTAATGAAGTCATGATTGATAAAGGGAGATTGCTGATTAAACTGACGTGCTTTCTAAGATCTCCAAGTAATTACACCCCTCATCTCAATCCCATGGTAGTGGTCATAGAAAGGTTAATGACTCTTATAGACCAGTGCCTGAACTATCAATGCTTTAAGTTGAACATTTTATTGATATGTCAAGACAGTACACTGAGCACGAAACAGAAAGAAAAATAATGCAAAAAAGACTGGGATTTCAATTCAAACTAGTGATATGAACTGAAGAGATGCAAATAGATACTATATTGATTTCCACTGTTAAAATGCTGTGAGCTCTGTGGAATCCCAAAAGGGAAGATAACTTTATTAGTAAAAACAGTCAGATTTTAATAAGAACCATGTTTTTGGTTTCTATAACTTTTAGATGTGCCTGAGTATGACAATTTCAAAATTAAATATTTAAGTTCTTTCCTTACTTTCATTTTTTCATTCCTTCCTCAACCCAAACCTGATATTTAACAGGTGTGCCATTTTTGCGCTAAGTTGAGAGTGACCTATGCCTACCAAAAAAGGTTCTGCACCCCTGATTATGCAAAAGAGTGTGGTTTCCAGTGGTTCGGTTAAAAAATATTCCATCTTAAGAAACAATAGGGAATTAAATGATAATATAAACCTGGATTTGTAAATACACTAAACTTCTTGAAAATAGTTATTCGTTAAGTGTTCTTCCATCAGTTATTTGGGTAATATCAGAAAGTCTACATTTTAAAATGTAAATAGGATGCAAACAAATTGAATGATCTAGATGAAATGGAGAATTCCTAGAAATATGCAAATTAGCATGGCTGAATCATGATGAAATAGATAATCTGAACAGATCAATGGCTAACATGGAAGTTAATTTGATAATCAAAAACTCAACAAAGAAAAGCTCTTTGGGGCTAAAATGCTTTACCGGTAAATTGTAACAAACATTTAAAGAGGCCAGTCCTCTTCAAATTCTTCCCAAAAAAATTAATGAAGAGGGAACACTTTCAAATGCATTCTGTAAGGCCAGTACAGCAAAGCCAGAAAAAGACACTACATGAAAACTACAAACCAATATCTCTTATAAATAATGATGTAAAAATCCTCAATAAAAAGCTAGAAAACTAAATACAACATCACATCAAATGGATTATACACGCATGAGAAAGGAGGATTATTCCTGGAATGCAAGGATGGTTCAACATACATAAATCAATAAATGGGATATACCACATTAACATAATGAAGGATAAAAACCACATGATCATCTTAATAGATGCAAATAAACACATTTGACAAAATTCAACATCCATTCATGATAAAAGCTTTCAACAACTTAGGAATAGAAGTTATGTACCTCAACATAATAAAGACCATATATGACAAACCCACAGCCAACATCATACTCAAAGGTGAAAAGTTGAAAGCTTTTCCTTTAAGATAAGGAAGAAGACAAGAATGCCTACTCTCACCACTTTTATTCAACATATTTTTGGAGGTACTAGCCAGATCGATTAGGCAAGAAAAGGAAATGAAAGCCATCCAAATCAGAAAGGAGAAAGTTAAACTGTCTCTTTTTGTAGATGTCATAACCTTATATGTAGAAAACCCTAAATATTCCATAAAACGTCGCTACAACTAATAAATGAATTTAGTAACTCGCAGGATATAAAATCAATATACAAAAATCACTTGTATTTCTATGCACTAACAGTGAATTATCCAACAAATAAATTAAGAAAACAATGCCATATACAATAGCATCAACAAAAATAAAATACTTAGAAATAAATTTAACGAAGGAGGTAAAAGATTTGTACACCAAAAACTGTTAGATATTGATGAAAGAAACTGAAGAAGACACAAATACATGGAAAGATAGTCATGTTCATGGATTGGAAGAGTTAGTATTTTTAAAATGCCCATACTACCAAAAGCAATCTACAGATTGAATGTAACACTTACCAAATTCCAATGGTGTTTTCAACTAAATAGAAATATTGATTCTAAAATTTGTATGGAATCACATAAGACCCAGAAGAGCCAAAGCAATCTTGAGAAATAATAACAAAGCTGGAGTCATCACACTTCATTAGTTCAAACTATATAACAGAAAAACAGTAATCAAAATAGTATGGTACTGGCATAAAAACAGAAACATAGATCAATGGAACAGACCATACAGCCCAGAAGTAAAACCATGCATCTATGGTCAATTAATCTTTTACAAGAACACCAACAACACACCAGGGAAAGGATAATCTCGTTAATAAATGAGGTTGCGAATACTAGATATTCAAATGCAAAAGAATGAAATTGGACCCCTAACTTACAGTACTCAAAAAATTAACTTGAAATGGATTAAAGACTTAATGTAAAACCTAAAACCTTGAAGACTATAATCTATAAAACTATATTTTTTAAAAAAACTATAAAACTCGTAGAAGAAAACAGAGAAAAAAATGTCTCAACATTGGTCTTGGCAATGATTTTTTGGGTACAACACCAAAAGCACAAGCAAAAACAAACAAGCAGAACTACATCAAACTAAAAACTTCTGTAGAGCAAAAAAAACAATTAACAAAATGAAAAGGCAGCCTATAGAACTGGAGATAATATTTGCAAACCATATGCCTGATAAGGGATTAATATCCAACATATACAAGGAACCCATACAACCCAATAGCAAAAGGAACAACTAACCCAATGAAAAGTTAGGCAAAGGTCCTAAATAGACATTTCTTCAATGAAGGCACACAAATGGCCAACACATATATGAAAAGGTATTCAACATCACTAATTATTAGGGGAATGCAAATGAATACCACAATGAGATGTTACCTCACACGTTAGGATAGCTATTATCAAAAAGGTAAGAGATAATAAGTGTTGGCAAGAGTGTAGAGAAAAGGGAACAGTGTACACTGTTGGTGGAAATATAAATTGGAACAGCCATTAAGGAAATGTAAATTGGCACAGCTATTAAGGAAAACAGTACAGAATTTCCTCAAAAAATTAAAAATTGAACTACCAGCTGATCCAGCAATTCCATTTCTGAGTACATATTCAAAAGAATTAAAATCACTATCTGAAAACAATATTTGTACTCCCATGTCCATTGCAACATTATACACAGTAGCAAAGATATGGAAATAACCAAAGTATCCATATATGGAGGAATAGTTAAAGAACATGTGTGAGACATCTAGATCTAGATCTAGATATCTACATATAAAGGTATACATATCTATAGCTATAATTATATATATCTATATATATGTGTGTATAGATATGTAATATAATATTATTCAGCCTTTAAAAGGAAGGAGATTCTGCCATTTGGGACAACATGGATAAACTTGGAGGAAGTTATGCTAAATGAAATATACCAGACACAGAAAGACAAATACTATATGATCTCACTTATATGGGAAATCTAAAAATGTCATACAACCAGAGTAGAATGTTGGTTGCCAGGAGCTAGGGTGTTGGAGAAATAGAGAGATGTTGTTCAAAGTGCACAAAGTTTCAGTTATAAGATGAATATATTCTTGGGATCTAATGTACAGCATGGTGATTATAGTTAATAACACTATATTGTATACTCGCAATTTGCTATGAGTATATACAGATCTTGTGTTCTCTGCAACAAAAAGAAAAAAAAAGGAAAAAAGATAACCATGTGAAGTAATGGATGTATTAATTAAATTGATTATGGTAAGGATTTCACAATGTAATTAAATCATCACATTTGTACATCTTTTTTAAAAATTACATATTACTTAAATATATATATGATTTTTACTTTGCCAATCTTATCTCAATAAAGCTGGAAAAAATTATAATAATGGTATATTTTATATGTATTTTATCACAATAAACAAGCAAACAAAGAAAACAAAATGGAAGCAGTAATTCAGTCATGTCTATAGTATGTATCTATGTATGTACTATATGATATGATATATGATATGATGAAAATGGCACTTCATGTCTGTGATCTTCTTCCCTGAAACACAACCTCAGTATAATCATGATAAAATACCATGAAAATCCCAACTGAGGGACATTCTATAAAATACCTAACCACCACTCCTCAAAATTCTCAAGGTCATCAATGATACAAAAATATGAGAAATTATCACAGACAAAAAGAGGCTAAGGAGACATAAAGTTTTTAATATAATTTGGTATCCTAATTAGATGGGATTTTGCAATAAAGAAAAAAAGGACAGTGGGTAAAAGCTAAGGAAATTTTAAGTATGAACTTTAATATTAATGTATTAATACTGGTTCATTAATTGTGACAAATATGCCATACTAACAATGTAAGATGTAAAAATAGAGAAAACTGGATATGGGGTGTATGGGAATTCTCAACATTGTATTTGCAACTTTTCTGTAAATCTGAACCTATTCTGAATTAAAATATTTATTTTTTCTAAAAAGTCTCAAACTGTATAATTTTAATATGTGCAATTTATTGTAAGTCATTTATACCATAATAAGGCTGATGAAAACAGTATCCAAAAAAAGAAGTCAAAACAAACAACTGACTTAAAGAAAGTAGAAGGGAAGAAGCATTAAAAAATATATAAACACACATGAAAGAAACTGGACACAGAGTTAAAATAGAATCAAAAAAACTAAATGCTGGTTATTTGAAAAGACTAATAAAGTAAACAGGCCTCAGGAATCACAGATCAAGGGGGAAATAAAGAAGGAACAAAGAAATATAAAATAGGGAAAATCTTTATGTTAGTAGTTTGAAAGCTTAGACAAAATAGTAGTCTACAAAAACTACTGTTTATTTAAAAGAAGAATTGTTAAGTATGAGAATACTCAACATTAAATATGTTGAATTAGTACTTAAAATCTGTCTACTGAATTATAAATTGGCTCAACCACTTTGGAAAATTATTTGGCAGATTCTATGATTCAGCAATTCCTCCCCTATATACACCCAACAGAAAAATATATGCACCCAGAAGGCATGTGCAAAATTATTTATAGAAACAATATTCATGTTAGAGAATGAAACAATCCATGTGTCTATCTAGAGTAGAATAAATTGTGACATATTCATATAAAATATTCTTACTGAACTATGAGAATAAACTATTGTTAAACACAACAAGGATGAATATTACAAGCCTAATGTCAAAAATATCAGATACTAAACAGTTAATTCCTATCAAGTTAAAAAAAACAAAACAAAAACCAGCCACAACTTATCTATGTTGCTTTAGATCAGAACAGTGGTTATCCTTGAGGAACAGGGAATGTAAGATCTAAGAATGGGGTACAAGGAAGTTCTACATACTGGTAGTGTTCTATTTCTTTAGGGGTGACAAGTTGGATTTGTTTACTTGGTGAAAATTCAAGCAACCATATAGTACTTTTCAAAGTATCTGAGTACATACTCAAGAAACCTGGCATTCCAGTCTTTCAAATGAGGGAAGATTTCCCAGCCTTGATACCAAATCCATGCAATGACATCATAAAGGACACTTACTGACCAGTATCGTTTTGCACATAAAAAAATTAGTAAATAAACCAGCAATATGAATTTATATATACAATATATATGTAATACATAATATACTTAATATTTATATAAATAGCATATTATATGAATATGTCATGTATATATATTTTAAAGATAGTGCTTAACTCAGCAGGGGAGGGCGAGAGAGAAAATGCATTTGAAAGTGGGTTAACAAATGGTTTTGTTTACTAAGATGTGTGACAGACATGCTAAAAATAGCATTTTAGACAATACCAAAGATAGGGACTTGATGAAATGAAAACTATCTAAAGATATTAATGAGAATACAACACAGAGCAGGGACAAGATTAAAAATAAAGAACTCAGGAGACATGGAGGATAAAATGAGAAGGTCTAATATTCATCTTTCCAAAGACAATATACAGAATAAGAGAGATGCATTATTTAAAGAATCTATTTGCATAATGTGTTTCACAGCAATCTCTTGTGAGTTAGTTTAGCTCAATAACAAAACTGGTTTTCTACATCTTTACAAGTGAAGGGAAGATCCAGGGATACATTGATCCAATGGTTGGGCTAATGTTGAGAGACAAGCCGTGCCTGTGGGACCTGAGACACCCTGAGGTAACACCAATGCCTCCATACATCTTCAGACTAAAGCAATCATGTTGTTTTTATGTGCACTTGGGAAGAATATGCTGGGAAATCATGCAAATAATTGAATAAGATGAAGGAAGCTAATACTACTATAATAGATTTTTTTATTAAATAAAACATTTTTACCAGATAGCTTATATGGTCCTTATAAATTCTCTCATCTTAGATAATAATGGCATGTTAATAAGTAAAATATTAATATATATTGTTAAGCAGCATATCTAGTATTTCTATTTCTAATTTAATTTGTTCTAACAGTTTCTTTAAAGTATATTAAGAAAATTTACTTTAGTGCTTCATTCACATTTTTCCTCATATTGAACTTGACACTTTCAGAGCAAGAAAGAAACAACATTCTACGTGGGAACCAATTTTATGGTATATTTAACCAGAGAAAACAAAATAAATTTTGTTAGATTCCAAAAGTTATAGTACATAAAACAAAGTATATTTTTGTTTTGTTCTGTAAAGCTATTACCTACATTAGGATAGGAAAAGAAATCTAATGGAATTGCAGTAGAATGAAGAAAATTCATAAAAGGGATTTTAGTTGTCAAGTGTTAGAACTGAAGTTACAGTATTGATTTAATGAACTAGGAATGGTCTTAACCAATTGGAAAGAGTGAAACCAACCCCATACAAAGTAAAATTAGTCTCACCTGAGAATCTTCAGTGTTTCAGTTAAGGGGAGAAGCAGAAATAGATGCGCACCGTTACTCTCAGGGAGAAGACACACTCACACACACAAAAATCAAAAATTAACCCTATTTGACGCTTAACACACCAGTGACGTGTAATAACATCAAATACACGCTACTACTCCGTCATTCATTGAAGGCATCAACAGCAGGCTCTTTAGTTAGTCCAAAATATTATCTTGTTCCTTGGATCAAAGCCTTTCAAAAACTATGCTCCCTGATCATGAAATTTATTTGTAATTCTATAAATGGTACATTTTTTGGAAATTCAGAAAACTATGTTTTTTTACATACATTTTATTTGTTAAACACACATCTATATGTGTGTGTGTGTGTGTGTGTGTGTGTGTGTGTGTGGCGGGGGAGAAAGGGAGGATACTACCAATGTAAAAGACTTAAGTGATTTACAGCTAAAAAGCACATATTAGAAATACATCATATTATTTGCTAATTTCACATTTTACTTTGTCAACGGTAACATCCACTAGTAGAAACAAGACAACTTGAAAATGAGCATTTTCAATTATTTTGAGTCTTGCTTTCTCGCAGAATTTAATAAGTTTTCAAGAGCAAACTACGTACACTATCACACATTTTTTTTTCTTGTTGAGTTCTCATTTTTGATTCCCCAAAGGTGAGACAAAGGAAGAATTGCACTTCAGTTGAAAACACAGATATCAGAAAAAAGCATACATTTCATTCTTAAGAGTCTTTATTATCTTAGTTCTTAGGAATGCTTTCATTTATTTTGAGCTTTTCAAGCCCAATAACCTTTTGATTTCATTAAATATCATACTGGTTTCCATTTTAGATGAATGAATTTGAAATTACTAACTTATCAGAATAAGCTGACAGGGTAAACAACTTTGGTTACATACATTTAAACTGCTTTTTAATTAAAGCAACACAATTGTGATACTCATTAGAAAGTGAAGTGAAACAACAAAACCTTGAGCTTTCTCAATTAAACTAAAGCTTAATAGGGATTTGTTATTAAATGTTCTTCATATTTTGACATTTCAGGTAAATACACACATATACTTAATTACATAAATTATTTTGTATTCATTCAGCAAAAACAACAAATAAATAAAGAAGAAAAAATCTCAGAAACTAACAAGTCCTATGAAGAAAAATGAAAGAAGTGTAACATAGAGGGAAGTGGGATTACCTTTCAGATTGGGTAGTAGGAGAAGGTCTCTCTGAGGAACTGACAATGAGCCAAAATTCAGTGGAGCGAGGGGTAAGTCATGTGGATTTCTGGAGGAAGAACATAGAGAGAATAGAATGTACAAAGCTCTGACACCAGGGAGTTCACAGTATGTTTGAGGGTAAGATTGGAAGTCAGGGTACCTGATGCACACTAAAAAAAAAGGTAAAGATTGTAATAAAAATGTTCAGAGAGGTAGTCAGGGATTAGGTTTAGTTGGATTTTATAGACATTAGTAAAGAATTTAGATTCTATTTTAAGTGTGATGGCAAGTGCTGGATAAATCCTAGAGTATGATTTCAGACAGGTTTGGAGAAAACCAAGTCCAGTTCCTCAGCTTGGTTAAGGAAAGACTAAGCTGTTAGATGAAACGTCTGAAGATCAGAAATGACCATGTCGTTTATACCTAAAGATTATATACTGTCCTCTAGCAAATACATTTCTATTTCTAAGAATGAAGTGATGACTCTGGCCCAGGTGAATGAATAGAGATAAGTATCCTAAAAGATTATATGCTGGGCTGCTCCAGCTTCATGTAGCTATAAGCCTTATTGAAGATTGTTAAACATCAAGGAGGTGTGTTATGACTCTAAGTCATTCACCGACATTTTAAATTTCAACTTGGCAGATTTCTATGACCTTAAAGCTTACGGTCAGATCTCTTGTACTATGATTCTCATCTTTCTACTGTGACTCCTGACTCTACTGACTTCTCCGTGAATCATTTAGATATACAAATTTTGTTTAAGTTGGCTAAATTATGTCTGTGTCTGATCTATTCACCAATATGTACCATTCATACTTGTTGATACAGTCAACCAGCAAAAAGCCATTGGAGGATATTAAGCTGGAAAGAAACATGATCTGACTCATGTTTTAAAAGACTATACAATAAATATAATGAAAGAGTAAGAATAGAAGCATAGACCTAAGTACGGGCTTTATTGCAAAATAAAGGCAAGACATAATGGAGCCTGGATAAAAGTGACAATGGAGGGAGTGTGGATGAATAGTCATCAGATTCATGACATCTTCTGAAGGCAGAATCAAAGTATTTTCTAATGATAAATACGGAGTATGAGTATAATACAGAGGTAAAAGATAACTCTAAGGTTTTTGGCTTGAACAACTGGGTGAATGATTATAATATTTACTGAAATGTGTTACATCATAGAGGCATGGGTTTAGGTAATCAAAAGTTTAATTTGGGGTATTTTATGTTTGAGGTTCCTAGTAAGATCATGTAGAAATACCAATAAGTCAGTTGGATATGACAGTCTTTATTTCAGGGGAAAAGCTGAAACTGTAATCACAAATTTGTGTGTCATCATTTTAAATATGGTAATTAAATCATGTGATATAGCTGTGACTATAGAAGGATAAAAGATTCTTCGACAGAAAGTTGGGGTAGTCTCCAACTTTTAGAGATGGGAAAAGAAGAATTATCCAGTAAAAATAACTGAGAAAGAATGGCCAGTGAGGTAGAAAAACACATACACACAAATGTGTGTCACAGTAGCTGAGTGAACAAAGTATTTCCAGAGAGAGTGACTATATGCTTCTGCAGACTCAGAATGTCAGACAAGATAAAACAGAGAGAAGATAGTGAAAATTTGCCATCGAATACCTCAAGGTGGAGGTCAGTGGCAACACTGACAAGAGTAGTTTTAATAGAGTCAAACTGGGCAGTCTTCAAGAGAGTTAAGGCTATGGATAAAATCAGTCCAATGTATTCCATTTTTTTGGTAACGTGAAACCAAATGCAATTCTGAGTACTGCTGAAAGAAATTGGTTGGGGTGGAAGAGGTGAAGAGTTGTTAGCAAAGAGAAAAGACATGGAAAATACACGTAGGGAAATGTAGTATTTGTCTTTGAGGACTCTCTTAAGCTTTTGTGGTCATATTCAGAGTGAGATCAGTCAGATTAGCTTGCATGTTAGTAACTTCAAACGTAAAGAGATCAACAGTGAATTACTGCCTTCAGTGGGTAGAGGTCATGGTAGAAACAAATAATTTGGAGAGTTGGAGTTCTTGAAGAGTTCATATTTTAATATGAAAATATGAGCAAGACACAGGGATGGCTTTATTTAAGATTTTGGACGTGATCCAGACATTGGTAATGATAATGTTTAGAAAGAATGATGATGGAAATGGGTGACTGAGGTGAAGTGTAGGACAAAATTATTGGAGGTGAACAAAGTACAAAACTAAAATTATAATGTGTTGCATAGGTTGTCTATATAGGTATTGATGGACAACACTAAGAATAATAATATAACATAATAATATAAGCACTGGTGGAAAAAAGGTAATAAGCAAGTTGATAAAACATCAATGATATTTTTGGTAGGTGTTTACAACCATTAGGAAAAACATTCATATATCCCCCTGATACATTTGTTATTCATTTGCTTGTTTGATATGAGGAGGGGTGAAAATCTATCCTAACTCCAGGACCACTGCTGCTTGGTGTGTGAGTGAAAGACGACTTGAGAGTACTAGTGTGGAAACAGTATACTTAGATACCTAGATATCAGTTAGAATGAGAAGTGGAAAAAACATTGAGACACAAGGAGGATATAGGGAATTTTCTTTGTTCAGTGATTACTGAAAGAGTTTAAATTGTGAGAGAATGAGTCATTTCAGTGGATGTACAGAGCGCTGTGTCTTCAAGAATTTAGATGATTAAGGAAGAAGTAAGTGTCTTGAACTGTACAGAGAGCATTAGGATTAATTTTTATGGTTTCTTTCTGGGATGTGATAATCAGCTCTAGTTATGGTCTTCTATGGAGTGATATTTCAGAAAGTTTGTGGTTCTGGAACAAGAAGGTTGGGGATCAGAAGAAGTGGTGGTTTCACCATACACATGGGGGATTCTCAAATTCCCCCACCTTCAATCTTGATGTGAGAAATGTCAAAGTTGGGGGGAGGTAGTTTCATCAGGAGCATGGGTACTCTGTGGGACCCTTGTAACCCCAAACTGAACTCTACCTCCCAGCAAAATGCCTCTCCTCATATTTTGCTAGTCATCATTTTCCTCCATTTTTTAAGGGAAAAAGAAAAAGTTTTGCCTCATACTGTAAGGTAGAATTATGATAAGGGGAGGATGAATCAGCTTTTTGATGAATTGCCTAAAAAAAAAAATCATATTTGTTTTCCCCCGTGAGTGGAAGAATACAATGGGAAGGAGAACACAATATCCTAGAAGCCAATATTGAAGTGGTAAAAAAATGATAAATATTAATGAGAATTTTAGTAAAATGAAATTTCAAAGTGCTAGTTGGATCTAATAACAATAAAAAAATATTTATACTATTTCTTTAAGATTTCAGAGAATAATAATCCTGTGTTATACTCCATGAAAAATCATTTCTATGGCCAATTCACTTTGGAATACTTTACCTAATATATACATATCTTGGATTCAGACAGTTTAAGGTATTGTAGTAATAGTATCTGAGAATTCTTGTTGTAAAGAAACTCATCTGCCTTTGTTTAACCAAGAGCTTCCCAATGTAGTTGATCCGTAAAACTGTGTTTCTGTGTGTGCCTGTGTGTAAATTATTGAAATCCTGCAGAAATATATTGTCCCGCCAGATATTATCTCCTATTTATCTAGGAGGTTGTCGTTTCTTTACCTAAAGTCAAAATTCAAACATATATTAGGTGTTGCACTTGACCCACCCAGGCACAATGTCTGTGCATAGAGCTTTTCAACTAAAACATTTGTGAAGTCAACTAAGAACAGTGAAGTTCAAAAGGTAAGTTCAGTTAAACCTGAATTTTCCATTTTAGAGGACACTGCTAATTGACTTCTGACAATTTAAACATCTGACTATATTATGGAATATAGTATATAAATACCCATGTGAACATAATACTTTCAAAACAAAGAGCATTAACATTATTTTTGACCTGAAGATAAATGCATAATGCCTCTTGATAATATGTGTCAAATCATGTGTTATTCTGGTTTCCAAGCTTCTAGCTTTTTAAATGCAAGATTATTGATATCATCAGCATATACTTTGCTGTCTTCTCTATCCTTGGGCATTGAGAAATAAAGTCACTGGTTTTTGAATGGTCTAATAATCACAACACATATCTATTAATGTAAATAAATAGTTTTTACTTTGCTTTTGAAACTTGCTTTTCTTTTGAGACCAAAATAAGATCTCAAATAAAGCAAAAGCAAGACAGTTTTATACATCAGTGATATCCATCACTTGGGAATGCAGATCCCTTTGCATTTCCTTCACACAAAAATAATTAGATTTTTTTTTTGGTTAATCCATTGGAAAATTCTCATAATGATATCCTCCATTCAGGGATGGAAATGATAGGATGATATCCACTTATTATAATAATGACTTTCAACAAGATAACATTCACAAAACTTAATGGCTCAAGCAAACATTAAATGTATAATTTTAGCAAGCAACTATATGGCATGAGAAGAACAAGTATATACAAATTACCCAATATAACTATTCCATGTACAACGCAGTAGACAAAGCAAGGATTAGGCCTTCAGTAACTATAAAATATGCACAATAGCACAATATAGTGAAATCAAATAAAATGATTAAAAAATTACAATGATAAGTTTTATAATTGTGTAGACATTTCAAGTGGCCTATTACGGAGAGAGATATGTATACATACACAAACAATACGCATACTTTTTACTACTAAATCTTTAAGTAAATGACAAAAATTATTATTTTATAAGGCTTTAAAATGGGTGTGGTGTGTCTTTCATGGTTAGTACGCTCATATTCAATTAGATGGCCTTTGACTTTAACATATAAATTTATCAAGCTTAAATGATTATTTCAATTTGTCACTTTTTAAAATGTAAGTGATCCTCCATGCTCTATGCCTGGTTACTCAGGGGAAATATAACTTGCATCAAGCTTAAACTAAATGTATAATTACCAACTAGAATTGAGCATTTAGTAATGTTTCAAATCTTTTCATATTTACTATTTTGTGATGGCCTTCAAGTTAAATAACGGTAAGAGCAAAACTGCACTACACTTTATACAATAAAATCCATCAGCCATAGTCCTACTCACTATGCAATCCAAGTGTATCTCACTACATGAACTATTCATAGTTTTGGCATCATGTTATCTATCAATTTGAAATAGGTTAAAGATGAGAAAATAGAGATATTCTGTGCTCCGACTTCTATTTAGTTTTGTATTTCTCGAGGACATGCTTGTTGAGAGCTAAATTCATATCACAATCAATAACTTTCATGTCCTTTTATCCTTTCTCCGTATCATTCAGAAGTTTATATTCAGTATTAAAACAGTAAAAATATTAGTCTGAATTAATGTTGGAAAATATGTTATCTAAAAAATGTGATGTTAAGTTCACTTTGACAACTTTCAAAACAGGAAATATGAGTTTTTACTGAGAAAACAACAGAAAATATTGCTGTTTTCTAATCTGGCCTGAGTCAAAATACAGCATTCCTGATTTGATATGAAGAGCTGTAAAACAGAAGTACCATTGCTTGCTAATAATATCTATTATACATTAATATATAAAATATATTTACAAAAGCATGCATTATAAAATTGATAAACATTCCCAGCTATCTATATTAATATCCATATACAACATAATATAGAATTTGATACAGTTTAGGCCCTTTTCTCCTAAACTGTTTGTCCAAATACTCCACTAGTCTGAAGTGAAGATATATATATTTTAAAGTGTAAGTCTTCTTACAATGTAATAATATCAATTTTTACTCACATTATAATTTTTCCCTCAGGTACTCAAAATCCACAAATCCTACTGTGTTGTCAACACCTGGAGGGAGGAGAGAATGTTGTCTGGACACAAACTCTATGGTAAAGATTTATGTCTAAAAATACAAAGAGACATACTGATGCAAAATACACAGGTTTGCTGATAAAGCGTCTGCTCCCTGCCATTACTCTTCAATGGTGTAATTGATTTGAAGAACTTGATTATTGCCTCCAGTGCTGAGTAAATAATGATCAAGCACAGCTGCTTTTATTTTCTTGACTTAAAGTCAAATGGTCACCTGTTACAGTTAAAAGCGCTGGTCCCAGTACCCTCTACTCCTTCCTATGAAGTATCCCAGTTTAGTTATTTTAAAACACATTTCAAGTGTTTTAAAAGTCCTAATCATTAAGATTTATTTGAAAAGTACTTAAGAATAGTATCCCAATGTAAAAAAAAAAAAAAAAAGGAATAGTATCCCAGTGGCATTTTCATCTTTTAACCATTTCTCAGACCATGGTAATTTAGCAAATAAATGCAAAATCACATGCCAGAATTGACTTTGAGGAGCCATAGGTTTCATCTGCTCATTCCACATTGAACTACTTCAAACAGACGTCACTTAGCAATTAGTTTAAAAATAAATGGGGGTCACAATAGGTAACAAATACAAAAATTAGTTACATAAGGAAAAGGAATAAAAATTACAATTTCTGAGCAAAATAGGGCATTATCAAAGGGCTCAAAGTTTCATCATCAAAACACAGTGACAGTTTTATATTTCAAGTTCAAGTGTGACATACAATTTATATTTCCTTTCCAGATATTTAAAGTCAGAACATTTAGTTCCAGCTACAGGGTTTGAAAAGAAGTCTGCATATTTACACTTTAATGTTTATGAGTCAGTAAAAATGAAAGCGGTTTTCATCAATATTACTTTTACTTTATTTGGTTGAATTACTTCAATGGCACGTTACAATTTTACAAGTCAAGTGACTGTGAGAGAAAAAATATGATGCAGACTGTGGCACGTCAACCTTCTCTCATTTTCAAGTGCAACTTTGCTTTTGTATAAAATATTCTGCCTATTTTGCTTTTGTTTTTGCATTTTTATAAAAAGAAAACATGAATACATTTTAGAAGATTGTATCTAACTGTACAAAAATTTCCATGTGTGTTCATTTTAGTTGAAATGTATGCTCAATTAATTTATATGGCCATAGTAGAGGACTGCATATTTTGATTAATTTAGTTCTCCATTTTTAAAAGATTGAGATTGAATAGAATGCCTTTTCCTTTATGTGTCCTGAATTTGTTCTACCTCCCTACAATAGAAGAATCTCATTTTGTCCTTTATTTCAACCTAGAGGGTAGTAAGTCATTTTCTTAGGTGTAATAACCAAGGCACTAACTGTGATTCAGTTAGCAAGATGGTAAAAATGATAGCAATATCCCAGAGTCTTTTTCCCTAGAGACTCTCAAAGATACTACCAGTACTCGCTCTCCCACATTATAAGTTTCATGAACTGTACCTGAAGGTTTAAATGTAGCCCTAAGCTGAAAATATTTTCTTTTTAATGGCATCATGTTATTATTATAGCATACATTTATCTCCTACGTGCCTTTGGAGTTGTCTCTGCTTATGACAACAAAAAGTTTTTACAACTGTCAGCAAGTGCCAGCACAACTGGGAAAGTTGTGCAAGTGAGAATGTCTTGTACTTCATGTATCAACAATATTACTACCCATATTCCTTTGCTGTGGATAGTTATGGAGTAAATACATATTTAGTGGAGTCGAATGGTACCTGGAAAAATCATCGGGGCATGAAAGGAGGAAGAGAACTGAATGCCGTCAGGCTATTTTATTTTATAAGAGAAATCTAGCCTGTCATTTCTGCTCAAAGTAATATGTCTCTTTAGTGCCTAAAAGGTTTTTGGATTCTTTTTGACTGGATATATTTGTGTACCAGGCAACAGTGAACAGCATTTCTTTAAGATTTCCTTTCTCATTCATTTCCTCCATGGGATGAAGTGAAGGGCCCCAACCATAATTGAAAGAAGAAAGTAAGAGTTTTTGAAACAGCTCATCTTTAATTAAAAATCGTTTTTAGAATGATTGAATGAATATATGATAAAAGATGAATAGTAAAGTAGAGGTTAAGACAAGGTATTAGGAGTGTGTAACACATTTCTCATACCAGAAAACTATGCTGACTTTGGAAATCATGATCAAAGATATGTTTGGGGGTATTAAAGTTGCAAGGGGAGCATATCAAATTGAACTATAATTAGATCATTTTCATTATTAATATATTTTGACTGTCATTAGAGACTTTTTAAAAGTTAGGACAGCAGTGAAAGCATTTTTAAATAATAGTTCTTCTTTAACGAAGTATTGAACTGAATACCTTGCATATACATACATTGTAGGCAGGCACCTGTAAGCAACACGTAATTTCATATACCATGATTACATGTGTGCATGCTAGGAAATAAGAGAATGAATAATGAGAACTAGTGAAACCTTATTCTCTCTGAGATAGTCCTGAACATCACAGCCTAAATATCTGATTCTTATTAAGCAAGGAAAAACGTGTGTGTCCATTGTTGACAAGGTCAGTACCTCTGTTTTCAATAGTAATGGAATTGCGGTGCAAGACAGCATTCTATATGACCACCCAGCTCTCCTTCACAGGACGGGGAGCACAATGATGGATTCATCAATGTTTTTATTACTTCAGATCATGTCAGATATTCATGAGCAATTTTCCCCCCCCATGAACTTTATCTTCCATCATGTTCACGAAATGCCATGTCAAGCTTTTTCAACAAATTGGCTCTAAAATCTTTTCTAGATTTTTAGCCCAAATAAGAGATGTATATATAATAAAGGCAGTAAATTTAAATATTTTTTTCAAAAAAACCTGTGTTGATATACAATAAGAAAAATATTGTAGTAAATTACCATAATGTAAAACTTTTCCTTGTCACAAATTCTTAATTTTAAGCTACAATGATTGTTATTATTATGGAGCATGAGATATGCAAAACATGCTCATTTGCATAAACTGTTACTCAGAAGTCCTCTGTGGTGCAATTCAGTCACACGTTACACACAGAAGAAACTACTGTCTGAGGATGTCAGGTAACTTCCCAAAGTCACATTACAACTTCAAAACTTGTTGATTATACTGATCAAAGTATTACCATAGAAATTGCAGTCTTGGATCAAGAGAGGAAACCTATGAAATTAAAGATATATGAAAGGTAGAGTACATTGTTCCAAGTTATGTTTTCTGAAAAACAGTCCCAAATAAATAGCACTGTTTTCTAAGGACTGTAGAAACTGATGGAGGTCTATGGTTTGGGGCTGCTAACTAACAGCACACCTGTAGACACAAACTTGCTTTCATCTGCCTTGACTAACCATATTTATGCCTATATTTAAACAGGGATTTTAACCCGACTGGAACTAACAGCTCCAAATGAGTAATTATGAACTATAGTTGACATCCTCCTTAGTTCTCAGGTATTTGGCCTCGAATACTAGAAGTACTTGAGCCCTTTGTACCCATCAGTCTGTTATTACTTGAATCTCTTTTTTCACGGGACTAAAGCCCATATATAATCTTTAATAAGTATTCATTGATTATACCCTATGGAGCATTCATGTATAAAGCGCTTTACCAGACATTTTTTAAAAGGGTTGCTGAATTTATGAATAACTTCACACATTCCCATTTGTAAGAGACTGGCCTTAGGGATTTCATTCTGCAAAGATTAGACAGCAAAACTCCTAACTAAATAACCTCTTGTTTTGTGCATTTGTTTTGTAAGTTAAAAAAAAAAAAATGAAATTCAGCCTCACAGGTGACTCAGGTAGCCATTGGTTTTGATTGTTCAAATTCAAGTATTAAATAGTTATTTTCTAAAAATTAGTAGGCCTGTTTTAAAAATGCTTTATAACATGTTAATATCCTAGCAATGGTCAGAATCTTTTTTTTTCCCCTCTTAGTGTACTTTAAAAAACAAATTTTTTTAACATCTTTATTGGAGGATAATTGCTTTACAATGGTGTGTTAATTTCTGCTGTATAACAAAGTGAATCAGCTATACATATACATATATCCCCATATCCCCTCCCACTTGCGTCTTTCCCCCAGTCTTTCCAAGACATTTTAGCATAATTTAATTTAACTTAAATTAAAAGGTTGCATACGTATTTTAAACCTCATAAAAAAGATTTTGGTGGGGACTGACCATATAGTGATTAAATTATTTGGAAACTCAACATTTTGTTCTCCAATTATGTACTACAGGCTGTGGATAGGAAAGTAGGCTGAAGCCTGGTAGATGGCTCTTGGCTCTTCTGCTCTTTCTTTCAAGAGAAGAGTTCTGCCAATAATTGTTTAATATAGTGAGTTTACATTAAAATGTCACCTACATAAACATTTGTGCCACTAAAATTCTTTCAGAAAATCTTGTTTTAAAACATGAATCTGTATGTATATATTCAATAGTTTCTTTTAATTATGAATAATCTGGAAATTTTTTTTTTTTTTTGCAGTATGCAGGCCTCTCACTGTTGTGGCCTCTCCCGTTGTGGAGCACAGGCTCCGGACGCGCAGGCTCAGCGGCCATGGCTCACGGGCCCAGACGCTCCACGGCACGTGGGATCTTCCCAGACCGGGGCACGAACCCATGTCCCCTGCATCGGCAGGTGGACTCTCAACCACTGCGCCACCAGGGAAGCCCTGGAAAAATATTTTATGTTCACAATTTGTAGATGGAAGTGACTAGTTTTAACACGGTTATTTTAATGGATAATATGAAAAAAAAAAGGCATGACAGTCACAGTGGACAGTTTTTTTCTAATATAATCTTATTGTTAAATTGTTTTTTTTACTCCTACTTGGTTAGACCATTGTCAGATGTCTCTTTATTAATTTACTGTATAACAAATATTTTCTAAAAAGGTGCCATATGGAAGACAGGCAGCTAAACACTGTAAAATACCTAAAGTATTTCATATATATTACCTCGATGAAACTTGCAGTCTTATGTGATCGCAGCTATATTCATGTAAATACAAATAATAATACAAGGGTATATTTCACAAGAATCAAATGAGAGGTATAGGGACCATGTGTTCTATGTTTAGATATCTGCATCACACCTTGTTAAAGATGCAGATGTCCAAACCCATTCTAGACCTATTGAAATAGTAATTTTCAGTATCTAGTGCAAAATGAAAACACGAGTGCCCTTGTTTAAACAGAAGGGGAAAAGTACCATTAGATAGAAAAATATAAAGCCTTTTTCTTTGTGCTGAAGACCCTCTCTCTCACCTTGTCATGATGTTTGTTGTTTGCTATATAATGTTGTTTTAAGTAAATAAAAATTTTAAATTATTAGCATGAATTTTATGTTAATTTTTATATTGTATAATGCCAGTTTAAAATGCATTTCATGTGCATACGGAATTACTGAACTTACATAATTCATTATTTTAGTGAATATAGTACACGTTTACATATTTCATTCTTACTAGAAAAATTAAACACTCCATAAAACTTAGTTGTTATTTCATTTCCTGATAAGCACACATTCTGCCAGCACTTTCTACCTTAGGCTTAGTTATGAGTAAGAAAAGACTTGAAAGGAAATAAACTATGGGTTGTCCTATCTTTCCTTTTCCTCCCATGTCATCATTTTCAACCTAAGTGGTTGGACATACAGGGAAGTAACAAAGGTAAGAAAAGATATGATGGGGTTTCTTGATTGTTCATGTTTCTTAGACTTCCACTGCCTTCTTTATGCTCAAAGCAAGTTCTGACATGAAGGAAATTTGAACAAACCCCTCCCAGGGTTCCCTGTTCCTCTGCTTATTTGTAGATGTAACATGTCAACTTTGTATTCACTTTGAGTCTGGCTGAACTCCCAAGCATCATGGAACCACCAGAATTCTGTGTCACGGAGCAAGAAGTAGATTCACCTTAATGGAAAGCATTTAAACCAAGACTAAATCAATGTTCCTTCCATCTTCATTTGGAAGAAGTTTAGACTGAATATCTCTAAAGGCCTTTGCCTCCCTTTGAACATATTTAGGAAAATAGTTTATTGGCCAGTCTTCCTCTTTGGTTCTCTGCATCTTTTCTATTCTATCTCAAAATATAAAGAAAATTCTTATCCTTTCCTCCTCTCTGGAATAGGTATGTTTGTGTCATATCACCAAAAGTAAAGCACATTATTCCTTTACTTCTGGTCTCTCTTTAGTTGAAATGTGTTATTACTCCAGTAGGAAGAATTTATTAAGTTACTTTTACAAGAGTAATATAGAAGTCCTCATAAAAGTATAATTTACCAAAAGGCATTACTTATATGACTCATGCTGAGTCATTTAGCATTCAAGTTATTCTATACCTTAAAGAACTATGTAATTAAAGATCTTGATTTATTTTTTCTCTCAGTAGTCCTCAGGGTGATTTTTCAGTCTAAACATATTTAAAAAAATAAATTGCTTATAAATCCAATTGTGGTAGATATCCTCCATTGAGAGTCCATAGTCACTATTCCTACAGTGATCTACCAAGACGGTACTTTATTTTCACCAAAGACTTGGATAAAAACCTCTACCAGTTTTTGCTTGACATAAAAACTAGATTGGTAATATCACATATTTAGAAAAACAATTTTGACATGTTTGAATTTCCTGTAATTTAAGCCTCTGTTTAGTGAGTTCTTAATGTTAAAACCTGTTATCTCCTCAACTCAGTTATCATATCAGAAGATTCCCTAGGAACTGAGCAAGGTTTGATAAGATAGGAAGGTATTAAGGAAACAAGGGAAAAGGTATCACTAATACAAGTGCCATGTGGAGTCCCCTTGTTGTAGACATACTACTTTCTTGTCCATTTCTGTACCTTTATCCACACCACAGACAAATAACCTACTCACCATAGGCTTCAATTTCCTAACTCTATAAAGTAAAGGGGTTGGACTATTTGACCTTTAAGGTGCCCTTTAGCCCTAAAATCTTACAGTTCTGTAGCTTTCAATTGATGGACTATACAGAGAGAGGAATACTTTAGGAATAAGCCTCACAGCCTACAGGCCAATGATGACACAGAATGCTCATGTTTTTAAGGAGGTGATAGAAGGTATTTGATCCCAATGGTTTGGAGTCCCCCGACTGTGATAAAGGAGAAGAGCTGAGAAGCCTTACAACATTAGTGTTCTTTGTCTCTTTGTAGATGACCCTTTCACATTAATATCAACATCAGAAACTCTGAATTCAAGAAAAGAAAGGGAGAGTCACACATTCTTTCAGTAACGCTTTGTCAGCGAACATTTGAGATCCATAGGAAGCCAAATCAGACATCACTTAAAATAGTTTTTGGGTCAAGATTACAAAAAAATGGAGGACAGGAAAGAACAGTGGAATCAGCAGGAGTGTGTCCCCTAAAGTCCCTTAAACTAAGTTGGAACACAACCCAGAGCAAGTTAGCTAGAGCACTTCTCAGTGGGATTTTACCCACCGAAAGGCATTAACCACAAATTGTCCTCTGAAAGTATTTCCCCTCGACACCAAAAATCACTGGGAAAAAGGGTATTATTTGTTAAGGAAACTTTCAATAAAGCATGCATGCCAAATCGTATTGTTTACAAAATTTATAGTCCTGAAAATAGGCATCTTAAATTGTGGAATATGAGGGTAACCTTGTCTTTCAGTCTCAGGTCAAGATCATATATATGGGAATTGTAAAGCTACTATATAACTGTTGACTATTATTTGCAGGTTTAAACAATGTGTAGAAGGAAAAAAATGAAGTAATAATAAACAGTATTTTTCTGCTCCCAGTTAGGGATCTCTATTTTCTAGTTTTACATAGAGTTAATTTTTAGAGTCACAAAGTGACTGTGGCTAAAAAACAAACTACAGAGCTATTTACATGCATAGAGCATTTCAGTTCACACAATGAAGAGAAAAATGAAATTTCAGCACAACATGAGTCTTTGACACATCTCTGGTAACTATTCAAGTATAATTCACACATTCAGTAGACCACAATATTTACTATTTTCCTTCAGAGGTTTTCTTACTCTCTTTCTGTCCATTTCAAATATTCAGGCTGTTTATTTTCAAAATGTCTATCCAAACTAAGAGACATACTATAAAAACAAAATAAGGTATGTCCAATACTTTCTCTACAATTTAACATTTTTAAGATTTAATTGCTCCAAAAGCTAGTATAAAGTCCTATCATTTAAGGAATATTAAAATAAATATCAACTGACAAAACTGACATATTTATATTTCCTATAGTTTTCCTATGCAAATTATAACACAGAACTTGGGAAACAAAAAAAGTATGTGAAAATTTGATTCATTTTACTTTACTGCTTCAATTGTGTGTTTTTAATTGAATATCTGTAAAGTAAAAGTTTATACTGCAGGATTTTGAACTAGGAGTTGAATTAATTTCTCCTGCTGCTAAAATTTATATAGAATTGGAAAGCTACTTGCAGTCTCAAACCTTAAATAAGATTTGATTATTTAGCAAGACTTTACAATGTATTAAAAATTATCAAAAGAAGAAAAAAGAACATTATATGCCTAACTTTAACCAATATTAGTTTGGATGAATTTTATTGTAGTTTTCTTTCATTGAACATATCATAAAAATAAAGATTACTGCATGTTTGTTTGTCATACTTCAAAAGCAGTAAGAGATAGCTTCTAAAGTTAACGTGTCACAGAATAATGCTACCCAAGTGATTGACCATGCAAGCAGTGTATTTTCAAGCTGACAGTTTTATATGGCTAGAATCTATACTTATTTTTTTACTTTCCCACATGTAAAAACTCATTCTAAATTCAGTGCTTTGATCTATCTTATCACCCTTCCGGAGTTTAGTTCAGTATAAATCCCCTCTGATGTCACTTAGTCATTGTTTTCTGTTATGTTACTAGTGTATAGCCTCTATTTTACTATTGACTTCCTTTTGATTTTATTAGATCTCATCATTTCCAAAATAATTTGCTTGTAAATAATATATTCACTAATATAAATTATCTTATCATAGGGGCTTTTATTCAACTTACATATGATTATTTTTTATAGTTCCATGACATAAATACAACTTAAACAGAGGCAAGTGTATTTCAGAAATGGAAGAAACTTGTAGTATTAATATAGTGATTCAAATGCATAGGTGTGTGTTGATTCATTTGTTTGAGTGTGATAGACATCTTGTGGACTGTGTTCAAACAATAGCAAACAAGCATGTTAAAATTGGTAAGAGACATAAAATTAATTAAAAATGTCCTCAGTGTAAATAATGTCTAAATAATTCATGTTAAAAAAGGGGAAGTTAACGGACAGAATTTGAAAACTTTGTTAGTTGGCGTAATTTTAGTACCCCAATGTGGTATATATTATCTAGACACAGTGGGAAAAAAAACAACAACTGTAGTCTATTTAGCTAACATTTTTTGAACAAACACTATAATCAAGCCAAGTGTTCATTATACTTTTATGTATACAACAGCCTTGATATTTTTATCAATAAAGTGCCTTCTGAGCAATTATTTAGCTCATTGCATATTTTGGTATGTTGTGTTTTTATTTCAATTAATTTCAAATTATAAATATGAACCAAAAGCCTCCCAAAATATGAAACAGAAGCTAATAATTAAAGGGAGAAATGGAAAATTGAACAATTATTGTTAGAGAGTTAAGCATGCCTACTTTCAATGATGGAAAGAAAAAATAGAAAATCAGCAAAGAAACAGAAGACTTGAAAACACTATAAATCAACTAGAAATAAGAAATATGTATAGAAGATGTAGTATATATATACAATGGAATATTATTCAGTCACAAAAAAGAATGAAATAATGTCATTTGAAGCAACATGCATGAACCTAGAGATTATCATACTAAGTGCAGTAAGCCAGACAGAAAAGGACAAATATATGATATCACTTATATGTGGAATCTAAAAAAAAAAAAAAAAAGATACAAATGAACTTATATACAAAACAGAAATAGACCCACAGGCATAAAAAAAAAACTTATGGTTACCAATGGGGAGAGGTGGAAGGGATAAATTAGGAGTCTGGGATTAACATATACACACTACTATATATAAAATAGATAATCAACAAGGACCTACCATATAGCACAGGGAACTATACTCAATATTTTGTAATAACCTATAAAGGAAAAGAATCTGAGAAAAATAGATATATATGTATATATAACTAAATCACTTTGCTGTACACCTGATACTTACACAACATTGTAAATCTATACTTCAATAAAAATAAAATAAAATAAAAAGAAATATGTATAGAACACTTCACCCAACAGCAGCAGAATACACTTTCTTCTCAGGTGCACATAGAACTTTTTACAGAAAAGGCCATATGCTAGGCCATAAAACAAGCTTCAATAAATTTAAAAAACTGAAATCATACAAAATGTGTCTCTAAATGCAATGTAATTAAATTATAATTCAACAGCAGAAAGAAATTTAGGACATTTATAAATAGAAATTAATCAACACAAACTCCTAAATAATTAATAAATGAATGAAAAAATTACATGGGAAATTAGAAAATACTTGGAAGTTAATTAGAGAGAATTTGGAGATAAATGAAAATAAAAGCAATAATAGCAAAATATACGCAATTCAACTAAAGAAATTAGACCTTAAGAAATTAGAAAAAGAAGAGAAAACTAAAAGCAAAGGAAGGCAGTAATACAGAGCAGTGAAAATCAATGAAATAGAAAATAAAATACAATAAAGAATATCAATGAAACGAAAAAATGGTGCACTGAAAAAGGTCAACAAAATTAACAAACTCTTCGCTGGACTGATCACGAAAAAAAGAAAGAAGACTCACATTGCTAAAATCATGAAAGGAACAGTGGGAATTACTACAGAACTTACAGGGGGAAAAAAGACGACAAGAAAATTTTAGCTAACAAAATAAATAAACTAAATAAATTTCTAAAAAAGCAAAAATCTACCAAAACTGACTCTAAAGGAAGTACAATATCTGAATGGACCATAACAAGTAAAAAGTTTGGGTTAGTAATAAATAACTCTCCCAAAAGAAAAGCTCAGACCTACATGGCATCACTGGTGAATCATACTAAACCTTTAAAGAAGAATAAACATCAATTCTTCACAAAATCTTCAAAAAATATTGAAGAGGAAGGAACACTTCCCAACTCATTCTATGAAGTCAAAACTGATACCAAAACTAGGCTAAGAAAAGAAAACTGCAAGATGTACAAGAAAACTATAAATGTACAAGAAAACTATAAATCAATATGCTCTGCAAATACAGATGTAAAAATCCTCAACAAAATACTAGAAAATCAATTCTAGCAACATGTAAATAGGATTATACAGCATGACTAAGTGGGATTTAACTGAAAAATGAAAGGTTGGTTAAATGTAAGAAAATCAATCCATGTAACAGACGATATTAATAGAATAAAGGATTAGAAACCCCATGATCACCTCCATTGATGCAGAAAAAGCAGTTGGCAAAATCCAACATTCTTTCAATATAAAAACACCCAAACAAGAAATAGAAGGGAACTTCTACAACCCAATTCAGGGTATCTATAAAAAAAAATCTCACAATTATTAAAATAATATAGTTCACATTGAAACTGAAGACTTTCCTTCTAAAATCTGGAACAAGACAAGAATGTCCACTCTCACCACTTCTACGCAATACTTCTACACACTTCTAGCCAGGGCAATTTGTCAAGGAAAAGGAATAAAAGTCATCAAAAGTGGAAAGTAAGATGTGAAATCATCACTATTTACAGAGGACATGATCTTATATATAGAAAATGCTAAGAACTTCACTAAAAATATTGAATAATCAAGTTCATGTAAGTTGCAGGATACAGAATCAAAATTTAAAACTCAATTGCATTTCTACACAGTAACAAAAAGTACAAAAATGAGATTGAGGAAACAATCCCATTTCCAATAGCATTAACAAGAAACTTAACAAAAGATATGCAAAATTTGTGCACTGATTAGTACAAAATACTGTTGAGACAAATAAAGATCTAACCAAATGGAAAAGCATCCCTTGTTCATGGATAGGAAGACTCAATATTGTTAAAATGGCACTACTCCCCCAAATGATCTACAGATTCAACACAATTTCTATAAATATGCCCACTGCCTTTTTTTGCAGAAAATGTCAAATTGATTTTAAAGTTCATATGCAATTACAAGAGACACATAATAGCTAACACACTCCTGAAAAAGAAGAACAAAGAACTATAGTAATTTAGACTGTGGTACTAGTATAAGGACAGACATATAGATCGATGGAATAGAATTCAGCATCCAGAAATAAATTCATACATTTATGACCGATTGATTTTCGAGACGGGTGCCAAATTGATTCAATTGGGGAAGAACTGTCTTTTCAATGAATGGTGCTGTGATAGTTGGATATCCACATGCAAAAAAAAAAAAAGAAGCTGGACCCCTGCCTCAGACCATACATAAAAATTAACTCAAAATGTATCATAGACCTAAATGTAGGAGATAAAACTCTAAAACTTTTAAGAAGTAAACATATGAGTAAATCATGGTGACCTTGGCTTAGGAAATATTTTCTTAGATATGACACCCAAATCACAAAAAACAAAGGAAAACAGATAATTTGGACTAAATTCAAGTTTAAAACATTTGTACTCAAAACAAGAAAAGTTAAAAGATAACCTACAGAATGCTAGTATTTCAAATCATACATTTGAAAGGATCTGTCTTCAGAATATATAAACACTTAACAACCCCAAAGTAAAGACAACTAACTGAATTAATGACTGGCAAAGAAGCTGAATAGATAAATTTCTCCAGAAGACGGCCAACAAAGCACAAGAAAAGATGTTCAAGATCATTAGTCATTAGGGAAGCATAAATCAAAACCACAATGAGATACCAGATCAATTCTAGAAGGATGGTTATCATCAAAAAAGACAGAAAATAACAAGAAGATATAGAGAAATTACAATCCTCGTTCACTGCAGGTAGAACGTAAAATGGTGAAGCCATTCTGGAAAACAATTTTTGGCAGTGCCTCAAAATGTTAAGCATAGAGTTACTGTATGACCCAGCAATTTCACTCTTAGGTATAGCCAACAGAAATGAAAGTATATGTCCATATATAAACTTGTACATGAGTGATCAAAGCAGCATTATTCATAATAGCCAAAGAGTAGAAACAATTCAGATGTCATCAGCTATTGAATGGGATAAAACAAATGTGATATATTCATGAAACAGAATATTATCCAGCAATAAAGAAGAATGAAGTACTCACAAAATCTTAAAATATGGGTGAAGGTTGACAACATTATATTAGGTTTAAGAATCCACTCACAAAGACAATAAAATATATAATATTTCTGTGAAACATGCAGAATAAGAAAATGTATAGCAATAGGAAAAAGATTAGTGGTTGCCTAGACTTTGTTGTGGGGTGGTAGAGAGCAATGGAGAGTGACTGCTAATATGTACCAGAATTATTCTGAGGTTGATGAAAATGTTTGATAATTAAATTATAATAACTGTTGCACAACTCTGTAAATATTCTAAAACCCACTGAATTATACACTTTAAATGTGTGAATTTTAATGTGTAAAATTACATCTCAATGAAAATGTTAAAATATATAAATAAAACCAACATTTTAGTATAATTTATTAGTAAATTGTTTAATATCATTCTAGTATAAAATTATGTACTAGTTGATTAAAGGTGGCTTAATTGTAATATACAAAATAAATATTGCAGAAATATTGTAGGTTTTGGACACCAATCTAATTGTCTAGGAGTGTCTAGGACACCAATCTAATTAATCTAGTTTCTGGAAAAGGTTGTTTTTTATTTGTTTGATACCAGGCTTCCACAAATTCCCTGAACAATAATGAGCACATTATATCCTATTTCAAATACCTTACATAAGTCCTTCCATTTACTTTTACTCACTGATAGCAACCTCCTCAATCCTCCTCCAAAAATGATTTCATATTTTAAAGTAAGCTAAAAATTTAAGATTACAAACACAGTTTTTCTCACTTCCACTGTATTTTTAACAATGTGAATACCATATACTTCTAGAAGCAACAGGGGCTCAAAAAAATCATGATGTGGACCATAAATCTCTAGAACATATCATGTGGCTATTTCTTTTATTAATATCTTTTGACAGGGAAACTGCCTGTCTTCTCAGTTGTTTAAACTGTAGAGGCAGGTACTGTTCTAACTCTTTAAAGATTATCTTTACCTACTTTTTTTTCCCTCAATGCTTCCCTTTCATTGTCTTTTTTCACAAAACTTTAAAGTTTCTGCTGACTCCTCTGCCACTCAGATAGTGTTTATTTTGGGACTTTAATATCCCTTGCTCCATCTAAAAATCTTTCACTCTCTTCTACCTTTTCTAGGATTTATGGTCTCAGAGTTATAATTTCAAATCTACAGAGCAGGTAAATGTTGATTTTGAATATATATATATTTTTAAGTTCAGCAAGCTTTGCCTATTAGCAAATCTTCTTTCTTTTTAGAAAGTATAACCAGGAACAGGCATCACATAACTAAAGCTGAAAACTCCTGGGCACCATGTGATATATAATTCCCGACGATGACCACCATTCTTGTATGCCATTCCTGTGTGACATCTGCATAGATCTTGTCTATTTCCTCCTTCACATTCTGGGTTGGCCTTGGATTTTATCTTTATCAACAGAATGTAGTAAAACCAACACTGAATTAGTTTCCTGCCTTGCCCTAAAAAGGCCTGGCAGCTTCACTTTTCAATCTCTTGGAGCCCTGAGGTATCATATAAAAAGTTCTGGCTACTCTGGTATAGAAACCAAGCAGATAAAAAGAGTTGCCTGGACAGCCCATAGCTTTCCCAGGCATAGCCACTGAGGCACATTTCCTGTGACCTTAGGCATATTGGATATTTCAGCTCAAATCAAACTCCCAGACAAATGCACTTCATGAGTGACCTCAGCTAATCATGTGGAACAAAAATGATCTTTGCCCAAATTTCAGAATCATAGGCTAATAAATGGTTGTTATTTTTCCACTAAGTTTTGGGGTGATTTTTATAATAGCAGCAGATAAGTAAAACAAGCATAAAAAAGAACACACAAAAGAACAAAATGAGGAAGAGTGTTTACCACAGGAAAGAGCCACCATAATTAAAATTTTATGAACTTAGAGAAGAACCTTCACATTGAACTGTCTTAAAAGATTACATGCATATGAAAAGATATTCTTTAGAAAATCACTGAAGCTGAACTGTAACGGACAAATGATATGTTGATGCTTTCCTCTAAAAGTTTGACTCATTATAGTAAATATAAAAAATAAAAGTTAGGAAAACCAGTATAGATATGGTGGGTATTATTTATTGATAATAATATGTTACAATGACCTTTTTTAATCTAACAAGAATAACAATGAGAAATTTTTAGGTTTTACATTTGATGATTGCTAGGAGGTACAGTAATGATAGATGAGGCAAGTGAGAACTTCTCTTTTATTATCTTCCTAGAAATGACAAGATGATGGCATTAGATTCTTTTTACACCAGGCACTTTTCTTCATCATCATAATTTTCAACATTTTTTTTTTTCTTTTCAACAATTTTTTTTTTCTTTTTTTTGCAGTACGCGAGCCTCTCACTGTTGTGGCCTCTCCCGTTGCGGAGCACAGGCTCCGGACGCGCAGGCTCAGCGGCCATGGCTCATGGGCCCAGCTGCTCCGCGGCATGTGGGATCTTCCCAGACCGCGGCACGAACCCGTGTCCCCTGCATCGGCAGGCGGACTCTCAACCACTGCGCCACCAGGGAAGCCCAAAAACTAACAATTTTGATGGCAGTGTTAGTTATCTGTTGTTAATAATTTTTCCAATACTTAGTGCATAAAACAACAAACATTTCTTATTTTACAGTTTCTGTAGGTCACGAATCTCAGCATGGCTTAGCTGGGTGCCTCTGCTTCAAGGTCTCTTGTAAATCTGTGGTCAAGGTGTTATTAGCCAGGGCCAGTTCTCATATGAGGGCTCAACGAGGGGAAGATATGCTCCCAAACTCATTCACGTAGTTGTTGGCAGGATTCAATCCCTGTGGGCTGTTGGATTGAGGGCCTCAACTTGTGGCTGCCTTTTGTGCCCTTTGCAGGTCAACTCACCTTCTTTCAGAGCTAGTGAGTAAGAGTGCAATACTGGACATACAAAATGGAAGCCATAGTCTCCTTGTAACCTAACTTAGGCAGTAACATTCCACTATGTTTGCCATTTCAATTTGGCAGAAGAAAGTCAATAATCCTAGACTCCACTCAAGGCGAGAAAATTATAAAAGAGCATAAATACCAGGAGGTGATAACCATTAAGTCGAGTCTTGTGGTTGCCTAACACAATGGTTCTCAAAAAATGAATAATATCTCCTAATCACGTATCACCAAATTGCACGAAATGTTTAGTTCAATTCAGAAGACAAATTAAAACAAGTCACTGCATAAAATTTAATTTATATTTTAATACGAATAGAAAAAAAATAAGAACAAGAGAAGTGCTGGAGGACAGTAGTAAAGAATCAAAACCACTATGAGAAGTGCACAGATAAACAATTCAGGATGAAAAGCCAAGTAAGGCATGGCAATATTGCTAAACTTCATATATGTCACAGAGTAGGCAAAAGGGAATATCCACATGGGTAAATTTAGTAGTGTAAAAAGAAAAAATGGGGCTCAAGAGTTGGAAACTACCTCTTAGGTACAAGATAGGGAGTTAGATTACATGCTAAGAATCTTCATGGGTTATGGGGATGCAAAGTAGGAACCCAACCACGGTTAGGAATAGCAGTAAGACTGAACGGATGCTGATATTGTTATTTGGCTGATTAGTTATAACCCAAAGCTCATTTCATTTCTACATATATAAAACCAGGGTTGTCTGGGCTGGAACTGATTCACTAGGGTTTTTAATACCAATGTCAGTTCCAAATTAGAAGGATAGAGAAAAACCATTGAGGTTGTTCTGAAAATACTTGGTAGGCTCATTCTCCCAGCCCAATTTAGTTCCCACAGTACTACTAGCACTTGGACAGGAGACAGGTTCATATCAGATTTAGAACAATTACATTGGACATGTGTGAAAAGCACAAGAGATTTTCTGTCCTATGCACACCTGAATTACAGGGAAAGCTGCTTAAAATCACAGTGAGTCTATTTCCACGTTGCTGTCCAGTTGTCAGATGGCATCTCAGTTTATAAATGTAAAAATCATAGCAGATTTTATTTTCATCAGGATGTTAGACTTACTTACTGAAATACAGCACATCAGCAAGCATCTCTGAATTTTCATTATCGTATTTGTACAGTACAGGGCTCAAATGTATGTAGCATGGGAGAGGAATCAGCAGACTTTCCACCTGAGGAAAGTCTCCAAAAGTGACACCTTTTAAACAAAAAATTTTTAAGTGTAATATTTGACATGAGTATTTAGCTAAGTGACAGATGAAAAATATTTTCAAGAAAGCAGTGTGAACCATAAGGAAAGCAGAAAACTAATCAAAAAGTATTTTTTAAGAGCTTTCTCTCTTACCAACTGACTGCCTAGGCTCTATTTACACCCTACTTCCATTTCGCTTTTGCCCCACATCTGCACCCATTGATGTTAGAACAGGGCATTGTCTCTGGTCAACCAACTGTTAAGGGTGTACCCCCAGAATCCATGAAATTTATAGTCTAGTTAAGAATATATAACCATTTGAACAGATATAGTCATTAGAGAGTATAAAATATTCACATGGTTGATCAATGATATGAGAGAGGTATAAATTACTCTGTGAGTGCTAATGAAGGAGATATTAATTCTGAATAATAGGACAGAGGAAGAATATAGAGAGAGGACAACACTTGAATTGGACTTGGGAAAATTAATAGAGTTTTTTCTAAGCAGACTTATTGGGGGGGTGGGTTTTAGTCAGTGAGAGTAATTTGAGAAAAGATACAGAGCTGGGAAGTGCAGGACCTATAATGATCAGTCTGATACAACTGGAATAAAGGTTTAGGTGCATATGGGGAAGGATGGAGAGATTTGAAGATAAGCCTAGAAAAACAGACTGTGTAGGTTATGGAGGACTTGGACTGCCATACTAAGAAATGATAGGAAACAGGATGCCAGTGAAGATATTTTACTTAAATATTAATATGTCTGGAGCTGTGCTTTAGAAATAATACATAGAAACTCTATGCAGCGTACATACACAGCTACACTATTCAGTATTGAGGTGGTCTGCAGAAATGCTGCAATGTATTCATGTATGCCTCTCTTCATAAAATTACATGTAAATATGGCTACAATATTAAGAGTACATGTTTATTTCATATGAGTATTATATACACATGTACATATTTCTTAAATTTAGAGATGAGAATAAAATTTTAGTCAAAATTATTTTTAATTTTACCATAATATAAGGTACCACTTTATACTGTATTTCTGTTCAAAAGTGAGCATTTCAATTTTGCTTCATTCTCATACATAAGGGAATTTAAATGCATACTGCAATACCAACCTCGGCCACATGAGAACAATTCTCATGACCATTCTCGGCCATATTCTCAACCATTACTGGTTTAGAAATGAACATTGGCCAAAAGTCACTAGAAATCGATAGCTGTTCAGTGCTGTGTGGGAAACGAGTTGACGGTCACAGTCCAGTTTCTGCTTAACAGGTGTTTACCTCATAAAAACCACCATCATAATCAGTACTTATTGGCACCCTTATCACCTGCGTGAAGAGAGAAGTCAAAATTTGATTGCTTTCCTTTCTCTGTCTGTCAGGACTGTGTGGGAAGCTTCCCTTCAATCTTTCATAATGGCTCTATGTTTTCCTTCCAACAATAATAATTTCTAAAATGAATTTAGTGTCTAAGAAGCCATCTCTAGGGACAGTCATTGACTTCTTAAACAGATAGTAAATTCATTTTAGAAAATAATATAGTTAGAAGGAAAACATGAAGCCATTATAAAAGGTTGTTTATAATGAGAACATTTCAAGAGGTACCATTTCAAATCAGCAGTTTAAAGACAGACATATGTTCCCACCACAGAGACCTGTCCTACTGCTTGAACACCAGAAGAAAATTCATTACTTAACATCATTAAAGGATCATACTCAAACTTAATCATGATTTACAGGGTGAAATCCACAGCTTTACTCAGTGTTGCTTGATTATGATATTGGACGCTACTCGATGGAAGGAGAATTTGTTTTTCCATGCTTGCTAACAATGTCATCTTCCATATTTTATGCTTTAAGCATGGAATCTAATTACACAGAAATAAGAAATACTGAAATCAATCCATTTGCTGCAGAATTATTTTAAACCTTCACTGATTGGATACACGAATGTCAAAATTCACCTTTTGCACAAAGTTATATTTATAGATAAAAATATTTTATAAACATTCTATTGTGTAGTATTTATACTTGATTTCTCTTACTTTGAAAAAATGTTTACTGTGGTGATGATAGGAAACAATTAGCTCTGTTTAAATGACTTAGTGTGACGTTTCAATAGCAGTTGTTTTAGAGTATCTTTTGAGGAGTGAAGGGGCAATGGACTTGAATGCATTCCAGTCATTACTATATTACATTTTTATTGGCCTTTCCATTTATAAGACAGAAAGAGCAAAATTACCTGTATAAAAGAATGCATTCAAAATGCATTTATATTTATTACATAGAAAATAAATATCAAAGAAAAAATCACAAATATCTATGTTTACAAAGGGTCTTATTTCAGATAGAAAGATAATAAAAAAAGGAAAAAAACTTGAGAACTTCCAAGATAAAACTGAAACTATAAATCATTTATATTTTCTACAATGACCTCTTAACTTATACAACTAACCTTTGCTTATTGAAAATTTTCAAAAAAGGAGATATTTAAAATATTTGATGAAACAAAGAAAAGGTAAAACATTTTGAATGTGAAATGTAAAATGTATACATGCTTACTGATTGAATTTTTTTAAGTACAGAAACACATAATTCTTTCCATAACCCTTTCATTCATTTATACTGTTTTGTATTCTCTCTTCATCCTTGCCTACAAACATAATTTTTAAGGAAGTGAGATTGAGCATTTCCACACAAATTATGTAAAAATAGAAACTAAAATAAAGCTTCTATATATTGGATTACAATTTTGACATTATTGCTGTTCCATAAGGAGGAAATAACACATATTTATATAATTTGGGAAATAAGAAACTTCAAAATACCTCATTTGCAAGTGAGAAAAATTATCCAAGATTATAAAACTACCTAAAAAGAAGAGTCAAATGAATATCGATGTTTACAGTCTCCATTCCATATTAAAAGTGAAGGCCTTTCACGTGATATTATTAGAGTATGCTCTTCTTTTGAATATGATAACCCCAATTAACAAATTCTTCCTCAGATTTTCAATTGTTCCTTTAGTCTGTGACTGTTATTTTTCCACCCCTTCTAAAGAACATGATATCAATTATCTAAATCACAGGCAACTTATCTGGAAGTTTAGATATGTAGAAAAGATTGAGTTGTTTCAAGAATATGTTCTAATTTTGATGTACATTTTTTTTAAATCTTCTATTTAAACCTTTCTCAAGCAAACCATAACTTACCTAAGGACGCTAGGACTAGGCCATGACCTACCTATCTTTGAGAAAACCTTACATTGAACATCAGTTCTGACTTTTAGTAGAAGCCCAATAAATTTATATTAATATTTTTTATTGAATTGAAGAAATAAAAAGATATAGAAATTCATCCAAAAGCTATAGGTTGTACTCCACAGGGAAGCAGACAAACATATCTCACTTGACTTTAAAATTATTCCTAGGAGCAAGGATAGAAGCCCATTTATCAGTTTTACTCTAAGCTGAAGGTGCTAGTTAACAATAACTTTTCTTAGCTCTAAAAATTAAAAGAATGAAACTTTCATATAAATTCGTATTTTGTGATTGGTACAGACTATCTTTTGATTTATGGTTTTCCTTATCTTTTTTTTTTAAAGAGGGGATCCACTGGAAGTGTTATTTCTGTCTAATTTTTAACAATTTAGGAAGTATATTCTGAAGACTTAGTAAGTTCCTACACTTAATAGCTAATACACAAAATACTTAATGATAACTTGATCTGATTGTCACAATACCAAATACAGTTTAGTGTAACACTAAAAAATGACAGTACTTGACTTCATGTGCCAAAAAATATCACTTCAGCTTAAAAAAAAAGCCCTTTGATATGAGTATTGACAGGCGAAGGTTCACAATGCACAAAGAGACCAAGTGAAAACCTGTAATTAGTAGAAATTACAAATCTGAAGTATTACGTTAATACCACAAAGACAGTAAGGCCACAGATAAAAAAGAAATCTTCATTTTGTGATTCAGAGTATTTATTCTCTTTAAACTCTTTTAATTTTGCAATTACCATCCATCTTTTCATCTGAATGCCATTTTATGCATTGCTGATCTCTGAAACTTTTCAAAAGTGGAAAATATTTCAAGGCAGTATAAAGGCAGCTCAGTAAGGTGGTATGTTATGAAACACTTCAATTTCACTTCTTCAGCTTTGTTTCACTCTCCACCCAAGCACACCTCAAATGCTGCACTATTCATTGCTATCACTACAGTATATCCTATGACTCCTCAAACATTATCACCACCTGTCAAACCTGGCATGAAATAGCTTACAAGGTTTTTATGTTGATTTTAAGGAATTAGCAGCATCAAGCATGTTATTTATTCTGGGTTTATCTTCAGTGATATACACTGTTACCAGCAGCACTGGATTGCATCCTGAATAATCTTTTCAGGATTGGCTGCTGAAGTATTATATCTTCATCTGGATTAAGGTTGTCTATATTCTGCACCAAAATTTGCTTTTTAGAAAGACTTCATGCTGCTAAGTTCAGTCAATAAGAAATCTAGCTTCTCACAATTAAAATTTACAAGCCATCTCCTCAAGCTAATGTAGAATATTTAGCCTCTTAGTACTTTATACATTTATTTACAAAGTTGAGCTCTCATCCCTATCCTGCTTCCAATAAAAAAAATATAGATAGATTTGTTATAGGTTTGCTTTCATTGCTAATGGGGAGACAACTATGCAGGTATATAAGACAGAGTAGAATTCTGCAAAATAATTTTTGGCAGTGTATATTTGACAGACACAGTTTCAAAATCTTGAATATCAAAAAGTGAGATTTCTGGAGTGAGGGCTGGAATAATACAAGAGTGAAGACAGAGCAAAGCAGACATCTGGGAAGCCAGGGAAATTCTGAGTTAATGATGGTCCCTCCCACAGGCTCTGCTCATCGTTCTTGTTCCCAGGGAGTCCACTGCTTTTTTCTCCAGACAGCACTGACTCCTCCTTCCAGCACGGGACCACGCACGGGGCAAGGTCAGCTATAGTTAGACCATTTACGGATCTAGCAACAGATCTAGGTCTCATTGTTCTTACAGGTAGAATTAGGAGTTGGGATTAGATAAATTATTCATATACATTTTTGGTCAAGTTTCCCTTTCAGAATCAGAGGAAAGATTTGGAAACTCCACAAAAGAAAAAAAAAGGAGGGACTTCCCTGGTGGCCCAGTGGTTAAGAATCCTACTGCCAATGCAGGAGACACGGGTTCAAGCTCTGGTCCGGGAAGATCCCACATGCTGCAGAGCAACTAAGCCCATGCACCACAACTACTGAGCCCACGTGCCACAACTACTGAAGCCCACACGCCTAGAGCCTGTGCTCCACAACAAAGAGAAGCCACCGCAATGAGAGGCCCGTGCACCTCAACGAAGAGTAGCCCCCGCTCACTACAATTAGAGAAAGCCTGCGCACTGCAACAAAAAATAAATAAGAAATTTATTAAGAAAAAGAAAAAACAGCACACGAACACAGCATTTTAGAGGTTTAAGCCTATCTATAGAATTAAGAATTAATTCTATTAAAGAATCCAGAGAGTAGAACAGTTTTAAAATATTATACATGATTTCATAATATGCATGAGTAGTGGGCTTTAGAACATCATTAATAATTTCTTTGGGATTTTCTATAATCACAAACTATCTGTGATGAACATGCATTTAATAGTGCTGCCTCAGAAGCCGGACCACCTATGCAGTGTTAAAATAATTAAATGAGGATCGCATGAGACTGAGATGGCTCTAATGCCTTGGCAGTCCATGTAAACAAACCACAACTTAAGCCAGATGTAACGGAATCCAAGAAAATGAAACTAAAGAACAACCAATCACAAACAGCCAACTAGATTTTCCCAAATAAGGCAACCACTTACGGTATAGCTTGTTAAATAACTTCCTTGCTTTGCTTCCATATCTTCTCTGCACAACCCTTCCCCTAGCTCCTGTTGGTGGAGCGCTCCTAATCACTTTTGTTTTGGCACTGCCTGATTCAAATCGATGTTTGCTCAAATAAACTTGAAAATTTTAATAGGCCTCGGTTTATTTTTTAACAGTAGCATTCTTTATTCAGCCACAAACTTCATGTGTAACATTAGGAAAATTACTTATCTTTTCTTCATTTTCCTCATTGGTAAGTCAGGGGATGACAGCATTTATATTTACCTCATATGGTCATTGTCGGTATTAAATTAGTGGTGTGTGTGAGTTCATATTTGAGTGTAACCTGGGCCTGGAATTTACATACATCATGCTTAGAACAGAACCTGGAACATAAGTGTCCAACTTATCTTAGATGCTGTCTGTGTAATTTTAAAGATCTCTATAAAGATGCATAAAAATAAACAAAATATAACTTATTATTTCATTTAGATGATTTTTTTTCTTTCTAGAATTTCAGAAGTCATATTAACCATATTATCTAAATTTGCAATGTAACATTCTATACATTATCTGTACTCATGTTTATGGTTTCTAAATTAATGCAAAAAGAAAGGAAGAATATTTTTATATCATCATAGGAAAAGAGTGAGTAGCTGCTTCCTGACCCAAAAAAAAAAAAAAAATCCACTGGGAATAATAATAATCAATAATGGTAAATGTCTATGTCTATGTAGTAACTTCATTTGCACTTAGCATCCTTCACTGTATAATGTGTCCTGGGATCATATTCCTCTCCCCCTCACCCATCTCTTTTCAATAATGTACACCATGCTTCCCTTCTCATGGGGCTGGCATAAAATTACTTACATTTATATCTATATTCATTGGATCTTTTCTAAAAAGACTTTTCTTGCTGAGCTAATTTGTCCCTATTTTTAAAGTATGTTTCAAAATAAGCATTTCTAAACTGAATATGCAAAATTAATATCAACAGACTTCTGAAGTATGTATTCCTCTACCTATACTTTTTAGGGCTGCAAATCAGATATTTTAGATAAGATTTGGTTCAAAACTGTTCTACCAGATTCAATTTACCTTTTAACCTGAAATCCTTCAATACTTCCCTTTCCTTTCCTCATTCCTCCACTGGTGAGCGTGACAGATAACAATGCCATTTCTGTTAAACAAGAGAACATGTACACCCAACACCACTTTCCACCCCCACTCTAACACTTATAATGAAGCTAAGGAAAATATACACATAGTGGGAAAAGGAAAGCCACGTAAATTTTCTGCTTAGTGAAACAAACCCCCCCCTTTTTTTTTCACAGCACTTTCTTGCTTGTACTATATTTTTCCTTTTCAAAAACAGCTGTTACGTGCACTATGCACTTCATCCCTTTCCTATGACCAAGTATTTTTCAAGTCCTATAATTTTGCCTTCATTTTTTCATCCAAATATGAACATTCCCCTTCCCCTGAAATGCACACAGACACTCTATTTTAGGTGCCGTGGCATGTCAATAGCATCAATCACCATTCGCACCATCGATCATGCAGCTATGAAGCAGTTGGATGACATCTGCCATAACACCCCCTGTGCAAAGATAATGCACTTGAATTCTGATGCAGAAGAATATTGGTCTGCAGACTTGTAATCAATCACAGCATCTTTTCAAGCATGATATCTCAGAGATGTAACAGAGTTAATCACACATTCTTAGAGTGTGTTTGGAAATCAATATAAGAGAGTTCCATGCTGTTGACTAATATTGAATAATTAAAATATAATTCATAATTCTCCCAACATCCAATGCCATATAAATTATTCCAAACAATATATTGCTCTTTCAGCTTTAGCCCATTTCTCCATAATTATCAGTATTCTAAGATTTTTAAATTATTATTAAATTTTAGCAAGATTTGTAACATTCTAAAATGCAAAGCATAAAGACAAAGTAATCTCATATTTATTATTCCTGACTCTAGTACCATTTACTGTATGCAGATTTTATACAGCAATATATTCCTTGCATTGTTGATGCTGGACTCTGGTATACAGAAAAATCAAAATATATCATAGCAAAATTTGAATAAAATATAAAGAAAATTTTGTAAATGGAAACAATTAAAATAAATGAACAGTAAAATATATTTAATAGGATCGTTTAACTTGGTCTCATTTGAGACTAAGTCATTACATCCTAACCTGAAGCCCTTTAAAACCCTTGCTAATTTTTTCATCTTTTAAAATTTCATCATTATAGCATTTGGTAAATGCATTACTGATACTAAAATGTATTTACTACAAAAGATGCTTGCTGTAAGGCTAGGAACAAGTAGAAAAATACCATTTGGGTTCCTGAAAAACCTAGAAGTTTTGAGGGAAGAGGCATTGTTTCTGGGGATAGAACTCTCTCACTTCCCCGATAGCAGAGAAAGCAGAGCTAGGTTTTGCCCCAAGGGAATGTTTCATTACCTCACACTTCTCAGAGGAAAGAGTAGAAAACAGAGAGGCTTGGAAGGAAGAAGAAGAAGGTTAAGTGTTTGGTTGCCAGGAGAGGCAGACCTCCCCTGTCTGGGGTTAGAAGTTTCTAGGGCAGAGTGTGGGGTAAAGGTACAGAGGTAAAACTGGCTAATATTTTTAATGCTTTGAATGTATATATCCATGATATATTATGTGGTTTCTAGGCTACCAACTTGTAACCTCAGTTCAAATCCATAAGAGTTTCCTCAGTCTGAAAAATATGCCCTTTCTACTTTGGTATTTGGGTTTAATTTCATAGATTGAGAAATATTTACTGAATAATGGCTAAACGATTAGCATTAACTTCATATGTTCCATAATTGCCTATCTCCATTCCTTTTCTATTTTTTCCTTCCCTTACAAATCTCCCTATTTCAAGTAATATCCACCTAATAACCTTTTTAAATTGTCCTGATCTTTCAAGGCCTTTTTAAAATGCTACCAGCTCTCTGAAGTCTTTCCTGATTTCCTATGAAAAGGAAATCAGGAAAGACTTTTTTTTTCCTTTCTGTGCTCCCATCTTTTTTATTATTTACTTTTCAAGCTCTGCCTTTATTTGATATTCTACCCCTTTATACCAGTTTGTTATTATACGCTTCAAAAAGTAATTTTTAAATTGGACCTACTGCTTGGATAAGATTCAAAAATCTTCCCTACTAAAGTATTTTTGCAGTTTGTGAGGTTGTAATGAGGAATCCATGCAACATACATAGCTTTGAATCCTTCTGCTCCACATACATGCGTCAATTCTAACTTCAACATAATACCTTCTGCTTTAATCTTATCTAATCAGAAAATGAAGTGGTCCAATTAATCAAAGATTCTGTGTTTTTTATATATATGATAAATAAAAATACCTGTATGTTTATACTCATGTATGTAAATATACCCATATACACATGTACTCACTAACTCTATATGGTCTGATCATTAAATAATCAAATGCATAAAATACACTTATTCATGCTATACTCACTAATTATTCAAAGGAATTTCAGGAACATTTTTCATATGTACTATATATTGTACAAAGTGGTTAACATACTCTAGAACTGACGCCCATTGGTTTGTCTTGCCCAAATGTAGGTCAGACTCATTCTCAAATTCACCCTTTTTCCATCTGTACAGTATGCATCTGTAACTATTTATGACTAAGGACCTTGAGCAGCTGACAAGGTCCAGCAACTTATATCGTGATAGTATCTTCTCATCAAAGTGGGAAAATAAAGGCAAAGAATTTTTTGCTTCCAAGTGGGATATATCAATTTGGAACATATAAAATCCATCTGGCTGGATCAAACTTACAGGATTTAGCACGTAACAAACTGCCCTGAAGACCAGGGACGATTGTGCTGAAAATCAACTTGAACTCTGTACCTGTACGAAGCAGAGCACTTATCACGTTATATTGCCAGTAGTCCTCTATATGTTTATACCTTGCTCTGGATCTTGAGCTGTACTTGAATATTATTCATTTCTGGGCCTCTAGCACCGAGCTGAAATATACTGCTCTCATAGATACTCACCTACTACTGAACGAATTCATAGGTGAATTAACATCTGAATTAATGCAGGGACAGTTTGATGGTCAGCAAAATTTTCCTTCTTGACTCTGTCCTAACAAAACTGAAGTGTTGTAAATTCTGCTCATTTTACAATTTTAAAAAAATAGGCAAATAATATGCATTCTGAAATTTCCACTGGGAAATTTAATCAGGAACATATTAAGATATTGATTTATTTTTATTCATTCAAACTACAAGCACTGATGTTGTGCCTTTCATGTGCCAGGCACAGTATTAAGTCCAAGCGACACTGCAAGGCATAAATCAGAATGACATAAATATTTAGAGTGGTAGTTCTCAACTGGGAACTTTTTGGCCCCCAGGAGACATTTTCTGATGTAACTGGGGTAGAGTGCTATTGGATAGAGGCCAGGGATGCTGCTAAACATCTTACAATACACAAGGAAGGCCCTCAAAACAAGGAACTATTCCAGGATTAAATAACAGAATGTATACCTTTCATATCTTGCGGTTTTTATCATTTACTTTATTGACCTTGATCTTTCTAGGATGAAAAGTAGTTTGTGTTTTTTGTTGTGTTTCATATCCTCAAATGTCAGTGCCTTCCATTAAACTTTGTCAGCTTTTTTTCTCTGAACCATCCTATCGTTTCAGGAACTTGGTTTATTTATGCTTTCTTCTCTATCCTTTACTTTCAAAATCAATTTTTGGAAAGACAATATAAGTCTCGTATCACAGTGCTCATTTAAGATAATAATACACTAATTAATCAATATATCAATTAACTATAACCATACGATAAATGTGTCTAATTTCTTGTGTTTAAGATACCAATGAACATGTTGGTATGATTTATCTGGATACACTGATAAAGAAGAATGACTTTTGAACACTGAAATCACACCACACAGTAGTTTTCCTTGGTATAAATGTACCAAGATAATCCTCTCTACTTCCAGTTCAGAAGATGACTATTATGTTTCTCCTTTCAGAGAGGTAGTTCCAACTTAAATGGATACACTTAAAGGGAAGCAATATATATATATATTTTGTTTTTGTTTTTGTTTTTGTTTTTTTGCGGTACGCGGGCCTCTCACTGCTGTGGCCTCTCACGTTGCGGAGCACAGGCTCCGGATGTGCAGGCTCAGCGGCCATGGCTCACGGGCCCAGCTGCTCCGCGGCATGTGGGATCTTCCCGGACCAGGGCACGAACCCGTGTCCCCTGCATCGGCAGGCGGACTCTCAACCACTGCGCCACCAGGGAAAACTTCAATCTATTTTTTTAACGTGTTAATAGAAATGTAGGCTATTCCTCTTTGCTCTAGAACTTTCCTTACGCATTTTGATCTCCCACATTGCCTTTCATCCAACTACACACACACACACTTAACTTTGGTAAGAGTTTCTTGATCTTCTCTTATGGACAGATGAAGACCTTTAAGAAGTCGTTTATCTCCTGCCCTTCATTCGGAGAAATGTAATCTAGTTTTGAACAATTTTGAGTAGTATGCATACCATTACTGTATAAAATTATATTTTATTATAAATCTGAGTATTTTCATATGTATTTATGGTATATTTACTTTCTTTAACCCAAACATTTTCTTTAAGTAGTATTTTAAATAAATCTTTCCCATTTGCCACCTAAAGGCATTGTTATTTTGTTTTTAAGTATCTATGACTCTTTAAGAAAGATTTCCCTTTTCTGTATAAGATTTATTTCTACACTTGATAATAGGATTTTTTTTTCCAGCCTGTATAACTAGGTGTCATCAGTAATATAAGAAAACCTTTATTTTCCTTTATCCAATTCCTTACTTTAGAATTTACTACTAAATAATTTTACTTTTTTGAAAGTATTTTTTTAAAAATAAGTTTTAAAATAAACTAAAAAAACCTCTCAGATTAAATTGATTCACTAATAACTCATCTTTTTCTAACCCTCTAATTTCAATTTTTTCTTTCCTTTCTTTCATTCTCCTTTCCCTCTCCTTCCTACGCTTCATTTCTTGCTTTCCCCAAGTGCTTACTAATGTATGTTATGTGCACAGAGACATATATGTACTTTAGTTTCCCACTGCTGCTATAACAAATTAACACAAACTTAATGACTTAAAACAACACATATTAAATATTCTGCAGTTCCGGAGTTCAGAAGTCCTAATGACAAGTTATTATAGGCAGAGCCGCATTTCTTCTGGAGTCTCTAAGGGAGACATTCCCTTGCATTTTCCTGCTTTCAGAGTCCACCTGCATCTATCTTTGGCTCATGGCTTCTTCCATCTTCAAAGCCAACAAGGTAGCATCTTTAAATCAATCTCTCTCTCCCTCTCTCCCTCGCCACCCTTGTCACTTCTACCCTGTCTGACTCTATTTTCTTATTTTTCCTCTTACTTGGACCCTTGTGACTACTGTACATTGGATCCAACTGTATAATCCAGGCTAATATTTTCCTCTCAAAATCATTAATGTAATCCCATCTGCAAAGTCTTTTTTTGCCATGAGGTTAATTAGTCACAGATTCTGGGCACACCTCTTTGGGGAACCATAATTTTGTCTACCACAACACACATTTTAACTCTTTAAATATATAACTCTTTAAAATATAAAAGTTATAGCAAAATTTTGAAACTTCTAATTATATTTGCAAACATATATGTATATACATACATTGATTCGCAAATATTTTATATATATAATATATAAATAAATAACACAGGTTATATATGGTACGGTAAGATGACTGATGTACTTATTCTTATGTTTCATACATTTTAAAGCTTTTATTCAAAAATTGTACTTTAGCAAATGAAAATATGCTCAACATCACTAATTATTAGAGAAATGAAAATCAAAACTACAATAAGGTATCACCTCACACCAGTCAGAATGGCCATCATCAAAAAGTCTACAAACAATAAATACTGGAGAGGGTGTGGAGAAAAGGGAACCCTCTTGCACTGTTGGTGGGAATATAAATTGATACAGCCACTATGGAGAACAGTATAGAGGTTCCTTAAAAAACTAAAAATAGAACTACCATATGACCCAGCAATCCCACTGCTGGGCATATATCTAGAGAAATCCATAATTTGAAAAGATACATGCACCCCAATGTTCATTGCAGCACTGTTTACAATAGCCAAGACATGGAAGTAACCTAGATGTCCATCGACAGAGGAATGAATAAAGAAGATGTGATACATATATACAATGGATTATTACTCAGCCATAAAAAAGAATGAAATGGTGTCATTTGCAGTAACATGGATGGACCTAGAGATTATCATTCTAAATGAAGTTAGTCAGAGAAAGACAAATATCATATGATAACCCTTATATGTGGAATCTAAAAAAAAAAAAGGATACAAATGAACTTATTTACAAAACAGAAACAGACTGACAGACTTGGAAAAAAAAAACTTATGGTTACCAAAGTGGAAAGATGGGGGGGAGGAATAAATAAGGAGTTTGAGATTAAAAAATACACATACTATATATAAAATAGATAATCAACAAGGACCTACTGTATAGCACAAGGAACTCTAGTCAATATTCTGTAATAACCTATATGGGAAAAGAATCTGAAAAAGAATGGATATATGTATATATGTACAGATGAATCACTGTGCTGTACACCTGAAACTAACACAACATTGTAAATCAACTATAATATAAAATAAATTTTTTTAAAAATTTACTTTGAGGCTTCCTTAAAAGCTCATATATTTTTTGATATCACAAATGCCTTTTTGTTTTTGCATCCAACCAATTATGTTCTCATACGCTATTCTTAATAAGGATAGTGTTTAATAATGCTTTTTGGCTAACAGTTTGGTGATTCAAGTTACCTTTTAACAAATTTATTGATATATAAGTAATGTGGTACAGAAGTCTTACTACAGCCAAGAAAATTTACATTAATCATTTCACCTCTTTATATCAGGCCTATTACTCTAATCTAGCAGATTAAATTTGCCAGAATGAAAGCTTTCAATCCGAAAACCTAACAATTTAAACAGCCATGGCAAGGTTTTCTTAAGTGAATGTGGATGTAGTTAACAGACCAACTTTTGTCATGACAATTATGATCACACACCTAATTCAATTTGCTTTAAACCACTTAACACTGTGTAGTGAAAAGAACACTGGTCTAGAATCAGATTGATATTGGCTTAAACTCTGGCTTGGTTGCCCAGTAGACTATGACTGTTGGCTCATCCCTTCACTTCTCTGAGTTTTGGTGCCTTCATCTGTAAGAGGAAAATAATAATATGTATCCCTATAATCCTTACAACAGTGGCTGCCTGATGCAAAGGGATTCTAAATAAATGACAGCAGGTTTTATCACAATCATCTTTAATAGAATAAAGAAAAGAACAAATCATGGAACAAGTCATTAAGTCATGAGTATAATCAAAGGGAAAATGAAAATAAAAAATCAAGAAATGCTTTACTACATATGAAAGAAAGAATCTTAGCTGAGCAGTCAGATTAGGTACTAGGTAAATTTCTAATAATACACAAGTCTGTCTCTATAGAGACATCAGATTCAGTTTTAAATGTACTTAACACTTTGCTTACCCTATATCAATCTACTTTGGCATTAATTTTTAAGAAATTCAATATTTAGGTTTTAATCTTATGGGTTTTTTCCCCCTTATTTTATCATATAACTTGCTCAGGCTATTCTGATTCTTTTCTTCTTTTTCTAAACATCTTTTTTTTTCATAGTCTTTTTTATGATGTTATGCACTGGATCAGTCAAACAAGATCATTTCAATTTTAATTCCAACATTCAAAACTTGGTGCCCATTTGACCTTTGTTATATATGTATATAAATATATATATATAAAACATGTTATATAAAACAATACAAATATGCATATATGTAAAGTTAACAAAGTTAAATATATACATAAATTAAAGCATTATGAATTTATTTATAAAATTAACATATAGGGGTCTTCCCCAGTGGTGCAGCGGTTAAGAATCCACCTGCCAATGCAGGAAACATGGGTTCGATCCCTGGTCTGGGAAGATCCCACATGCCGCAGAGCAACTAAGCCTGTGTGCCACAACTACCAAGCCTGCCCTCTAGAGCCTGTGAGAGAGCCACAACTACTAAAGCCCATATGCCTAGAGCCCGTGCTCCGCAACAAGAGAAGCCACCAAAATGAGAAGCCCGCGCAATGCAACAAAGAGTAGCCCCTGCTCACCGCAACTAGAGAAAGCCCGCGTGCAGCAACAAAGACCCAACACAGCCAAAAAAATTAAAATAAATTAAAATAAACATATAAAATTGACACAAACATATACACATAAACAGGCACATATCTATAATGGTATTGAAATAATGACTATTAAAATATGTTCCCATATCCTTGCTATCTACCTTCTTATCTAGCTTATCTATTTAATCTAATCTATTTTTCAAACTGTCAACACAGTGATCTTTCTAACAAGGCATATTTGATTGTTTCTCTTTGGTTGTAAAATTTCAAATGGAAGTCCATTATGTCTAGAATGATATGATAGGGTAGCTCCTTGGCATGGCCTACAAGAATCTTTATAATTTGGCCCTCCTGACTTCTCCAGATTAACCCCTGGGCCTCATTACTGGTGTCATCACTCAAATCCTGAATGTTTTTTGGTGTTTTTCCCCTCACAGTCGCTTGGCCGATTTCTCTCTCTATTTGGTTGACCTTCTATATTGAATATGCCCTCTAACCACCTGGCATAATTTCCATATATCTATAATTTTATTTCACAATTCTATTCTTCTGGAAAGCTCTTCTTAATTCATTTAATCAGCATTCATCACTTTCCCTTTGTGCCAGCAGGTTTTAATATCTTCTTCTGTAGTACTTTTGGAGTATTTTTTGGGACTATGCATATACTGATTTTAGCCCCACCCAGACTTCACAATGCTACAGGCTATATGTACCTCTAGTATAGTGCTCCTGAATTGGAAGGTATACAGGAAAGTTTAGTCAATAAGTAAACAGACAAATGAATGAAGTTGGTACATTGGCTTACACTTTAAAATTCAATGTTTATAACCATCTATAATAATTACACTAATGGTATATAAATATATGCTTATTTTAAACAATGAAACAATATAGAAATACACACAGTGCAAGGTTATGGACTCTCAGCATTTCTCCCTACTGAACTGCCTTCCCTAGAGACACTGATATATAAATAAGTATATAAACCTGCATATTTAGGTTTAGATTTTAATAGGTATATAAATCAAATTATACTCTAGAATATTTGTGTATATTGCTCTTTTAGCTTAATACTATTACTCAATGCTCTCCTTGTGCCATTACAAAGAAATCTCTCTCATTCTTTTTAACCAGAACACAGTGTCCTACATTAGGTAATTAATTTAATTTATTAAGCCATCCTCCATTAATAAACACTTAGATCATTTCTATCTTTTACTACAACAAATAATGTTACCATGAATATCCTTATACACACACACACACGCACGTACAAAATTGTGCCCATGTGAAAACATAAACAGAGCTTAGCTTGCTTCAACTATAATTCTTGCACTTAAGTGTATGCACTTTAAATTGGATACATGCTTCCACATGGTTCTCCAAAATTTTCAACAATAAATATTTGTTAAAGAGGTTAAGAAAATTTTAATTAAAAAAACTCAGATTCAATCAAATTCTCCCTTTTTATTTATTTTTCCCCAGAAAATTGGCAAAGGAATTTCATAATTGTATTCCAAGAGGTAAAGTAGCATTTTCCATCTCCAAAATACAGGCAAACCTCATTTTACAGCATTTTGCAGATATCAAGTTTTATTTTAATTGAAAGTTTGTGGCAGCCCTACATTGAGCAAGTCTATTGCCGTACTTTTTCTGAGAGCATTTGCTCACTTCGTGTCTCTGTGTTATATTTTGGTAATCTTCGCAATATTTCAGACTTTTTCATCATTATTATATTTGTTATGATGATCTGTGATCAGTGAATTTCAACGTGACTATTGTAATTGTTTTGGGCTTTATGAACAGCAGCCATAGAAGACAGAAACTTAATAAATGTGTGTGTTCTGATTGCTTCACCCACTGGCCATTCCCCGTCTCTCCCTCTCCTCAGCCTCCTTATTCCTTGAGACACAACAATATTTAAATTAGGTCAATTAATAACCCTACAATAGCTTCTAAAGGAAGAGCCTCAAGTCTCTAAATCAAAATCTAGAAATGATTAAGCTTAGTAAGGAAGATATGTCGAAAGCCTAGAAAGGCAGAAAGCTAAACCTCTTGTGTCAAGTTGTGAATGCAAAGGAAAAGTTCTTGAAAGAAATGAAAAGTGCTACTCCAGTGAACACTTGAATACTAAGAAAGTGAAACAGCCCCAATGCTGATATGGAGAAGTTTTAGTGGTCTGGATAGAAGATCAATCCAGCCACAACATTCCTTTAAGCCAAAGCCTAATCCAGAGTAAGGTCCTAACTCTCTGCAATTCTGTGAAGGCTGAGAGAGGTGAGGAAGATGCAGAAGAAAAGTCTGAAGCTAGCAGAGGTTGTTTCATGAGGTTTAAAGAAAGAAGCCATCTCCATAACATCAAAGTGCAAGGTGAAGCAGCAAGTGCTGATGTAGAAGCTGCAACAAGTTATCCAGAAGATCTAGCTAAGATAATGAATAAAGGTTGCTACACTAAACAACAGATTTTCAATGTACAAAAAAATAGCCTTCTATTGGAAGAAGCTACCATCTAGGACTTTCATAGCTAGGGAAGAGAAGTCAATGCTTGGCTTCAAAGCTTCAAAGGACAGGCTGACTTTCTTGTCAGGGGCTAATGCTCTTGGTGACAAAATTGAATCCAATGCTCATTTACCATTCCAAAAATCCTGGGACCCTTAAGAATTATGCTAAATCTACCCTGCCTGTGCTCTATAAATGGAACAGCCAAGTCTGGATGATAGCATGTCTATTTACAATATGGTTTACTAAATATTTTAAGCCCAATGTTGATGCTTACTTCTCAGAAAAAAGATTCCTTTCAAAATATTACTGCTCATTGACAATGTACCTGGCCCCCCAAGAGCACTGATGGATATGTAGAGTGAGATTCATGTTGTGTTCATGTCTGCTAACACTACATCCATTTTGCAGCCCATGGATCAAAGAGTAATTTCAACTTTCAAGTCTTATTCTTTAAGAGATACATTTCATAAGACCATAGCTGCCATAGATAGTTATTCTGCTAATGGATCTGGGAAAAGTCAACTGAAAACCTTCTAGAAAGTGTTCACCATTCTAGATGCCATTAAGAACATTTATGATTCATGGGATGAGGTCAAAATATCAAAATTAACAGGAGTTTGGAAGAAGTTGATTCCAACCCTCATGGAAGATTTTGAGGCATTCAAGACTTCAGTGGAGGAAGTCACTGCAGATGTGGTGGAAATAGCAAGACAACTAGAATTAGAAGTGGAGCCTGAAGGTGTGACTAAATTGCTGCAATCTCACGATAAAACTAGGATGGATGAGAAGTTGCTTCCGATGAATGAGCAAAGAAAGTGGTTCCTTGAGGTGGACATGCTGTGAAGATTGCTGAAATAACAAGGGATTGGAATATTACATAAACTTAGTTAATAAAACAGTGGCAGGGCTTGAGAGGATTGACTCCAATTTTGAAAGAAATTCTACTGTGCATAAAATGCTATTAAACAGTATTACATGCTACAAATTTTTCCTGAAAGGAAGAGTTAATCAATGCAACAAACTTCACTGTCGTCTTATTTTAGGAAACTGCCACAGCCACTCCCACCTTCAGCAACCACCACCCTGATCAGTCAGCAGCCAACAACATCAAGGCAACATCCTCCACCAGCAAAAAAGATTACAACTTGTTGAAGGCTGAGATAATGGTTAGCATTTTTTAACAATAAAGCATATTTTTAATTAAGGTATACAGGTTTTTTTTAGACATAATGCTATTACACACTTAATAGGCTACAGTAAATGGATTTCCCTGGTGGTCCAGTGGTTAAGAATCTGCCTTCCAATGCAGGGAACACGGGTTTGATCCCTGGTCAGGGAACTAAGATCCCACATGCCACGGGGCAACTAAGCCCACACTCCATAACTACTGCACCCGCGCCTCAACTGGAGAGAAGCCCGCGTGCCACAATGAAAGATCCTGCATGCTGCAACAAAGATCCCACAACTAAGACCCGACGCAGCCAAAAATAAAATTAATTAATTAAATTAAAAAATAGACTACAATATAGTGTAAACATAACTTTTATAGGCACTGGGGAACCAAAATATTCATGTGATTCAATTTGTTGCAATACCCGCTTTAATTTGGTGGTCTGGAACCAAATCCATAATATCTTTGAGGTATGTTTATAAACTAAGTCTGCATAGTTTAACACCAAAATCATCATAGCTTAAATTGTCACGGACTGATGGCATATTAACGACTGAAAGTTAAAATATATTCATATTTACCAGAGGTGGCTATTGAATGTACTTATAGTATAAAATCAGGTGTTTGAATTTTAAAATATTTTAAACTCGTAGCTTTCTGAAAAAGTTAGACTGAATAATTAACCATTATGCAAAATTGGAGAATAAATGGGTTTGGGGCATCACTATATATTAAGGTGTTAAATGTTGTAGCACAGAAAATTGTAAATTTGAGGTAATCTTTCATATTCAATAAATATGCTTAATGAATTCATTTTGAGCAGTATAGAAAGAATCATCTGAGTCAAGTAAAACATGCTAGCATTTATGATCAGAGTTTTTGAACATTATGTATCAATTTTAAGAAATTAAATATATTACGTGTTTTTTTCCAAAGTTTAGGCAATATTAATACATTATACAACTGACAAGAAATGGCTCACTTTGTGTTTGGTCTTAAAAACTAAATCTAATTGGCTTTAAATTAAATTAGTCAAATCCACTGTTTATTTGGCTTAGAAAAACAATTCCACTGAAAAACGATTGACATTTGAGAGTTATATCTTTAGTTATAATATTCAATTATATAATTGGTGGTCAGGAAACAAATTAATGTGTGCTAATATGAAACATTATTTCTAACCTTGTTTAAATATAAAATTTATATTCATCTGGCAAGAATGTTATTATTCAAAATATCAATAAAATAAGCATATTGGAAATAGACTGAAAATTCACATGAAAATTCAAGGTTCTCATTGTTCTGATTTATTTAGATATTAACCAACCAGATGCCTAAGGAATGTATGGAGGATGTGTGTTAATAGTGGCATACATGGGAGATATCTAATTTTAACCTTTGCTGCAACATACTGCATTTGACATTTTAAGAAATATAAAAATTCTTATATTGCAGAAGCAATCTCATTGGTGGTGAATTGCCAGTTCTTTTTCTCTTTTTTTTCTGGCAACCATGAGACCCAGATGCTAAGCACTGGAAGATATTTCTTCCAATAGCAGCATCTGGTGTGCTGGCCGACTCCATAAGCAATTTTGTTTTACAGCTTTAAAGCAGCTTCTGGGTCTATTACATGGTTAATCTGATGGGCTGTCTGGGCTGCCTTGTCCTCCTGGATGCCATATGCCAAAAGCTAGAGATGCAATGAACTATCTGCCCATTAGGGCTCCTATAAAGAGCACACCTGAAAAAAACTAGCTGCAAAGAGTGCTCTACTTCTGTTTAGCCATTACAGTACCAGTGATGAGTGACCTGGCTAAAATAGTGCTAAAAACTCACCAAAAATGTTCAATGCCCTCTGAGCACCAGAGAAGACTAGAAAACTGTAAATAATAAAATATGCAGGAAATCAATGTATCATTTGGTAATAACCTAAGTATTTGCAATTTTCTCCCATGCAAGAGAAGGAACATATAACAAACTGTAGAACTGTGTGAGCAAGAGACACAAATTTGATTGCTGCTATTCTGTGGCAATTAACTCATGAAAGGGTGAATATCCTGAGTGTTAGGGACTGTGTCTAACTCATTTTTATATTTTCAGGGCCTACCAGAGTATTTGAACATGGCAGAAATGGAGTAAGTTATTTCAAGTAAATAAAAGCAGATAACAAGATAATATTATTGCAATTGTGCAATAAATTGTATAATCTTTAAATTATTTGCATCATTAATTTCTTATCCTTTAGATATTACATTTTATATAGCTTTTTCAGAGACTCCTTTCCTTGTCACCCAGAGACTAGATTGAACCACCCTTCTGTATACCCCAATATCTGCTAATGCATGTCATTATATCATTTAACACCATTTACATTTATGTACTTGTGTGGTCATAGTAAATTGCATCCCAGTCTTTTAATTGAAAACATAGGTTAATATTGATTTAATTTAAAACATGTCAATATACACTGGTATCTTAATTTTTTCATCTTAATTGAAAACATAGGTTAATATTGATTTAATTTAAAACATGTCAATATACACTGGTATCTTAATTTTTTTATCTTAAAACATGTCAATATACACTGGTATCTTAATTTTTTCATGAGGGCTGAGGCATATTCTTTAATTGTAGAAGAGTTCAAGGTCTGCAGACTAAAACATATCAACTGATAAATAAACAATGCAAGTGATAAGAGAAGAAGGGAACTTTAGTTCATCAAGTAACTGAGTTAAGTGATGTTAACTAAAGAGTTTCTACTTTACTCCACTAGCTCTCATTCTTGGAATTGCTCCTTCTTTTTCTGGTATCATCTCTCAGGCCCACTCTTCTGTCTCTCTCTTCTACTTTTAAGAGCTCATGTGATTAGACTGGGGCCTCCGAGATAATCCAGGATAATTTTCCTGTTTTATTAGTTAACTGATCAGCAATCTTAAGTCCATCTATAAACTTCCATTTTCCTTGTAAAAAAACCTATTCATAGGTTTTGGGATTAGGACATGGACCCCTCCTGTCTCTGACACTGTTCAATCACCAGAATTTAAGGGTGCAGATGGAATATACTCTTGATAAAGTTTCCCAGTTGAGCTGCAATAGTGATATACGGAAACAAGAGAAGGTTCACTGATTTATATCACATTAATGCTGATACTTTAGAAATGCTTTAGTCATGCACCCTCACTTTATATAAGGGGAAATCAAATCCTTAAGACCTAAATCACAAAACCAAAACTATCTCCTGAAAGAATTAGGAATAATAACTAGTTTTCCAACTCTCATTTTAGTGTTCTTTTTACTAAATCATCCTCCTTAATCATCTTCTGGTTCAGGCCAAAAACACACAGTAGTCTATTTCACAGGTTATATGATTCTTAATGATTCGTAAAAATAAAAACAAGATTACAATAAAAATATAAAATTCTTACAAAAATTAAAATACAATTTAATGGGTGAAGGCTACAGTTTCATTCAAATAAAGCAAAAGCACATAAAAATGTACTATACCAGCCATGTCATTAGAGCTTTGTTCAGGTATAGCCAGGAGAAAACACTTGGAAGTGGACAAATTCGTTTTAGGGAAACTCACTGCTCCAGGCTTCATGCTTTAACCTTGTGTTTAGAGAGAATAATTCCCCCCCCCCGACCTCCACCGGCTCCCACCAAATAAATTCATGGTAACCTGCTTTTATATGTCTTTATACTAGCAGACCACACAATAAAACAAAAAAGAATTGTGTTGAACTAGTCAAGTAATTAGAGATATGTTTTGTAAACCCAGAAAATTTAATAACTAAAAATCTTAATCAAAATATATATATTTAAATGTGAAGCATTTGATTGTTGTATTCCTTTCTCTACACCATAAATATTCACTGAATAAATGACCCAAAATTATTCTATGGTTAATTTGGCTAAGTATATTTGGCTCCAATGTCACTCCAGATCCTGTTTGTCATTCCGGAATTCCAGCTGCGCTAGAACTGCTTGAAATCATAAAAAAGAACTTCCCTGTAAAATTTCTTTTTTCTTTTCCTATTCAACAACCAATGCCCTGAACAGAACTAGGTACTGACATTGCTACTGTCATCCAGCTTCTCTATCCCTTGGCATTTCCTAACCTGTACACTGGAAGCCAAATTGAATATGCTCTTGTTCACTGAGATATTTGTTTTCATATTTCTTCATTTAGGAAAATGCTGTTTAATATTTGAATACTTTTATATTAGAAGGGATACTTTAAAGGAGAGAGAAAATGATTTTGAATAAACTATCTCTCTCCAACTATAAATTTGAAAATCTTCATTTAGGAATTTTACATTAAACAAAGCATATTTTGAGCAAGCAATATTTTTCTAGCTTTACTGAAGTACATTTGACAAATAGAAATTCCATAGTGTTAAGGTGTACAGCATGATGTTTTGATATACATATACACTGTAAAATTATTAACACAATCAAGCTAAGTAACATATCCATTAACTCACCAAGTTACTTTTGTGAGTATGCTGAGAACACTTGAGATCTACTCTCTTAGAAAATTTTAATTATTATTATTAAATATTGTCAACATTCTGTACATTAGGTCTCCAGAGCTTATGCATCTTTTAACTGAAAGTTTGTTCCCTTTTACCATATTCTCCCCATTTCCCCATCCCCTAGCCAGTAGTAAACAACATTTCATGTAAATGAGTTCAACATTTTTAGATTCCATGTATGTGCGATTATGCAGTACTTGTCTTTCTGTGTCTGGCTTATTTCACTTAGCATAGTGTCCTCCAAGTTTATCCATGTTATCACAAATGGCAAGATTTCCTTCTTTTTTAAGGCTGAATAATATTCCATTGTGTGTATGTGTGCATCGCATTTTCTTTATTCATTCATCGTCTACAGACCCTTAGGTTATGTCCATATCTTTGCTACTATGAATAATGTTGCAGTGAACATTGGAATGCAGATATCTCTTAGATACACTGATTTTATTTCCTTTGGCCATATATCCAGAAGTGAATTACAGCATCTTATGATGGTTCTATTTTTTAACGTTTCAAGGAAGCTCCATACTGATTTCCATTGACTGTATCAATTTACATTTCTACCAACAGTGGATAAGAGTACCCTTTTATTTACATTCTCACCAACACTTGTTATCTTTTGAGTTTTTATTAATAGCCATCCTAATAGGTGTGAGTTGATATCTCATTGTGGTTTTGATTTGCTTTCCCTGATTAGTGATGTTGAACATTTTTTCATATACCTGTTAGCCATTTGTATGTCTTCTTTAGAGAAATGTCTATTCAGGTCCCTTGCCTACTTTTTAATTGCTTTATTGGTTTTGTTTTTTGTTTTGTTATTGAGTTATATGATTTCCTTATATTTTGGATATTAACCCCTTATCAGATATATGGTTTGCAAATGTCTTCTGCCATTCTGTACTTTGTCTTTTCACTCTGCTGATTGTTTCTTTTACTGTTAGTTTGATGTAGTTCCACTTATTTGTTTTCGCTTTTGTTGCCTTTGCTATCTGGTGTCAAATCCAAAATATCACTGTCAAGACCAATGTCAAGGAACTTTTTCCCTGTTTTCCTCTAGGAGTTTTATGCTTTCAGGTCTCATATTTAAGTCTTTAATCTAACTTGAGTTGATTTGTGTGTATGGTCTAAGATAAGGGTTCAATTTTATTCTTTTGCATGTGAATATCTAGTTTTACCAATACCATTTATTGAAGAGACTATTTTTTTCCTATTGTATGTTCTAGGTAATTTTGTGGAAGATTAGTTGACTGTATATGCATAGATTTATTTCTGGGCTCACTATTCTGTTAAATTGGTTTGAGTAAGCAATATTTAAAAACTAGAGACTGCCTACAGCCAAACAGGAAATACGAAACTTGACAATTTATTTTGTTCTTAAGAAAATAGTAAGTACTGTTAAAGAGATGAAAATTTATTTTGCCTTACCCTATCTCCTAAATTTCCTTCACTGCTACAGTATTTCCATATTTTGTTAGAGCCAAATTTTAGATAGCTACAGATGAAGTGGAAGTAAAAAATAGTCCCCAAAATTCCAGTATTTATCAAAATTTGGTTTACTCAGGAAGTCTTACTCAAACAAACAAAATTTGGTTTACTCAGGAAGTCTTACTCAAACAAACACGAAACAGAAAACAGCAGTACAACCATCTTATTCCTCTCTTTTATATTAAAAGATATGCTATTGTACTAGAATATATACAAAAAGAAAACCTATGGAGAATTCACCTTTGTTTCTTAATGATATACCAATGGCCGCTCTTAAGACAGTTCAAGAGCAACTTTAAGAAAAGTTGCCACAGAAGTTTCCACGTTAAATTTTTGGAGTTTTAAAATATGAGAATATTCTTTGAAGCCAATTTTTATGGGAAATTACTAAAATACATAGAAAAAGCATGACTTTGTGGATCATGGGTAGAGTTCACAATCTTGTATTACAACCCTCATGCTGTGCTTTGCCTATGACTGGTAGCTCAAAGGCATCATTTTGAGTGGAATCATATTGTTTAGGAGTAGTAACTCATGCTGCTCTGCTACAAAGCAATCAGTAACACAGAGATCAATGGGACAGGACAGAAGAAAAAGGAAAGAGGCAGTTGAAAAGATATTTCTGATATTAAAGATATTAAGAGGGAAGATATTGAAAGTAGGCTGGGTAGAAATTATATGGACATTTATAAAATATTTTTAAGTATATACCCATGGCCTAATAACTTTAAAGTAAAATATATATTTTCAATGAAGCATATATTTATAAGATATATAAATAAAACGTTAATCTAAATGAAATTAGCTAATATTGATAAACTGACTCTGCAAAGCTAAGCTATAAAACTCCCAAAGACGGTTCTACCATTTTCTTAAAATTTTTCCTCAATAAAATTAAATGTAATCCATATGTCTAGGCTTATTTTATGTTTATATCATGAAGATAGCAGATGATGAAGTAACTTTATTACTTAACACTTCTCAGGGCTTTTAATGTCTTTAATATAAACCTGAGAAATAATGTCAGGAAACTGCATCTTGATGAAGATAAACAATACACAATTTCCAGAGATTAAGAATTTGCTTTAAATTAACTAGTTTTTATTAAAGAAACTCTGTTCTCACAGCTTGAAGAACTGTGTCAAATAGAGTATAAGTGAAGGCAAGTCTAGAGACCAAGAGAGACAATTTCTTTTTTTTTTTTAATACATCCTTATTGGAATATAATTGCTTCACAATGCTGTGTTAGTTTCTTCTGTACAACAGAGTGAATCAGCCATATGCATACATATATTCCCATATCCTCTCCCTCTTGAACCTCCCTCCTACCCTCCCTATCCCACCCCTCTAGGTCGCTGCAAAGCGCAGAGCTGATCTCCCTGTGCTGTGCTGCTCCTTCCCACTAGCTATTTATTTTACATTTGGTTGTATATATATGTCGATGCTTCTCTCACTTTGCCTAAGCTTTCCTCTCCCCCACAGCGTCCTCAAGTCCATTCTCTATGCCTATGTCTTTATCCGTGCCCTGCCACTAGGTTCATCAGTACCATTTTTTTTTTTAGATTCCATATATATGCTTTAGCATACGGTATTTGTTTTTCTCTTTCTGACTTACTTCACTCTGTATAACAGACTCTAGGTCCATCCACCTTACTACAAATAACTCAGTTTCATTTCTTTTTATGCCTGAGTAATATTCCATTGTATATATGTGCCACATCTTCTTTATCCATTCATCTGTTGATGGACATTTAGGTTGCTTCCATGTCCTGGCTATTGTAAATAGAGCTGCAATGAACATTGCGGTACAGGTCTCTTTTTGAATTATGGTTTTCTCTGGGTATGTGCCCAGGAGTGGGATTGCTGGGTCATATGGTAGTTCTATTTTTAGTTTTTTAAGGAACCTCCATACTGTTCTCCATAGTGGCTGTATCCATTTACATTCCCACCAACAGTTCAGGAGGGTTCCCTTTTCACCACACCCTCTCCACCATTTATTGGTTTAGATTTTTTGATGATGGCCATTCTGACCAGTGTGAGGTGATACCTCATTGTAGTTTTGATTTGCATTTCTCTAATAATTAGTGATGTTGGGCATCTTTTCATGTGCCTCTTGGCCATCTGTATGTCTTCTTTGGTGAAATGTCTATTTAGGTCTTCCACCCATTTTTTAATTGGGTTGTTCTTTTGATATTGAGTTCCATGAGTTGTTTGTATATTTTGGAGATTAATCCTTTGTCCACTGTTTCATTTGCAAATATTTTTTCCCATTCTGAGCACTGTCTTTTCGTCTTGTTTATGGTTTCCTTTGCTGTGCAAAAGCTTTTAAGTTTAATTAGGTCCCATTTGCTTATTTTTGTTTTTACTTTCATTACTCTAGGAGGTGGGTCAAAAAAGATCTTAGGGTGGTTTACATCAAAGGGTGTTTTTTCTATATTTTCCTCTAAGAGTTTTATAGTGTCTGGTCTTACATTTAGGTCTTTAATCCATTTGGAGTTTATTTTTGTGTATGGTGTTAGGGAGTGTTCTAATTTCATTATTTTATGTGTAGCTGTCCAGTTTTCACAGAACCACTTATTGAAGAGGCTGTCTTTTCTCCATTGTATGCCCAGAGATAAACCCACACACATATGGTCACCTAATTTACGACAAAGAGAGCCAGTTTCAAACCCTGAGTTGACTTTGTGTAAGTTCTTTAACAACGCACTGTGACATATTTTCTTCTTTGTAAAAATAAGAATTTTATAGCTAAGCTATTCTAAATTACTTCCTGTTGTAACATTTCCTGTATCTAGCACCCACTTATTAACATTCCTAATGTTAGTTTCATGTACATTAATTCTGCATTGAAAATTAACTTCCAATTCACATTTTATCAGCATGGATGAACATATAGACAAGGGCAATGTTGACCATGAAGATTCAATAGACCAAAGGAGCAAATTCGTCTATATACAGTTTTACCAAATCATGTACTTTATTATTATATCTACATTGAGGCATGCTTCATCAGGCAGCCTTTCCTAATATAAAATCACTTTTTAAAATTTAATTTTTATTTTATGTTGGAATATAGTTGATTTACAATGTTGTGTTAATTTCAGGTGTATAGCAAAGTGATTCATACAAATGAATTTATTTACAAAACAGAAACAGACTCACAGACTTAGAAAAAACACTTATGGTTACCAAAGGGGAAAAGTGGGGGGAGGGATAAATTAGGAGTTTGAGATTAACATATACACACTACTATATATAAAATAGGTAATCAACAAAGACCTACTGCATAGCGCAGAGAACTCTACTCAGTATTCTGTAATAACCTACATGGGAAATTAATCTGAAAAAGAATGGATATATGTATATGTATAACTAAAATCACTTTAAAAAATTACTAAGCAATGTAAAATATTGTAATGTTTTATTTGTTTGTTTGTTTTGACAGTTTTGAGGCCCTAGCTAGAATCTGGTCACTTCCCTTTCTTGAATAGTTAAATGTACACCCAACCTTTTATCTGTCACACTCTCATGCACAAGCCCTACTCACCCCAGGGCCAGGTGAACTAGGTCCAGACCACTAGGGTCAGCCCCTTTGTTCCAGCGACCAAGAGAAATTATTAAAATCAGCCAATCCACAGGGATCCTGGGAAACCTATCTAACTCCATTCCCCTTTGCCATACATAAGCTGTCTCCTACAGCTCCAGCTTGCTCTTACCCTGTCCCAGTGCAACCGCCATGTGGCCTTGCTTGGCAGTGTTCTCTCATTGGGAACTATAAGGGTTTTTGCCTTTTATCCATATGACTTATTCATTGTGTTGTGTACTGCTATCAAAAGAATCTTTAAATCTTATAAAACAACTGACGCTATGAGCAGAGTGGCATGACCATGACCACTGACTCTTAGATAGCTTCATGGGGGACTGCTCTTGCCTTACTAATTGATTCCAAACCACCACATGAACAGCTTGAGACAGAACTCCAGCAAGTTTAGCTAAAGCCTTGTTGCTTGCTGCCATGTCTGCTGGTGATTGCCACACCTCTCCTATAAAAATTTCTTGGGCATGGGAATACTCAAAATGAATATGCACAGTTGTCCCTTGGTATCTGGAACAGATTGGTCCTAGGACCTCTCTCCAATACCAAAATCTGAGAATGCTCAAGTCCCTTATACAAAATAGCTTAGTACTTTCATATAACCTAAGCACATCTTCTGGTATACTTTAAATCATCTCTAGATTACTTATAATACCTAATACGGTGTAAATGCTATGTAAATAGTGGTGGACACACAATAAATTCAAGTTTTGCTTTTGGAACTTTCTGGATTTTTCTTTTTTCCAACGTGGGGTTGGTTGAATCTGTGGATTAGGAACCCTTGGATAGCGAGGGACAGCTGTAGTTAGTCAGCTAAACTTCCTGGGCTAGAAACTAGCCCAGCTGAAGGCCACCTTAGGGCAATAGAAGTGATAGGCCACTTACATCACACCTTTTTAGGTTGGGCACTCAGGTGTGTTTCAGGTCACAGCCTGTGTTTGGCAGAGGCCTATTCCTGGGGCCCACAACTTCTTCAGTGTTGGTGTTCCTTTATAATTATTGGGAGGCAGAACTCTGGTTTGTCTGTGTGTTATAGATTGGAGGAGAGTGTTGTGGGCTACCCAGCAGTAGAGAAATGGCCTGATCTCCTTGTCACTGCTGCTCAGGTGGGGGTAGTGGACTACCTGTCTTCTTTGCTGCTGCACACATTGCTATTATCATCAGTAAACTTCACATGCCCCAATCCTCAAGGGTATGGTGGATTGCACCCTTGGAGGCCTGGAGCCCAATGCTTAATCAAAAGGGACGCTCTAGGGCAAGGGAAGAATATCTTATTCCTGCACCCTGCCCTACACCAAGAACATCTGCTGAAATTATCCACTTGCTTAAATAACGTAAGCCTTCTAGCCAGTGTGCTTGGGCCTTAGAAAATGCAACTGTTTATCAACATGCAAAGGGACTGATACTTGGGACAAGAGGGCTAACTAAAGAGGTTGCTTTAGCCTCTGGGAGCTGGACAGGGAAGACTTGGAAGGAGAGACAGCTGTCTACAAGGCAGGCCACCATGACCCTACCCCTGCTTCCCCTTTTTTGTAACCCCTAAAAGGGCTATACTCTGAGTTACCAGAGACAGAAACAAAAAACCCTAGCTTCAGGTGGTTACAAGTTCAAAAGAAAAACAAACCAGAAGGAATGGAAAGAAAAAAAAAACCCAAATACCCCGTCCAGGGACAGGACATTCAAAAATAAACAAAAAAATCTCTCTCAATATCTCTGTGTGTGTGTGTAGATATATGTATATACACACACACATACACAATACATACAATGTCCATAATTTGACTCAACTGAAAATTCAAAATTTACCAAAGAATTTACATAACAAAGAGATAAAAACATAGAAGGGCACTGGTAGGCTTTTGTGTCTCTACAACATAGGTTCTAAACTTTAACATCTGGCAAAATGCATGAACTGAATCAATATGTACTGTATTTTTATGTACTGAATCAATACTAGGGCTCAACTTATTTCTCGGGATCCCACTAATATTAAAATGGTACCCTTTATAACCTTAGGAAAATAACTATGTATAAAATAGCAGAAAAATAGGTATGTCTTACTTTAATTGTAGCCTTCCTTAAATTTCCCAGTCATAGTACCAACTGCCCTGAAATATCTCATAGTGACCTTATACCAGTGGCCCCCCAGTTCTCAGGACCCCCTAGTCAGCCTCAGATTGGGATTTATACCATTGCATCTCCTGGTTTTCAGGCCTTCAGACCGGGACTGAATTATACCACAGGCTTTGCTGGTTTTCCAGCTTGCACATGGCATTCTATGGGACTTGTCAGCCTCCATAATCAGGTGAGCCAAATTTCCATAATAAATCTCCTCTTCTATATCCATATATATTCTGTTGGTCTGTTTCTCTGAGAAAAGCTAATAAACAGACATTTTAACACAATAAGTAATAAAATTAAATTAAATCTTTGGCACTTACAAGTTGGCTGGCTAAAATGAGACTCTCCACAGATCTCCAGTTGAAATAGTTAATAAGGGCCAACGTAAGTAAAAACACATTCTTCAAGGATTAAAATATGTTATATAAGACCTAATTGATAAAGGACTGATTATGTCCTCTGCATTCTCATGTGACAGCCCAATTTTGCCTGTTCTTAAACCTAGAAAGAATAAACGGCATTTCATGGTGACTCCTGCAATCTCAATAATGTGGTCCTCCTCATTAAGGCTCTACTGAACATTCATGTTATGTTCTAACCCCTAGTACCTCAGAATTTGACTGTACTTGAAAACGGGTTTTTTTCTTTTAAGTTGGCCAGATTTTTATATTTCTGTAATTTTTTAATTGGAGTATAGTTGACTTACAATGTTGTCTTAGTTTTACGTGTATAGCAAAGTGATTCAGTTATACATATAACTTTTTTTTTTAGATTCTTTTCCCTTATAGTTTATTGCAAAATACTGAGTATAGTTCCCTGTGCTATACAGTAGGACCTGTTGGTTATCTATTTTACATACGGTAGTGCGTACATGTTAATCCCAAACTCCTAATTTATTCCTCCCCCGCCTTTCCCCTTTGGTAACCATAAGTTTGTTTTCTATGTCTGTGGATCTATTTCTGTTTTGTCTGTAAGTTCATTTGTATAATTTGTTTTTAGACTCCACATATAAATGATATCATATGATACTTGTCTTTGTCTGGCTTACTTCACTTAGTATGATAATCTCTAGGTCCATCCATGTTACTGCAAATGGCATTATTTCATTCTCTTTTTAAGGCTGAGTAATAATCCATTGTATAAATATACCACATCTTCTTTATCCATTCATCTGTCAATGGACATTTAGGTTGCTTCCATGTCTTGGCTATTGTAAATAGTGCTGCAATGAATATTGGGGTGCATGTGTCTTTTGGAATTATGGTCTTCTCTGGATATATGCTCAGGAGTGGGATTGCACGATCATATGGTAGCTCTATTTTTAGGTTTTTAAGGAATCTCCATACTGTTCTCCATAGTGGCTGTATCAATTTACATTCCCACCAACAGTGCAAGAGGGGTCCCTTTTCTCCACACCCTCTCCAGTATTTATTGTTTGTAGATTTTTTGATGATGGCCATTCAGACCAGTGTGAGGTGATACCTCATTATAGTTTTGATTTGCATTTCTCTAATAATTAGAAATGTTGAGCATCTTTTCATGTGCCTCTTGGCCATCTGCATGCCTTCTTTGGGAAAATGTCTATTTAGATCTTTTGCCCATTTTTTTTGACTGGGTTGTTTGTTTTTTTGATATTGAGCTGTATGAACTGTTTGTATATTTTGGAGATTAATTCCCTGTAGCTTGCATCGTTTGCAAATATTTTCTCCTATTCTGTAGGTTGTCGTTTTGTTTATGATTTACTTTGCTGGGCAAAAGCTTTTAAGTTTAATTAGGTGCCATTTATTTATTTTTGTTTTTACTTCCATTTATCTAGGAGACAGATCCAAAACTGTCACTGTTTGCAATTGACATGATGCCATACATGGAAAGTCCTAAAGACCTCTCCGGAAAACTACTGGAGCTCATCAGTGAAGTTGCAGAATACAAAATTAATACACAGAAAGCTGTTGCATTTCTATACATTAACAACAAATGATCAGCAAGAGAAATTAAGGAAATAATCCCATTTACCATTGCACCAAAAATAATAAAATACCTAGGAATAAACCTACCTAAGGAGGCAAAAGACCTGTAAAAACAGTGTGGTACTAACAAAAACAGAAATGTAGATCAATGGAACAGGATAGAAAGCCCAGAAATAAACCCATGCACCTATGATCAATTAATCTATGACAAAGGAGGCAAGAATATACAATGGAGAAAAGTCAGTCTCTTCAATAAGTGGTGCTGGGAAAACTGCACAGCTACATGTAAAAGAATGAAATTAGAACATTCTCTAACACCGTACACAAAAATAAACTCAAAATGGATTAAAGACCTAAATGTAACACCAGATACTATAAAACTCCCAGAGGAAAACATAGGCAGAACACACTGACATAAATGACAGCAATATCTTTTTGGGAGATAGGATTTTTGAGAGGTAAAATGAGGTCATATAGGTGGGCCCTAATTCAATATGACTGGTATCCTTATAAGAAGAGGAGATTAGGATACAAACATGTACAAAGGAAAGACCATGCGAAGACAGAGAAGAAAACATGTACAAGTCAAGGAGAAAGGCCTCAGAATGAAACCAACCTTGCCAATACCTTGATCTTGGACTTCCAACCTCCAGAACTGTGAGAAAATAAAGTTTTATTGTTTAAGACACCCAGTCTGTGGTACTTTGTTATGGCAGCCCTAGCAAACTAATACAACCCAATATTATTTAAATTACTAGCTCTACACAATCACAACCAGTAAATATTTTGCTATTATAAATTTCGCTAATATGTTCTACTCAATGCCTATTTCAACATCCTCTTGGTCACAGTTTGCCTTAGCCAGCAAAGGGACAGAATACACCTTTACTGTGCTACCCATGGAGGACCTCTGCAGCCTTGCCATGGCACACTATCTTTACAGACAAGATCTTAACTGTATCAATGTTTCTCCAGGAACCTTGATAACATTACATTGGTAACACCTTTCTCCAAGGGCTTACATTGAACACACTTACTAAGGATATATCAGTCTAACACTTTTTAGTCCTTTTGGAGGCAACATATTCCTTATTTACAAATTCTACTTAATCTCAAGGATACTGCTTCTTACAAATCTACCCACTTAAATGGAGATCCTTCCAAAAAAAGGTTGTAAAATCTGTCCAAATTAAAATCCATTTTTAATGAGGGCATTCCTGTTAGTGCCCTCAGAGACTCCATTGTAGAGCCTTTGGTAACCTCCTTGCATGCCTCCTAGAATCTCTGGACCACATGCAACGGCATAAACTGTCCATGGGCTTCTTATGTAAAAAAGTGTGCCCTTCGGCTTCCCTGGTGGCGCAGTGGTTGAGAGTCTGCCTGCCGATGCAGGGGACGCGGGTTCGTGTCCCGGTCCGGGTAGATCCCACATGCCGCGGAGTGGCTAAGTCCGTGAGCCATGGCCGCTGAGCCTGCGCGTCCAGAGCCTGTGCTCCGCAACGGGACAGGCCACACCAGTGAGGGGCCCGCGTACCGCAAAAAAAAAAAAAAAAAGTGTGCCCTTTTCACCTCTGTAATATATATGTATATATTATAAGAATGAAAAGAAAATTTCTGGCTACATACGTGGTCTCTCCTGGAAAGGAAAGATTTCATAGACCCTGAGCCTGTGACTCTCCTCACCTAGTTGTGCATCATGCCTTGGGTCATGAAAGCAACACCTCGCACGCTCGGCTCTAAGCTATTGTGACCTTATTGATATAGGATGGAGTAAAACCTGGGCTCTCTGACATATTCCACATGCAGAAGGGGGTGTGTTCCCCTGTTCTCAGTCCCTTGCCAGATGCCATGATACTGTTGGAGGTTACCCCTCCCCAAAGCGCCTCGACTTCCTAGGGAAGTCCCTTGGATTAACTGAGTGAATAACAATGGGAGTTCATAGTATGGAAGTTCTGGCTTCCAGCCCTATGGGATGGGGGCAAATATCGAAAATCCATAAAGATATGGGGAGATACTATTAAAGAGCCTCATATATAATGAGTATTTATATACCTAGGGTATATTTGGCAAAGTTTTGTTAAAGTTGGTGTGAGTCAGCCAAGGATCTTTGAATTAAGAATAATTAAGCCCTGGAGCAACATAGAGATCCATTTAGGGGTCCATTTGTCATTTCTGTAAATTATATAATTAGAGTTAACCATAGATTGTCCCACGAGCCAGACACCTGCCCTTCTGTCAACAGTTTAACTAAGCTACTCCATGGTGTTGCTGCCTTAGCAGGCATTTTGTTTGGCCATGCAGCCCACAGTGACTTTAAATCGACACTAGCTTCTCATGAGGTACATACCCTAGACAGTAACCTGCAGATTCACAAGCAAATGTAAATTCCTGATATGACTTTCCCAACAGCCCTTATGATCATAGTCTCCCCTGGCTCTGGGTGATTTCACCTTAGCACCCCTTAGATAAAACCCTGTGTTGCTTATCAATCCCTGATTTTTTACTTGAATTGACCAATCAGTCTTTAGCTCGGGGACCCCAAAGCACTCCACACACAGACCTTAATAAAGGCATGTGCCCCAGGGGTTACCCCTCTCTGTCTGTACTCTGCTTTGATATCCCCATGAGACCCCTTAAGGCATGCAGAGTACTTCCTCCAGGAACTGTGAGTGATAAACTTCTATATTTCAACTCCTCTTGTGATCTGTTGTTAAACCACAGCTCACCATCCTACAACCTGTGCTCTACTTAATACATGCTAATTTGAAAAATTCATAACACCATCTAATATGGGATTCATTTAAGACTAAACTTCCAGTGCCACAAAAAAATCTTCCTCAATATTCAGGTTTTAGGGAGTGGATGATTAATCCAGGCTCTCCCTCTGATCCTTTCCGGAAAATTAAAATTAATGTTCCCAGGCCATTCCCACATATAATGCAGACAACCAAGAAGGGACATTAAAAACAAAAACAAAAATAAAACAAACCAAAAAGCCCAACACCACTTAGTAAATGAAAATACAATTTAGAGATAATAATGGAATTAATACAATATCCCATAATGATAAAACCAGACAACGATCCCTCTGTGGTAATACATCAGGCAACAAATGCCTGTCAAGTGCAAATGCACACCATCCTGTTGACTCTTGGTTCTGTTATTACTGGTCTGAGTACTTTCACTGATATGTGATCCAGAGGCCCAAGCCCTCCAAATAAGCCACTGCTTCAACCAAACACAGTAAATGCAGAGGCTCCCATGTCATTGAGCTTGGCTGATTCAACACCTCCCTGGCTTGACTGTCAGCAATCAAACCAACAACTGAGACAAGGGCCTACAGCTACAGTCACTGGCTCAATTACAGGGCATGCCTACAGGTTAATACTAAAACTTCAACTCCAGCCACTGATACTTTAATTGGTGAACAATCTGAAACTCAATTAACGCATTTGCCCCAACACAAGATGTCACAGCTGGAGATGATTTCTGCACTAGAGACAGCTTTACCCTGACACAGACCACAGTCCCAGCGATGTCTACCGGCTGCCTTTCCTAAGGCACTGATAAGCTGGATATGACACAATATTTGCTTCTCTTCCTTCAATTTTGTGGATTTTATTACATCTCATGAGCTTGATGTTTATCTCATGAGCTCCTCTCATGAGCTTGATGTTTATCTCATGAGTTCCTTATCAAGGATCCCTTGATCCTCCTATGTTCTTTGCTCTCTGCCAAAACGTTATGCTTTACACTGCCACACCTGAAAAGAAATCTGATAAAGATCAGTACTATCTGTGCCATTCTAAATATTAATGTAGATTATTGTTTTCTCCAGGAGGCACTTGCTTCATTTTGGTCCACTCCTTGACACCCTGGGAAGAGAATTCCCACTCTCCAGCACCTTCTTCTGCTCCCTCCATCCAGTCTTCCAGGATGACCCTAACCCTGTGACTCTGGTCATGCCCACCACAACTACCCCTTCCTCCAGGCTACAGACAAATACCACTTTCCCTCACTGAACTATCAGCTCAGACCCTCCAACAGCATGACTACTGAACTTGCCACCTTGACCCAAGGAATGCACAAAGATATTACTATAATGAAAAATGTAACTCATACTTTTAATACACTTTGCAACTCCACTAAAGACCCTGAAATTCCAGATCCGTTTTCTTGGCTAAGGTTATATAATCGAAAACTTTGTCACCAGCCAGACTATAAGGAATTCTTATACTTCAACTTGTTTTCCTCCATTTTATTCTCATAATAAAATGTTTTCTGTACAACACAGGGAATGTGGCCAATATTTTATAATAACTACAAATGGAGTGAAACCTTTACAAATTGTGAATCATTATATTGTACACCTGTAATTTATATAATAGTTTCAATTTTAAAAAAGTGTTTTCTATTCTGTTTAGGGCAACTTATGCAATACGTGTGTGTGTGTGTGTGTGTGTGTGTGTGTGTGTGTGTCTTGCAGGATCTCAGTTCCTCATCCAGGGACTGAACCTGGGCCACAGCAGTGAAAGCACCAAATCCTAACTATTACACCGCCAGGGAACTCCCATACAATACTCTTTAAAAGTCTCTTCTACTATTTGGGCCACTCAAATACCCCAAATAAGCTCAAAACTAATGTCAAGACATCAAGAGGTCAATTGTAATACAGGTTTTGTTTTTATGTTATTGTTTTCCAATGCTCTCTTGACCCAGCTCTGAGGCCCTAGTTTCAGGCTGGCCAGTTCCCCTTATTGAGCAACTGATTGAGCCTACATCCCAATACTTCCTTTATCTGGCTTTCATACTCCAGGGTGACCACGCACTAGCCCTCACTGCCCAGAGTGAAGTAGCAGACAACTAGGGACAGTCCCGATGCCCAGAGCCTGAGAAATTATTCAAGTTAGCCATTCCACAGGGAGCTACAAAAACTAGCAAATCCTAGCCCCTTGTCATACATAAGCTGCCCCCAATATCTCCAGCTTGTTGTTAAACTGTCCCTGAGTGCAACCCACTGTGCGGCCTTGCCTGGCAGTTTTCTCTAAGTTTGGATCTGTAAGAACAATGAGTTCTGTCTTTCATCTATATCAATGTCATTGTGTTGTGTCCTGCCATCAGAAGAGTCTTCTTTCTCTTATAAAATACGTATGCAACGGACATCCCTGGCAAGAGACCATATGTGGAATTAAGTAAGGTTAATATATTCAGGAAACTTACCAAAAGGAAAAATTGCATATTGTCTAGATGAAACCAACTGTGCTCTGTTTTAGAGAATTCTAAATAGAAGATATGCTCAAGATCTTTCATCCCAGGCATGGTCTCTTTTTGCCTCTCACTGCTGTGGCCCCTCCCGCCGCGGAGCACAGGCTCCAGATGCGCAGGCCCAGCGGCCATGGCTCACGGGCCCAGCCGCTCCGTGGCATGTGGGATCCCCCCGGACCGGGGCACGAACCCGCATCCCCCACATTGAAAGGGGACCCCCAACCACTGCGCCACCAGGGAAGCCCATGGTCTCTTTTTCTGCAAACTAAGTTGTCTTGAATTTAAGCTTTATATTTGATTTTCAAACAGTGCACACCACCCTTCCAATCTTTCACCCAAAGGCTCTTTCTGATGTAACTGTCTCCAGTGAGGAGCTGTGGTAAATTTTTGATTCCTGAGTATCTATGATGAGTTGAAGATATTTGTAAAAATTACGTGGAAAATGATAAAGTATAAAGGTAATGGTTTGATTTTTATACTTCAAAATTATGCTTGTGGTCTCTTTGGTAATGTAATAATGACAACAGTTTAGAAACGGAACAGAAAACGTAGGTGATATGTATAATACATACTATTAACTAGGGTTTTTAAAATTCTTAATTAAAAAATATATTTTGAGAAAGTGATTAAAGATTGACATATAAATATATTGCATATATTCCTTAATCAGCAGCATGATATTAGGCACATCAAGTAACATATCTAAGTTCTAGCATACTTAAATAGAGAGAATTATATTAACTACCTCATGGGTTGTAAGTATTAAATGAATACTGTAAGTGTAAAGCATTTAGTGGAGTTCATAGCAGGTAGTATGGACTTAATAAATTATACATATTTGTAGTAATATTAATATTTAAATTATTAACCGATATTAAGTGATATATAGGCACAAACCATTTTCTAAAATAAAATAAAAACAACCTCAGCTGAAATGGGTGCTTGATGAATCTTCAATGACCAAAATGATATACTTGATAAATATGGACAAAATATGAATCAGAAGGGTTAGGTAAACCATCCCTCTCACCTCCTCCAAAAGCTGGGAACCTATTTCAAATTACAGCAAAGTTTTTAGAGCCCTAAAATGCACTCCATGTTGTTAAAAGAATTCCAAACAGTCCAATCAACAAATAAATCTGTCAAAACTCATCCCTGTGCCCTTGAGGAGTCCCCAAATACTCAGACATGTACAAGCCATCTCATCTAATACAGTCAGTATTTTAAGTTTACTTAAACTCAAACCCAGCCGTCCCTTTGCTTTGGGTAGAAAATTTTATTACTGTTTTCAGGCACTTTTCAAGTTTTTATGCTATTCGAAGGACACATTGCCATTGGATTTAACTGAATCATTTTAATTTCCCTTCACATTTTAGCAATTCGTTCCATTTTTTAAACTACATTTCTAAACCACACATTTCCTTGTATTTTTATATTATTCACATAGGCTATAATCATTAGGAAATGATTATTTTTGCTATGTATCAAAATCAGACCATCTGAGCAAATGTATTCATAGAAATCAAAGTCCTGTAGAACCAGTTATTAATATTCCATGAATAAATGCATTCATGAGAAAATTATTTGAAGGCATAGTTCTTAAAAATAGACAAACTGATGCTTATTCATTTTAGTTTCTATGAAGAATTATTCTAATATATACTAGAATAAATGATCTATATAAAAGTGCTAGAATAATATCTACCCAATCATGTAGAAGTTGTTTTTTCTGTCAAATCAACAGGCTTTCAAAGCCAATATGCTAGAATATCAAATAAAAGATAATTCTCATATACACTCTCACCTATTCCCAATTTCAGCATATCTTTGTTAAGATAGATATTAGGAGAATTTTAAAGAATATCCATTTTCTAGTATGTAATTGTAATGCAAGATAGAAGAAAACAAGAGTACAAATCCTTAAAACACCCAACAAGTAATCAATTAATATACAATTTTTAAAGTACAAAATTTATCATACAATTTATAATAAGTAACCCTGCTAAATTACCATTTATATCTAACTTCACTTTTAAAATTGGATATCAGAATTAAAAATATTGCTACTTTTTTACTTTATCTTTCATCCAAGTAAGTGTATGTCAACTTTCTTAAATTTAATATCCATGATTTTAACTCTACTTGAGGCAAATTATGCTTTCATAAACTTCTTTAATGTGCATGTTATCTTACTAAATTTCATGATTACATATTGTATTAGTCAGGGTTCTTCAGAGAAACAGAACCAAGAGGATGTGTATATACACAGAAAGAGATTTATTTTAAGGAGTTGGCTCATGAGATCATGGTGGCTTGGTGAGTTCAAAATCTGATGGGGAGGGTGGCAGACTAGAGACTCAGGAAAAAATTGCAATTTGAGTCCAAAGGCAGCCTGCTGGTGAAGGAGGAAGAGGCAGTGCTGCAGATGAAGTCCAAGGGCAGTTTGCTGGAAAATTCCCTCTTGCTTGGGAGAGATCAGCCTTTTGTTCTACTCAGACCTTATGCTACTTGGACCTTGGATTGGATGAGGTCCACTCACATTATGGAGGGCAAAAAGTCCACTGATTGAAATGTAAATCTCACCCAAAAACACCTTCACAGAAATATCCAGAATAATGTTTCACTAAATATCTGGTCTCTCATAGATACAGAAAACAAGCTGGTGGCCACCAAAGAGGAGGTGGGGTGGGGAAAGGGGTGGGGGAGTTGGACGAAATAGGTGAGGGGATTAAGGGATACAAACTTCTAATTACAAAATAAATAAGTCACAGAGATGTAATGTACAGCATACGAAATATAGTCAGTAATATTGCAAAAACTTTGTATGGTGACACATAGTTATTAGACTTATATTGATCAATAATGTACATAAATGTTGAATCACTATATCGTATACCTAAAGCTAATATAATATTGTATGTCAACGATACTTCAATAAAAATAAAATAAAAAAAAATACCTGGTCTTCATGGCATAGCTAATTTGACATAAGAAAACCAACCATCATACAGTTCTACTTTCTATATGGCAAATATTAATATAATCACTAAACAGAATGCCTAGAAGTAAATACTTGATGTGTTTAGATTTGATATTATACTAAGGTTAACTATAGTTGATTGTTGATGTATTGATACTGATGATATCTGTAATGAAGCATCTTTCACCTCATATTCTATAGATAAAAATTTCTTGATGGAAACTTTCTATCTTATGTTATAGACTATATCTAAAATATCACAATAAAACTATTATCGTTATTGAGTAATTTTTACTTCCATTAGAAGGGGGTGGCTAAGACTCCCACCAGATTACAGAATATAGAAGAAACTGTTTTCTTGTTGCCTTACAATTCTCTAAAATAGCATAATCCAGCTGAAACCAGAATCTATGTTGCTCATTTCATAGCAGGACTGAAAAGAACTGAAATTGAATGTGATAAAATGTGAGGTAATCCTCCCTAAAATGGCATCCCTCAAGTTGTGCAACTTTAAACAATATCAATATCTCATTTCTATATTTTTCAGGCTTAATAACTTGAAATACTTTTTTCTTTCACCATTCTTTCACATTGCATAAAATTTTTGAACTTGGTATGACATAGGTCATTTTCCTTTCTCATTTTCATATTAAAATGGTCTAAGCTTTCATTCTTTCATTCTTGGATTTTTTTTTTCATTCTTCTCACTAGGCTTTCTACATTTATTTTCTGTCTACTCCATCAGCATTTCTTGGATTATAATGAGAAATAACATTTCTCAAACTTGAGTTTTCTGGACATTTAAAGTTTTATCAAACTTGAATCATCCAGAACACTAGTCTAAGATAAACCTTCAGAAAACAAGTTTCATATGTGTATTTGAAACATCACGGTGCATATCCTTCTCATAGAATCACAATTAACAGCAGCAGCATCAAATTCTTAGAAATGATCCATTTATACAACAACAAAGCACTTAGTATCCACTAGGTGTAGGCTCTGCTCTGGGCATATATATACAGCAGCAAACAAAAGAGGAATAAAATCCACACTTCCCTTGAGTATATATGCCATGTACTAAATGCTATAATAGAAAGTAAAGCAGAGAAAATAAGGCAATGCTATTTTTCATGGTTTTTATTAATTTAGTTATCACCTACACCAAGTACGTAGATCTTATTTGTCTGGCTCAATTAATTTTTGTTTAATATATAACTATATGAGGACCCAGATCGAGACATAAGGGGTGATATTTTAGACTGAGTATCAAGGAAGTTCTCATTGATGAGGTAATATTTGAGCAGAAAGATGAAGCAAGTAAAGGAGCCAGCATGTAGCTCTCAGAAGAAATAATTACACTTTGTTTGATCTGGTGCTTCCAATGGTTTGAGTATGCAATCTACTACCTGTGGAACTGTTAATATCTGGAAGAAATGTTCTACGTAAGATACATAGAGGTATGTAGGCGAAATGTATTTAAATTCCCTTTCTTATGCCACAACACTGTATCTTCAAGTCTCTCAGAAATGATCTCCTTACCCAACAATAGTTCTCCATTCCAGACAAGGCATATGAGAATTAGTCCTCATATTTATTTCCACTGCATTTTTTTTCTCAGTGTACAGAATTCTCCTCATGAAAAGTTCCTATTCCTGGTCTACTTCAAAACTCCCTCAACATTCTAGAAGTTAATTATACTTTTCTCAGATCATTCCTTTACCTTTACCATTTATAGTTATTTTGTATTTGACCCTGGACTCTAGAGTAATCTACACACAATTTTTCTATATATGTTTAATCTCATTTTCATAAGTATATGTTTCCATTTGTTTCTTAAAGTTTCTATATCTGCAATGAGATTTCCCATCTGATCATTCACTGTCTACTTTTCCTTATTTCCTTGAGCATATTTATAACAGTTATTTTAAAGTCCTTGTCTGTTTATCCTAACTTCTAGGTAATCTTAGGATTCGTTTTTATTGATTATCTTCTCCCTTCTCTAAGGGTAATATTTTTCCATTTTTTTCACATGTCAAGTAGATTTTGATTGCATACTAGACATTGTCAATGATATAGAGACTTTAGCTTCTGTTCTCTCTCTCTAAAAAGTGTTGACTTTTGCTCTGGCAAGCATTTAAATCACATAGATTTTCTTTATCCTGTTAGTCTTGATATAACTTTTTTCTAGGAAAAGTATGCTACAATTTTTACTTAGTTCTACAATATGGCCTTAAGAGCATATTTTTTTTTGTTTTTTTAAGATGTGACCGCCACTAAATGCACCATTGTTCAGAAGGTCTCTCAATTCCGGGTGGGCTGAAACTCTAATGTCTTCCAGCAGTTTTATACTTTAGGAATCTTGATTATCACAGCAGTAGCTATTGTCTTCTCAACCTTGCACAGTCTCACCCTGTGAATCTACATTGCAGAATTCAATATAGGACACAAGGCTGAGCCCTTTGCAAATTTCTATCTAACCTAACTCCAGATTCCAGCTCATGAATTCCAGCTGTTTTGTATCCCAGAAATCCTCTCTATTCCTACTATCTTCAGAGAAACCATCACATTCTCTGAGGCTTCACCTTCTTGTGCCAGAGTCAGGAAAGTGCCCCCAGGCACAAACCCAGATGAACTTTGGGCTCATCTCACGTATTTCGCTTCCATAGAGGATTAAAGTCCTATGTTGCCTTTTGCGCAATGCTTAAAAGGAGTTGCCACAAATATTGTGCCTACTTATACAGTATTTTGTTACATTTTAGAAGGTCATATCTAGTACCAGTTACTCTATTGTGCCAGAGTGGACTGTCATGCTGTTTTCAACTTTTAAAAATGTTTCTCTAATTAAATATCTTACCTACTCCTCACAAAAACTTTCAAAGCTGTCAAGGCAGAGGTCTCCTTTCCTATTCCTTTTTTTTTTTTAGCTGCGTTGGGTTTTTTCATTGCCGTGTGTGGGCTTTTCTCTAGTTGCAGTGAGCGGGGGCCACTCTTCCTTGCGGTGCACGGGCTTCTCATTGCAGTGGCTTCTCTTGTTGCGGAGCACAGGCTCTAAGCATGGGGGCTTCAGTAGTCGTGGCACGCGGGCTCAGTACCTGTGGTTCACAGGCTCTAGAGCACAGACTCAGTAGTTGTGACACACTGGCTTATTTGCTCCGCGGCATGTGGGATCTTCCTGGACCAGGGCTCGAACCCGTGTCCCCTGCATTGGCAGGTGGATTCCAACCACTGCGCCACCAGGGAAGTCCTCCTTTCCTATTCTATCTCCATTTTTCAGATTAAAATATAGAGAGGTTATTGAAGGCTTTTCGTTACAATAGTAAAATATTCTTAAAATTCTTAAAATTTCTTAAAGTTCTCAGATTAGGATCCATGACTTATCATATATTCCTTTGCTATGTCTATTATACTGTTGTGTTTTCTGAATATGCAACACTGTGTTATCTACAAATTATAATGGTTACAAATTACATTAAAAATTATTTTAAATAATTGTTTAAGTTTTTACTACTTTTTATCTTACTCTTTTCTGATTTTTCAGAAAATGAAAGCTTCTTTAAGATATCAATTTGTTTAAGATATGAGATTTCATTTGTTTGAGCTTTCCATTTCTATGTCTCGGACAGAAAAAAAATGGGCTATACAGTACAAGTAGATACCCCTATCTCTTTTTATGCAATTCTATCAGAGAAATAAAAAATTAAAATCAAAGAAACTTTTATCATAGAGTTGCTATAAAAGTGTCATGAAATCATCAAAGATTGTAACTTTTCATGTTTATATATGGAACAGTACCATAACCATGTCTTTTGTTTATTTTCAATTATTCAGTAAGTCACTTTCTGTCCTCAGTCTCTTCTCAAATCACCCCTACTTTCATTTGATCCTGCTAGGTCTTAGAAACTTAGATAGTTATATATTTTTTTATTTACTAATATAACATTAATGCCCCCAGTCAAAATTTGCCCCCCACCTTTGCATACTAAGTGGAACTGATAAATTCCATCACAAGAAAATAAAAAAAATTGTCCTTGGTAAAAATACACTCAATTCAAGTGGTCTGCACATTGGATCCCAAAAAACTGTAGTGGGTAATTGCAATTTCCCTACAAGTAAACAAATTCTTGTCTCACACCCTAGTTTCCAGGGATTTACTGTCAGTAGGTTGCACAGCACTGAGCTAGAAATACAAGGAAATAAAGAACTATTTAACTTATACTGTTAAAGAAATAGAACCATATTTTTCTGCACCACTGCCATTTCTCGGCAGGTTACATATGTACAGGCTGATATACATTCCAGATCCCACAGGCTATTGAAACTTAAAGACCTCGGTGTCCTTGGCCTGCTTATGACTTACAAGAGACATAAATATGGTTTGGGGATTAGGCACAGAGTCATTGCACGTTGCAAATTTTAAATTGACAATTAAAAGGCATCACTGAATCCTGAGTAGAACTGCCAAGGGCATGTTTGTCTGAAAAAGGATGGATTAACACAGACAGTCCCCATTGATATTTAAGATACGTATCTGTGATTCGGGACACTTGAGGATCTGTATCTAAACAATGCAATCACATTTCAAGTGCTGGAAGCAATTTTTGACTTAGTAAACTGAAAAACCCTCAATCGAACAAGGAAAAACTCTCAAGAAATACTTAACTTTGTAAACTATTTGTCAGTAGCTTTTGCATTCACTATACATACATGTGATATTAAGCAGACACAAAGACACAGGTCCATTGGATATGGTTGTATTGAATATAAAAATTAAGGACTGACTGCCATTTCTGTACTAGGAAGCTTTTGTTGTTTGGCAAAGATAGTTTATTTGCTTTTATGAGAGTAGAGATTAATAAACAGAAAAGTATAAACACTTGAGCTGACAAAAATTTTAGAGTTCTATGTTTCTACTTATTATCCATACTAATTGTGTTTTCTTTCACAGAGGTAAAATAAATCCAAAAAATAACAACAAAACCTCATGGAAATAATAATTCCATGAGCCCTTTAAAAATATTACAAGTTTCCCTTTTTTCAGGAATTTTTTATAACATTCTTTCCATGAGTTGAAAGAACTTGAGAATATTTAAACCATCTTCCTCAGATTTTCACTTTTATTTGTCTAATTCAGTGATATCACAATGACATATATACATACATATATACACACACATACACAAATGCACACATATCACAATGTGATGAGTTAGTTGTTCTCTACAATGAGAAATATACTAGCATATGATTTATAACTGTTTTCAAGAAAATTATGAAAATGAAATATTTAATGGAAAATGGCATCAACATTATTTCTAAAGGATTTGTACATGTAATCATGTAAAGAATTTAAATTTCTTTATATTCACAATCTGTTACATTTATGACATTCTAGGAAATAGAAGTTTCTAGGAGAAACTTTACAGGCTAGACATTTCTAGAAAATTAGGCTTAGCCAACTTAATTGATTGTTATTGATTGAAAAACAAATATGATCTTTCAGGATGGTGAAATAAATCTAAAAAACTCATTGAAAGAAGAAAATGGGAATGAGCCTTTTTTTTTTTTTTTTTGCGGTACGCGGGCCTCTCACTGTTGTGGCCTCTCCCGTTGCGGAGCACAGGCTCCGGACGCGCAGGCTCAGCGGCCATGGCTCACGGGCCTAGCTGCTCCGCGGCATGTGGGATCTACCCGGACCGGGGCACAAACCCGTGTCTCCTGCATCGGCAGGCGGACTCTCAACCACTGTGCCACCAGGGAAGCCCGAGCCATTTTTGATAGAATATTATTAGACTGCATCATTTGTTGCCACTACTGAAACATACATATCCTGGTTTTCACACACTTGTGTAAACCCTTCTCCTCGATTTTGGACTGGTCCTGTGATATGCTTTTACCAACAGTACACAGCAACATAGATACTCTTACAGCTCCAGACCTAAAACTTAAGATACCCTAGCAGTTTCTGCTTTTAAAGTCTTCAAAGGCAGCTACTGTAAGAAGTTCAATTACCCTGAGACCTCCAGGGTGTGAGGAAGCCCAAGCAGCTACACAGATGTGCACTAATGAAGGAGAACTGAAGCCCTTTCCTGTCAACACCAACTAAGCCCTCAGCCAGTAACAGGGATCAACAATCAGCCATGAGAACGAGTACATTTTAGACCTTACAATCATGCCAGAGCACCAGCAGAATAAGGGAATAAAGCAGTAGAACTGACTAGTCAACCCAAAGAACTGTCATCAATAATATATAATTTTAAGCCCCCAAATTTGGGGTTGAGATAACTTTAACAACTGTCATAGAGGATAAATGCTGCTATGATCACCACATTAGTTAAGATTCTGCTTCAGTTCATTTTAGTTGAAGCATTTAGGTACCACACACAGAGAAACTTTATTTTAATGGCATCTCTACTATTGACAACTGCTGAAATATCAGGGCAAAATGGAGCCTGAGTAGAGAACTAGAAACACTCAAAAGGCTATTGAGCCTACCAAACCTGTTTTTATGCCTCAAGCTTTACAAGAGCCAGATAAACCAGGGCCACATTCGGCTAACAAAATATTTTGAGGCCTAACATATAAAGTAAAAAAATATATACAGTAAAATTTAATTTTAGTGACAGTTGAAATAGTAAAATCAATTTTCTGTCCTCCTCTAAACACTCAAAAATTATTTCGTTATAGAATCCTGTTAGATATTTTCATCATAAAAATGTTTTCTAAGGAGGAATACAAAACCTTGGCTTTAAATATATAATTGTTTTTTATATAATTGGTATTTTTAAGTTTAAACAGTCATTTCATTCATCCCCTAGCCATACACCCAGATCCTTAGTGCCTTATGCTTATACAATTCCAATAGCTTCCTACCTACCCTTCTTCCCATTATCATTCATTTTTGCATTTGCTACTAAATGAGACTTCAAGCAGATAATACCCTATCTTGTCATTTTCTTTGCTCAAAGACCTATAACAGCACCAACTTTACCACACATTAAAATCTAAAATCCTCTATAAATGGTTATATATATTCTTGTGTAATATAGGTAACACATGTATGCATGCTTTATAACATATGTTATATATGTTTATTAATCTTTACATGTATATTACATACATGTTTATATATATGTTTTTCTTCTAATAAGTCTTTTTATTCCAGGATACCAGGGCTTCTCCCTGTTCTCTGAATATATGTGACTTTTTTCCTTTGATTACTTCTTACTTATTACCTGAAATATTCATCACCAAGGTATCTATTGCTAACTATCAAAAAAGTTGTGATGCACAGTGGTCTTCAATTTTCTTTTACTCATGGATCATTTAAAAAAATGATGAAAATCAATGCAATTCTAGCACATTTAAAGTGATATTTTAAAAGGTAATCCTCAGCTTAAGTACATGAAAATGGTATAATTTCCAGCATGCTGTAGATATTGCTATTATCAAATAAAATGGTTATGTAAAACTTCAAAGTGTATTCACTGTAATCTAAATGCCTAGTGATTTTAAATCTACCTTCACACTTTAAAAAAAGAAAGACAAATACCGTATGCTAACACATATATATGGAATTTAAGAAAAAAAATGTCATGAAGAACCTAGGGGTAAGACAGGAATAAAGACACAGACCTACTGGAGAACGGACTTGAGGATATGGGGAGGGGGAAGGGTAAGCTGTGACAAAGCGAGAGAGAGTCATGGACATATATACACTACCAAACGTAAGGTAGATAGCTAGTGGGAAGCAGCCGCATAGCACAGGGAGATCAGCTCGGTGCTTTGTGACCACCTGGAGGGGTGTGATAGGGAGGGTGGGAGGGAGGGAGATGCAAGAGGGAAGAGATATGGGAACATATGTATATGTATAACTGATTCACTTTGTTATAAAGCAGAAACTAACACACCACTGTAAAGCAGTTATACTCCAATAAAGATGTAAAAGAAAAAACCTTTCTCCTAAATAAATAGAATTTTACATATTTTCATTTTTTGCCTATGAATTCATATTTCTGTCCCACTTGCCCCATAGTTTTTCCTAATATCATATAACACGTATTTTTTACTTGAATTTTTTTTATTAATGACTGTATTATAGTTCTTTGAAACAAAAACATGCATACAAATTGAAGTTTCAAGTTTCCTGAGACCAGGAAGGAAATCTTTTTGAAGATTATTATATAGCTATTATAATTTTATAACTGATGAAAAATAAAAATATATCATACATTTTGAAAAGTTCATTGAAAAATAAGGCATGAGATTTTAATTTTGCCATGCTGCAGTAACTTGTAGAAGGCTTATCCTCTTTTTTGTAATCACAAAAAAAGAAAATAGACACAATTTTTAAAAAAACATTGGACATTGGTTATACAGGATTGTGATGCCCAAGAGAAGGGAAATAAAGGAGATTTTTCTTATAATTTTTTTAATGTTAAAAGCCATTTATATGATGTCTGTAAAAATGCATTTTAAGATAAAAATGGAAATATTAAATTTAAAAAATGGGAAAAACATTTGTTCATACTCTTATCATGAGAGATTCAAATTGACCATATTAATATCAAAGTAGAGGTTAAGAAATAGTATCGAGAGAGTTTAATTAATAATAAAAGGACTAATTTACCAAAAATATATAAAAATATTAAATGAATATGCACTGCATAGAACTTCAAAATGTATGAAGAAAAAATTGAGAGAACTGAGAGACAAATCCACAATTACTGTTGGACAACTCAAAACCTCTCATCAGTAGAACATATTGACCAATAATCTGTAAGCATACAGAAGACCCAAAGAACAAGAACAACAATTTGATCTACTTGACATTTGAAGACCAACACATTCAACCACAGCAGAATCACATTCAACTGCATAAGCAACATTCACCGAAGTATACTACATGGCTGGGTCAGATAACACATTTAAAAAATTTGAAATAATAGAACATGTTCCCCTATCAAAATGAATACAAATTAGAAATCAGAAACAAAAAGATATTTGGATGATCCACAAATATTTGGAAATTCACCAACATTCTTTAGAATAATAACAATATAAATTTAATTGAGGAAAATTATTAAAAAAATATTAGAAAACATTTTGCATGAAAGAAAAATGAAGCCACAAGATATCATTTTTGTGTGATACACCTAAAATAGTACTTAGAGGATTCTTTACAGCTTTAAATGTCTATGTTTGAAAAGAAGAAAGGTCCAAAATCAGTGACCTAAGCTTTCATCATGAGACTCTAGAATAAGATGATCAAATGAAATCCAAAGTAAGTAGAAATGAGGAAATAATAAAGCCAAGAGCATAAATCAACCAAATGGAAAGAGCAATAAAGAAAAAAATAAAACCAAAGACTAATTCATAGAAAAAGGAACAATATTTCTAATATTCTACTTGACTGATAAAAAACAAAAAGGGCATTGTCAAAAATTTAAGAGAAGTAATCACCGCAAATCCTTCAGATATTATAGTGTAAAAAGACTATATTGTGAGCAACTCGGTGCTAATAATTTCAACTACTTATATGAAAAGAACAAATTTCTTGGGCTTCCCTGGTGGCGCAGTGATTGAGAGTCTGCCTGCCGATGCAGGGGACATGGGTTCGTGCCCCGGTCCGGGATGATCCCACATGCCGCGGAGCGGCTAGGCTCGTGAGCCGTGGACGCTGAGCCTGCGCGTCCGGAGCCTGTGCTCCGCAACAGGATAGGCCACAACAGTGAGAGGCCCGCGTACCGCAAAGTAAGAAAAAAAAAAAAAGAACAAATTTCTTAGAATACAATCAGTCAAAATTTTCACAAGAAGAAACAGAAAAGCTGAATTGCCTTATATGTCTTTAAAAAATTTAGCCTGCAATTTAGAATATTCCTGCAAATGACACTCTGTGTCCAAATAGCTTTTCCACTGAAGTCTATCAACATGAAAGTGGAAATAATGCCAAGCCTATACAAAACCTCCCAAAAAATAGAGTAGAACTACTTTCCAACTCATGAGGCCAGCATTAACCTGATACCCAAACTAGACATAGACATTACAAGAAAAGGTAGTTACAGGTCAATACCTCTCAAGAACATAGATGCAAAAATCCTTAAATATTAGCAAATCTAGTCCTACAATATATAAAAAAGATTAAACATCCTGACTATGCCATATGATTATTTCAGAAAAATATTTCACTAAATTTAACATCCTACTTTGATAAATTCCAAAATTAACAAACCAGCAAGGAAGGGATATACAAATTTTATTCATCTATCTGCAATAAGCAGGTGAATATGCTTACCTAGAAAATCAGTTTATTAAGATTTTATTTACTATAGCTAAAGTACAAACATTAGTTTCAAAATTAACTTTATCCTTTTGGTAAATCCCCAATCAAACTTATCTTGGGCCTTTAATGTATTATTTATGAATTATGCAATATGAATCATTAATAATTATGCTTTTAAATATTACAAAGTATGAATCATTCCTGATTATATTGCAACCATTTGTGGAAAACAACAGTAAATATTGTAACCAAATAAATTATGAACATATATATTTTTAAAACCAAAAGAGAAAATTAGCTTCTTATGATACATTACTAAGTATCACAGATAAAAATCTTATATGGGGATATATGTATAGCTGATTCACTTTGTTATACAGCAGAAACTAACACACCATTGTAAAGCAATTATACTCCAATAAAGATGTTAAAAATAATCTTAATGTCTCAGATTTAAAATAAATGTCAGCAATATCAATAAAGTGCCAGGGTAGCACATCTCTAATAGTTGTCAAGTATTTATTGAATGAGTATTTCCAGTAGAATATGAGCCCCTTGAAGACAAGGATTGTGTCTTTTAGATTTTTTAATCTTTAGCACAGTAACAACATTGTACAGAACTATTTAAAAACTACATCTTAAACTAAAACTACAAAACCCCATTGCACTTGTTTTCTTCTGGTTTGGTTTGGTTTCGTTTCATTTTATGTTTTTGATATTTCAAATAGAAAATACATTTCATATCAGACACCTCTCTTATTTTATCTATTGCTTAATAGACTGTGACTTTTGACTGGCATATCTTTTATTCCTGGAATTTACTTCTATCCAATAGGCACCTGAGCTCTAATACTGATTGAGCAAAATGTTACCTTTCATTCCAATGGATCCCTAAGTTCCTATTTTAAAGTTTTAGTAAGAACTTGGGAAAAAGCCCCTTTGACATTATCACTATTTGTAAACCATAGAGCAACAACTTAAATGTCCATGAAGTTATACAACAGATGAAATACAAAAAAAAAAAAAAGGGCCCTAGGGAATTTGTAGTCAAGTACCTCTGACATCTCTAGTATTAAACAAAAGCGTGACTTGCCTAGTCTCTTTGATGTTTACTATGAGATGTAATTAATGTTTTCATTCAAATGTTTTTCACATGATTTAGCACAGCCTGATGCACGATTTTAAATCCATCCATACATGACACAATTACTGTAACCTGACTTGCCCAATCCAAGTCAAAATATAACTGTAGCGACAGTTCAGTACGTTTTCTTGTTCCTGAGACATTAGTTTCTCCATTTCCCACATTACTGATTTGATTATAAGCAGGGAGGGAATTTTATATTGTGTAGATAGTTGAAATTTAGACTCTGAGAGAAAAATAAGTCTGCAAGGAAGGAACTGAGAGACATGGAATATCTTAGATAGGCTTTGAAAAATAAACTTTACCCTTCATTTCCACCTTTTTTATTCTTTCCTACCCAGGAAACAAAATCCTCCATGGGGCCTGCTTGTGAAATTGAGCCATGCATCATGATTCACTATTCTAGCCAGGCCAGTCATTGCCCAGGCACCAAAGACCAGATTCCCACTGCACTTTCAAAGTGCATGTCAAATAAAGAATCGCCCTATCAGGACTCCATCCTAGATTACCCAAACTGACAGAAATTTTCTGAATTATACTGTTCCAGGGCACCTGCATTGACAGGAGGCAGTCAAGGCTGACAGCCCTTTCTCTCTTGTCTGTTATCTTGAAATCAACTGCACAGCCTTATGCACAGAATAATGGCTGTGGGCTATTCTGCAGGATTTGGCCCATCCGGTCACTGAGGAAGACAGCACTGCTGGCTTCCTATCGATCTGGGAGGAGCATGTTGCTACACAGAGGTGACCTCCATCTCTCCACCTGGCTCTGCTCTTGAGGAAATCAGTTTCACAAGTGTGCTCATTCAGAAATAAAAACAACTTTGCACCAAGGCATATCCATCTTTGTCTTTAATTAAGAGCTCTGGCCTCTTTGAGATTAAATAGTGAAGTGTAAGCAAAGGAATCGGCATAAATCCTCTGCATCAGGCACCATATTTTGTGTAAGTCCCTTAGTTAAAGTCTTGAAATAAATCAGACATTTCAGTAGAGGGAAAAATTAATTTGGCTATTTTATGAAACCCCATATATTTCATCTTTGAGGAAAATTCTTATATTACTGATATATTTTTAGTAAAGCTGACTAATGTTCCTAAAAGATTAGTTTTCCTCAAGTTGGCTCTCTAAGGTAAATGATCGATTTATACTTAATTGTTTGAAGTTGATTACACAGCCTACCTATTTTACATTTTAAAAGAATTGCAATATTGGTGAATTATAATAAATGGACCCTGAATGTATGAAGACTGCAAAGTGTTCCTGACTCCTTTATTGGAAAGAAAGATGAAAGCAAGAAGCAAGAAGAAAGGAAGACTGATTTATATACTTAAGTTAGTGAAATTTTTGGATGATAATATTTCCATGGTTTTATTTTTATAGTTTGTTTTCTGTTTGTTTTAGTATTTATAAAAACAATTAGCTGACTTTTATGAGTTTCTTCATTATTCCACTCTAAGTTGCCAAACAGCGCTAAACATGTAGGATTTCAAATTCTGCTCGTTGGATCTCCTGCCCTACTCTAGTCCTCCTCCAGCACATTCATCCAGCTGCCCAAAGTGATCTTCAAAGAACGTAAATCAGATTATGCCCCATTCCTGCTCAGAACCTTCCAGTGCTTCCCATGTCGCTCATAATAATAACCAAACTCTCTCCCTCAGCACGGCCTACACAATTTGTCCTTGCCTGTCTCTCTGAGCTTGTCATCCAATAGTCTCTACTGCTGCTCACCCCACTCTAAATGGAGTACTCGTCTTGCTACAAGCCTGCATTTTTCATCTAACTGTGAAGTTATGTGTTAAAATTCTCTTGGCCACAGAGAGAGTTAAAGTACTCTCTCTGTGGAGTAACAGGTACTCCACAGAGTACCTGTTAAAGTACTCAACATAATCTCATAGATTACAAACCCCATGAGGTGAAGAATTTTTTCTGTCCTGTTTACCACTGTATTTCTAGTGCCTAATAAGCTATATGTTCAATTAATGTGACACTAATCATTTATTTATCTCACAAAAGCTCTAAGAGAACAAGGTCTAAAAGCAACTAAAAGTGTTCGGTTCATCACCCTATTCACACTACCCTGGGTATTTCTTGTATATTAAGGCCACAAACATTTGTTGAATAAATTGACCTAAGAAAATAAACCTATTAAATAAGCGCATTGGGAAACTGGGGTAGAATTCAGGATTGTCACACAAGTTCTGATAATATGGTCACTTTACTTCAGAGACAAATTAGAATATTATTAATACATTTATGGAGCTTAGAGGCATTGTTATTTGATAAAACAATGTAATTTAGAGCACAAGGTTTTAAACTACTTAAGTCATGGCTCAAATTGTGGCTCTGCTACGTGTATCAATTTGTGACCTTGGGCACATTAATTAATTCATTGACTTCCTCTTCCGCCAATGATGATGAGGACTACCTCCTAATAGGTTAAAGTGGCAACATTGGTAAAGCTCTTGTCAGAATGCTAGATATTGTGAGGAGTAAAATCATCATTATACATCATCAACTTAAGTAGTATATGATATACTTTTAAGTCTGAATCATTGTAGTTGTGTGCTTCAGTGATTTAGAAGTGTTATTAAAGCCTTGCTTGCCCCATCGATTTGTGGCTACAGAACATAGTATCTTCTTCTAAGTAGGGTGGAATACTGAAAAGATGGACCACAGTGAGCGATGGAAGTAAATTCCTGGTATGCTTACCACTTACTGGGATTCTTATTCCATCCTGCTCAACGGGATTCTTATTATACACTAGACAGTGCATTAAAACAAGAAAAATCAAAATCCCTCTCTCATATAGAAGTAGTAGTTATTCTTTTTCTGCCTGGCATGAACTTCAGAATTAAGCCCCAAAGTAATAGCTTTAATTAGCTTAAATCAATTTGATAAACTTTTAAGAAATTGGCCTACTGTGTGAGGCTAATTCACTTTTGACCCAGAAATTTAATGAGCAGAACTCTTGGCTATAAGGTCAACAGAACACAAGAAACACAGGTTTCAGAAGATTTGTGGGTAGGTTTGATATTACAAAATACACTAAGGCTATCTGTAGAAGCACTTGTACTGGTTGATTCAGAGACCAAATCACACACAAAAAAAGTCTACTTTGACAAAATAAACTATTTAGTCTATCAGGATTAATTTATAAATTATCAAATTAGTTTATATCACTTAGATTCAGGTATTTTTTTTCCACATCAGAGTGAAGAGCAGATGTTTCATATTCAAATGGCCCAATGCAAGACACTTCAAAATATGGTATCATTTAAAATCATAAATGATCGGGAATGCAAGTGGAAGATCAACCATCATTGTTATTTATGAATTAGAAATAACAAAAGATCTTTGCTATTGGAGACTACAGAATTTCTGAGAGCTTACCTACCAAGAGATTTTTTAAACATTATCATTATTACATATGTAAGTAAATTACATATGTCCAGCATTATTTGTTCATTTGTTTTATCTAATCTCCTCTTCATTCTGGGAAATGGCCCCTCTTCACCAGTGGTTAACAAAGGAATGGCTATTTTATATACTTTGGCTCTGCTCCACTAGTCGCGGTCAATTTGTTCAGGAATCAGTGGCTGACCTAAGCTGAACTAAAAGCACCTTCAGGGAATTTTGAAACAAAGTCAGGAACAAAATTAGATATTCCAGGGAACAAACTGGAAACTCATAAAGCCCCAGCATCGTCAGTAGTCATGTTTGGTGCAATATGGACCGGAAAGCCTGAGAAAAAAACATGAAGGATATACACAAGGGGAGACAGAGACAAGAAACAGAGAGTCTGGATGGCTTGGGAATGTCTATTCCCACTCAGTTGTTCTTAGTTCTTTTAAACCATCCCAATTTTTAACATTTCCATTGTTACTTAAACTATGTTAAGGTGGGAGTGGCTGATACTGCTAGTTAACCCCCATTAGCTATTCTTTCTGCCTTTCTCAGTAGTAGAACAGGTATACAGAAGTGTCACTAGACAAACATATAAATTTCCCAGGTTTCCTTGAAGCTGAATGTGACCCTATCATTCCTTCTTCCTGCCTTTTGCTAGATATAATGTGGACATAATGGGTGGTCACCCTGTGGACACACAAGGTGAAAGTCATGCATTGAACTTGATGGTGTAAAACATTAAAAGAGGCTTGTTCTCTGATATATCTGGAGCTACTACACCAACTCTGGACCACTTATGTTTCTATGAAAGATAAATAACTTCTTTCTTCTTAGGCATTTGTTATTTTGAATTTTCCCTGTCTCACAATCTTAATCCTGACCAATAGTACACCTTGGTTTTCTATCACTTGGAAACAAAAGAGTTGTAACTAATGTATCACCTTATTCACTTATAATCACAAATGTTTTTAGTTTCCACTTGTCATATAAATAGATGTGATAGAAATGACTAATATTTTTGCCATCTGTTAGTTAATATTTGCCATTTTACTTAAGCCAAAGTTCATTACCTCATTCCAAATTGACCCATCCTAAAAATGATTGTTTTTGACAGTAATGATGCATTTTGGTCTGTCAGTTATAAACTGTATTTGGATGCACTGAATGGAGAGTCTTTATTCTCTGCACAGTGTTTCCTACTAATATCAATTGAAGCTTCCCATGTTAACACTGGTAGCTTATATCCCAGTATAATGGGAGATAATCCTTGAAAAATTCTTTCACATGATATGAAAAGACTCTGTTTTAGCACAAGATTTGCACATCAAATGACAAATTAAAATAAGAAGAAGATATTATATTTATCTAAGAAAGTATAATGGAAACAATCATTTTGTTTTCCTTCTCCTTTATATCATTTTCACTTTATATGTTCCAATTACTTAAATAACATTTTCTTTAAGGAGAAAACATTTGCTAGAGGCCTATACACTAAGTCTAATTTACCATCAATATGGCACTTTACTATCTAATTAGGTCTGTGTTGTTGTTATTCCCTCAAAATTGATTTGTACCATCTTCTCTGTCTATATAATCATACAGTTGTAAGGAACTTTTTACACATTTTCCCAAGAATGAATACTCTAGTCAATCAGAACACTTTCATAAATCAGGAATTTGCAGACAAAATGTTGTGTTGTTTGTCTAAGACAATATTGATTGGGAATTTTTGTTTCCCTGGAATTGCTATTAGAGCATTCAGGTAAAAGAAAACGAGTACATTCTAAAGAAAGCCACCTTTAACTGGAGGCATATATTCTCATTCAATCCTTCCTAAGAGGCAGAAGAACTGGCCCTGTCACAACCTCCTCCTGCTCACAAATGTTGACCAAAACATTGAAATCAGAGGATGAAGACAAGGAAGAGAAGAGAAGAGGTCTTCTCCAGCCTTCCAGTAAGTACAATATTTTTTATGAATGAAGATTCCTTTCCTTGTAAATAAGAAAAGTAGAAGGGTGGTTTACTGTACTGGAAGCCAAATGAGGAGAGCTGTATGAGAATCATTTCCAGAGATTAAATGTTGCCTTAAATAGATATCTGTTATGCCTTTGGGTCTAGCTGGCATGGATATTGTTTGTAAAGGGGGGAAAATCCAGAAAAAAAACTCAAGAGAGATCACAGAGCAAGAGAGAATGAGAGAAAAGCTCTTAAACTGACATACTTCACCATTTCATATAAAAAGATGCTTGAGTTTTCCATTGGTTAACTGGGCACCTCAGAGAATATGTAGTGACCATTTCATTGGCATCCTTCCTGAGATGCTGCCTATCAGAAAATGGGAATTTATAAAAAGCAAGATGCTAAAAAGCATACTGTTGGTAGACTTTGCTAAGTAGTGGAGCCAGATCTTCCAAATCAGTGAACTGTATAAGGAGGAGGCTGAGTAAGTTACTCCAAAGAACTTACTCATTCGCCCCATGAGAGAGCCAGAACAGAGGGGACATATGTATGGTGTGGTAGCTAATTTCAAAGATGTGCCTCCTCATCATGCCTTCAGCCTAAATGAAACATTTCTCCTGTTTCTCATGCCCTGTGTAGTTCCTTGCCTCACTGAATCTGGGTGACTCCTCGGCAACCAATAGAATATAGTAGAAGTAACACTGAAAAACTTATAAGTCCTCCCTTGGTTTCTTAGAATTGCTTTTGGGATGTCAAACCCCATATAAGAAGATTAACTATCACAGGTCAGCCATGCTATAAAAAAGACTAAGCTAGACACATTGGAGAGAGCACACAGCAAAACAGAGATTACTTGCCACAGTTGTTCAAGTCATCTCATTAGAGGCGACAGACAAATAAATGAAGAAGCCACCTTGAATTTTTGACCCCCTGTAGATGCTAAATGGAGAAGAAACAAGATACTCAGCAAAGGCCAGAGCCAAGATTCCAGATATGTGGCACTAGCTGAATCAGTCATTTGACTGATTTCCAGTCATTTGAGCCATTCTAGCTTAGGCCAGGATACCATAGATTAGATATGAGCCATCTAGTGTTTTCTACTCAAATTCCTAGTCAAAAGAGCTGTAAGCAAAATAAAATCATTGTTTTAAGATATTAAATTTGAGTTAGGTTTTATTTTTTTGTTTTGATTTTTTGAATTCAGTAGTATATAATGGACAAGACAGTAATAGTTTATGAAAGATAAGATACTGAACAGAGATGGCCTACAGCCATACTGGTTAATATTTTTTCTTTCATCTTTAAACCCTCAAATACTCATCATTCTTATTACAAATAGTTTATATTACTTTATTTGCTATTGTGAAATGAAATTCAACCTAACTGCAAAAAGCATGTTTAGAATATTCAATATTTGACATGAAAGAACTTTATTTAGACTTTGAAAATAGGTAGTAAATAATGTTTATATGTTGCCACTACAGTTGCTAGATTTTCAAAACCACTTTACAGGTCATAGTTTGTTTTGTGAATATTATCAACAAAATTTCAAGGCACACTGTTGTTTATACCTAAAATGTATCACTAATAATAGTGAATAAATGTTAAACAAAGGTGAAATTACTGACTCAGTACCAATATATCAAGATATACAATTATACACTGAGGAGGAAAAATACACAAAGTCAATAATTTATCAATGATATAAATAATATTTTTCTAACATTTAAATTTCCCATTCTGTAATATCTTTCTAAATTATTAGGATTTTTTTCACCTTCTTATAAAATTTTTCAGTGTTATTTTGTGTACTACTGATATGTATTTGTAGTGGTATTAGCCTCAATCAATAGTTATGCAGGAAAAATTTTTATTGTATTTTGTGCATCTCTCTGACAACTACCAGTGGTACTCTACAGTCATTATGATAGGTGATTAAAAGTGATCATACATTTCTATCGATATAATGCTTGCTAGAAGGTGTTGGCTGCCCTTTGAGAATGGCTGAGCTAGAGACTAAATGGGGAGGGGTATGTGAATCCCAGACTCTATGCACTGAACCACATAAATCTTTTCTTATCAAGATTCTGCAATGGCAAAAAAGAGGGAAAAGTAGATATGGCACTACCATGCAGGTACACAGGTGAGGGAGGAGATGAGACTTAAATCAACTTTGAGTTTAGCGTTTTAAATCATACTGACTATTATAACCAAACATGTAAACATATGAAGTCTTTTAAAAATGAAGATTCCACAAAGCACAATTAAAAGCAATGACTGGAACAACTGTGTCTGTGTGTGTGTTTGTGTGTGTAATTCCTCACTATATTGAAACTGCTCAAAATTGGTTATATTTGTATAAGCTTAATTATTAAAATAAAGGTTTGGTGAAAGATTACATGGGAATAGCACTAGATTTATTAGAGTCATTTTATGCTCTTTATCTTGCCTTACAAGAAAGAAACTTTTGTATTTTAATCATTTGCAGAGAAGATGACTACATTTATTGATTATATCAGGAGCTATAGGTACTTTACCTACATTATCTTGCAGCAACTTCAAAGAACTCCATCAAGCAGTCTTTAATATCCCCACACTGTAGGTTGAAAAACTGAGACCCAGAGAGCACTGGTAACATGCTCAAGATGACATAACTAATAAATAACTGATTAAGTCTGGCATTCAAATTATTGTCTATTTGCCTAAAATGTCTGTCAAGTTGTTTCCCATGTTCAGTTCCAAAATTTGAAGATATTCTGGTGGCTCTGAAAGAAGCTACCTACATGACTAAAGAAGACATGACATGTATAGCTGATTCACTTTGTTATACAACAGAAACTAACACACCATTGTAAAGCAATTATACTCCAATAAAGATGTTAAAAAAATTCAATTAAAAAAAAAGAAGACATGACAAATTGTTTCCTTTCCTGGTACTCTTCCAATATCTAATTTCAAAAATATAAAGAATACTTCCTGAAATTTTGGTTTGAGGAACAAAGTTTAAATTTATTCCACTAAGAAATATTGACATCCCATGTTAAGGCATCCTATTGAAACAAAAGCACTTTACATGGAAGTAGTTGCTATTAAGAAAAAAGTTAATAGGATAGAGGCAACCATGTGTTTCCATCAATGTGAAGTGATAATTCAGACGCCATATTAATTCACTTTAATTGCCCCACCTGCTCCATACTAAATGGATTCAGAGAAGACTGTACTCTTACCTGAGGTGAAGGAAACAGAGAAAGGCATATGCCATTTTTACATGCAAAAAGGATTACACAGCATAAATTACTTAATCAGTTTATATATATAATTGAGAAGTTGTGGCCATGGATATAAAGAGTAAAATGAGACTTGACTTTAATACTTAATATGTTATTAGATGGCTTTCCATTGAAATAGAAGTATTTCCCTAAAGAACTGACCAATAGTTTTAAATGGAACTCTGTAAGGAACTTGCATATGAAGAATAACATTACATGAAGAATAAACATAAAATAATTGTCTTCTTGAATAGTAACAATGTTTTCTCATTGGTATTAATGAAGTATTTACTGTAGGAAGAAGAAATCCCTACAATACTCAAATATTGTTTTAATCTCAGTTTTCCTACATTAAGAGCAATATTTCTCTAATCTTTTCATGCTACACTTTTCAAAAATTTCCCCCTAGCTAGGAACAGCAGACTATATATTTCAGATTAAAGTTTTGAGGATTTAAAGATTAACAGGTATTGAATAACATAAATATTAATATGTTTATTATATAAACATATTATATATTATATAAATATTGACTATTCAAATAATTATCATTTCAAAATTCAGTGGTGACACTCAGCACACAGCCTAGTGAAGAGCAAGGTGTCACAAGAACAATATTTCCAAATAAGCATCTTTCAAGGATTTGATTCATCCATTCCTCCCTTGTGCTATCTCATGAGGTTTTTCTTTCCATTCTGTCCCTCATTCACTTTACTGCAACCCATCTGTCTCCCTTATTGCCAACCTTAGAATTAAGGCATATTTTGAGGTTGGAAACATTATCAATTTAAGTTTAATCATCACTGTTTGTTTTATACTCTATAAGTATAGGAGTGTTTCAGATTTAAAGTGATATTGTTTGATAAACCCTAATGATGGCTTCTTGATGATCATTTGGTAACAGAAATGTCCTCCCCATATTTATTTAGATTCTTCAAATACTGGAAAAATATAAAACTACACATAAAATGAGACAAAGAAAACAGAACACTTGGAAGTGTAGAACTCACAAGGGAAGAGCTCTGTTGGAACAATTAGTAAACAAACAATCCAATTAAAAATTGGTTCAAAGACCTTAACAGACACCTCAAGAAAGAAGACATACAGATGGCAAATAAGCATGTGAAAAGATGTTACACGTCATATGTCATAAGAGAAATACAAATTAAAACAACTTTGAGATACTCCTACACACCTATTGGAATGGTGAAAACTCCAGAACACAGACAAGACCAAATGCTGGCAAGAATGCGGAGCAACAAGAAATCTCATTCATTGCTGGTAGAAATGCAAAATGTACAACTACACTGGAGAACGGTTTGGTGGTTTCTTACAAAACTAAACATAATTTTACTATATGATCCAGCAATTGTTCCTCTTGGTATTTACCCAAAGTAGTTGAAAACTTATGGCCACATAAAAACCTGTATACAGGTGTCTATAGTATTGACAGGTTTATTCATAATTGCCAAAACTTGGGGGTAACAAGGATGTACTTTAGTAGGTAAATGGATAAACTGGGGGTCCATCCAGATAATGGAATATTATTCAGTGCTAAAGAGAAATGAGCTGCCAAACCATGAAAAGACATGGGGGGAGCTTAAATGCATATTACTAAATAAAAGAATCCAATCTGAAAAGGCTACATGCTGTATGACTCCCACTATACAGCATTCTAGAAAAGCAAAACTATGGAGAGAGTCAAAAGATTAGCGGCTACCAGGGTTTGGGGGAGTAAGGAAAAATATGTGGAGGACAGAGGATTTTCAGAGGGGTGAAAATATGCTTTTTGATACCATAATGATGGATACACATCTATTCATTTGTCCAAACCCATAGATTCTGCAACACCAAGTGGGAATCTTAATGTAAACTATGGACTTTGGATGATTATGATGTGTGTAGGTTCATCAACTGTAGCAAAAAGACTACTCTGTGGGGGGATGTTGATAATGGGAGAGGCTATGCATATGGGGGGGTACAGAGTATATGGGAAATATTTGTACCTTACTCTTAATTTTGCTGTGAACTTAAAACTTCTCTAAAAACTGAAGTCTTAATTTAAGAAAGTGTAAACATGTGGAAAATAGAACACTTGTAAAAATATTAAGAAGAAGAAAGGGGAGGCAGAGAAGGAGGAGATAAGGAAGAGTAGGAGAAGAAGAGGGGGAAGAGTAAGATAGGGGAAGAGGATAAGAGGGGAAGGAGGAGAAAAAGACTAATAAAATGTATAGCTTCAAAGCTAATAGAAGAAAAAAATATATAGTGCAATAAAAAGAAGGAAAGGACAAAGTAAAATGAACAAAGGAATGTTGAGGGAAAAAAGGCAAATAATGCATTTAATTTATCTAAAAGAAATAAAATTTAAATCCTCCCAAATATAAAGACTAAAGATTGATTTAACCAAACACTGATATAGCTCTTATCTGCAGGTTACCGAATTCAGCAAGTACCTTCTCCTTTTGCTTGCCTGTAACTTCCAACTACAAGAGGAAAGCACTGCCTTTAACCATCTGCTGTCCATTTACCTAATTACTGAAATCCAATTAAATGTATTTTGGCATCAGAATTGAGGCCTACAAGTTTGTCACTCTCAGGCTACCCTCATTAAGCCTCCAGCAAGCCATCTAAGTTACCATTTAAGTGTTCCTACCAGTTTACAGCTCATTCAGCTTCTGCTCCAGATAAGCATATCTTAGATCCAACTGTCTGGATTTACTTGTCCCTCTAGGATTCAGGGTGGTAGTTTGACTAGACTTCAATACTCTCATTAAAAATCACTAACTTTCACTTTGTCCAGCCTTTCTTGTTTTAAGGATAGCAGTGATCTCCTCTATTGGAGCTGAAACAGGAAGTCCATTTACTTCTTTTTTTATTGATGAATTAGCTTAGGGTTCCATTATAAAACTTAAATATTTTTCCAATATAAAATTTAAAAAATTTTTTTTGTAAATCAGGTAGATATTTATATGTCCAAGTGTGCTTAAAAAAAAAAAAACCCACACAAACACGAATGTTATATTGTTTTGGAGATTTTAAAATCATTTTATTTTTTCTTTCCCTTTCCAATTTGAAAAACTTCAAAGAGATTTTGGGAGTTAAGATGCAGATTTTCCATCTCTCCCCACTATCATCCTATTTTTCCTACTATAAGATGCCTCTTGAGGCTCATAAAATAATTCATTGTGGCTCTCGTAATCACTCCGTCTTCTCTTCCCTTATGTATTAATGTATTTTTCTCCAACTTATAATGGTTTCTTTCTAATTTTTACTTTAGAGTTCTGCCAGAAATCTATGGGCGTTCTTAGACCCGCTGTTGTCATTAAGAAGGGAAATGTTTTGAGTTCTGAGGTACAACTTCAATTTGGGAAATGTTGGGTGAATTACAGGAAAACACAAAGCAATAGCAAAAGGAGCCAGTGTAGTAAATCCTAAAACACGTAATGTTAGAACTGGGTGAAAACTTAGAGATAGTCCAATCCTCTAGGCTTAAATATGAGCCTAGGAAGAAAAAAATGACTCGCTGTTCCCATCATTATATTAAAAATACTTTCTTGATTTATTACTTAAAATTCATTCTTTTCCTGTGAATTTGCATCTATCTCAAAAATGTTTTTCAGTGAGAAACAATAGGTTTTATGCATCTAGAATAAAAAACATATAATACCTAACAGCTTTAAAAGTATTCTGCTTACAGGATAGTTTGAAAGAATCTGGTGAGTGTGTTTGCTTGCTTTTGTAGTTCTGCCTGCTGAAATTTACATACGAAATTGCTGTCAAATAAGATAAGCTAGATTGCAGCTGTAAAATACATGTGAGCTATTTTGCTGTCGTTTTCCCTTCAATATTTGTTTCCTTTGCATTTTTTTTCCCTGGGGAGAAAAAAAGAAACTGGTAAAAGCATATGTGTTGGATGTACTTTAACTGAAGTAATGAGGCATGTAGCAAGCTTAATAATCAAGCACAATTAATGTAACAAAACTATCTGTTTTTATTTAATGACTTTAAATGGGTATGTTATACCTAAACTGAAATTAAATTACATTCTGATCATTCCATTGTTTATGGTTAGATCAAATCATGACAATTCTGTTTTTTTTATTCCACCTATTCAAGGCAAAAAAAATATTGTGGGTCTACTTGAATCAGTGAAAATATTTAGATATTCTTGTTTCCTTTTTTCCTCTGTTATTCCAGCTAAAGAAGATCATCCACTTAAGAATTATAATGCATTTATGTATATGATTATACATGTGTTCTCTTGTCCATTAGACTGTATGCCACAACAACAGAACCTCCCTTTATCCTTGTCTCTTGTTGTGTTTGTTTTTTTTTAAGATTTGTTTGATGTGGACCACTTTTAAAGTCTTTACTGAATTTGTTATAATACCGCTTCTGTTTTGTGCTTTGGTTTTTTGGCCACGAGGCATGTGGGATCTCAGCTTCCCGACCAGGGATCCAACCCGCACCCCCTGCATGGGAAGGTGAAGTCTTAACCACTGGACCACTAGGGAAGTCCCTATCCTTTTCCCTTGTAAACATGTTCAGAAACCACAAAAATAGAATAATGATAAACACATAAATTATTCAAATGACAACATTGGATGGGTGACTTTTGAGAGAATTAGCAAAATTTCAGAAATTTTTTTTTCATAAAAGGACAGGGTCTGTGTCTTACTCATCTGTCTTTCATAGAGCCTAGCACAGTGCCATTGAAAATAGGTGTCAAGAAATAATTTCAGAGCACACAGACAAGTGAAGAAACTGAACTGTCCTTCAAACTTGAACTAGATAAAAATGGGCTCATTACGGGCAGAAGACCTAAATAGACATTTCTCCAAAGACATACAGATGGCCAAGAGGCACATGAAAAGATGCTCAACATCACTAATTATTAGAGAAACGCAAGTCAAAACCACCATGAGGTATCACCTCACACTGGTCAGAATGGCCATTATAAAAAAATCTAGAAACAATAAATGCTGGAGAGTGTGTGGAGAAAAGGGAACCCTCCTGCACTGTTGGTGGGAATGTAAATTGATACAAGCCCCACAGAGAACAGTATGGAGGTTCCTTAAAAATTAAAAATAGAATTAGCATATGACCCAGTAATCCCACTATTGGGCATATACCCAGAGAAAACCATAATTCAAAAAGACACATGTACCACAAAGTCCACTGCAGTACTATTTACAATAGCTAGGTCATGGATGTAACCTAAATTCTCATCGACAGACGAATAAAGATGTGGTACATATATACAACGGAATATTACTCAGTCAGGAAAAGGAATGAAATTGGGTCATTTGTAGAGATGTGGATGAACCCAGAGACTGTCATACAGAGTGAAGTAAGTCACAAAGAGAAAAACAAATATCATATATTAACACACATGTGGAATCTAGAAAAATGGTACAGATGAACCAGTTTGCAAGGCAGAAATAGAGACACAGATGTAGAGAACAAACATATGGACGCCAAGGGGGGAAAAGGGGGTGTGGGATGAGTTGGGAGATTGGGATTGACATATATACACTAATACGTATAAAATAGATAACTAATGAGAACCTGCTGTACAGCACAGGGAGCTCCACTGTACAGTAGAAAGTAACACAACATTGTAAAACAACTATACCCCAATAAAAAAAAATGGACTCATTACTAGACATTCCCTATGTATTTCCTACTTCTATATTAGTAAATGTTATAAAAATTAGAAGCAACATGGGAAAAGTCAATTTTTTCTATCATTTGCTTTTTATTTTCTTCCTAGGAAATTTCAGCAATTAGTATAACATCCAAGAAACAAGTTCACACCTTTGTTTAAAAAAAAGGATTTGATTACTAAATGATCTTCATGTTTCTTTCCAGCTTTAAAAGTTTATAATTCTTAATTTCAGTGATTACCCATACTGTATGTATTTTTGTCCATGTGTGACTCTATTCTAGCCACCTGATTAAAAAATTATGTAGTTAACAATTTTACTTAACAAAATAGGGAAAGGTTAAAGAAATGTAGTCTACTGTTTTACCCTTGAGAAACAAATCAAAGCCGTGAAATAAATGTTTTAAAGAAAAAAAAGGGGTATTGCATTTAAATAGCTGTCACAATTTAGGACTTAGAGGTACAAGTGCCATGTGAAGTGGAAATTTGTAAATTGTGGAAATAACTGTCTCTTGCCATAGGTTTTTTTGAAAAGATTATAATAAAAATGTTCCAATATCATGACCGTTCATTACTAAGATCTAGTTGTACTTCCTCTTTAGTCTCAGTGAATGTGACATAAATCACTCTCCTTGGCATTTTGCATGATCTGCCATGCAGGCAGCCAACTTTTACAGATGCCCTTCCTGGCTTCAAAAAGCAGAAGCCCGCAGGTAGCAGAAAATGCCAGGTTTTCCTCATGCCTGAGAAGGTGCTGTTTGCCTGTGAGCTGTGATAAATGCCACTGTGCCGAGTCAGCCTGGTGGACAGTTTAACTCCATGACCTTCTGCAGGTAGACAGCCTCCCCCGTAGATTGTCTTTGACACAACCTTTAACATAGAATGTCAACACCAGTCTAGCAAGTGGGATCTGTATTCATTTTGCTGTGAAACAACAGCTTCTCAGTGTGGAGCTTAGGTGCCTCACATTCTCCAAGATTATTCCCTATACTTTATTCTTTTTTTGTTAGTAATGTATGCATAAAAACTTCATCAATGAGTTTTCACTGGCTTAACTTTATTCTGTCACTTTACATTTCAAGTGGGCCAAGGCCTAGGGCCCAGTTTCTAGAATCCGTTTATGAAAAAAGATAACCAAGTGTTGTCATTATATTTCTTATCTTCATAGACAATGGAACAGCTCCTGATCCCAGTACTATGTATGCTATTCAGTTAGAATAACTTAATCCTACCTATCCACTCAACTGACATGTGGGAGCAGAGAAGAGAAGTCACCCTGTGGGGAAGTTGACGGGTAAAAGCTAGCCTCTGTAAATAAGAATTTATCTTAGTTTTCCCCTATGAAACAAAACTATTTTTAAAGCACTTTTTTTCTTTTTATTTATTTTGCCTGGCTTTTTGCACTCTGAAATGTTTTGGAACAACATTTTTTTTCTCTTAAAATCAAAGGAGGTTCTATTCATTTTAGAAAGTCTCAGTATACAAGGTATTAAATTACAAAACACTAATCCCTTTTTATTATTGACTTATATAAGATTGTGAATTTATATATTAAACTCTAATCTGAAAAAGTAAAGTATGTATTTTAGGATGACCACACAAGAAGCCAATACCGAACCACGTGTGCCATATTTTCTTAACTTACTTTCTGCCTTTCTTGCCTTTTAGTTACTACACCCCCAGTCCTCTTTACTATCATCTACAAAACATGCTATTGTCCGTACAACTGGCTCTCTCTTCTATGCTGTTCGGCAGGGGTTGGCAAACTACACTGTGCAGTCCAAATTCAAAATGCCACTAATTTTAGTAAAGTAAGTGTTATTGGAACAGAGCCAGGTCCATTCATTTACACATTATCTGATTGCTTTAAATCTACAGATTCATTTCATCTGTTGAGTAAATGCAACAGACAGTATGACCCACAAAGCCTAAAAATATTTACTGTCCGGTCCTTCCCAGAAAGTTTACCTGTCTCTGATAAAAAGGTTCTGCTGTCGATCACAAAGTAGCTGGATGGCCTTGGTGAGCTATCTAGTCTTTCTTGCCCTTTAAGAAATGAGAAGGTTGAACTAGCCAGCTTCTCCAAGGTGATGGGATTCATTCAAGTTTGCACAATCAGCAAGTCTTATAGTCCAGACTAAATGCAGTTCTCCTGCTTTGTACTTCTGGGTTCTCTCCAGCATACCATGCACTTATTTATATGTTACAATCTGCCTTGCATATTTCACTTAATTAGTTTAATTTAACTCATAGTTATTATCTAGATATTTAAGATGTTTGGGAGAAAGATAGTTAATCTGTATCATGAAGGCTAAATAAGAACTAAATAAGAAATGAGAATGAGAAGAAAAGGAACACGAGCAAAGGCTTTCACCAGAAATAACATTTGCAGTGCCTTAGGTTTTAAGATGTCCCACTATTTTATGAAACATTAAGAAAGAAAAAATACTATAATTCAATTGTTATATACCCTTATTATAAAATGCATGCTGATTTCAGAATCTGAAAAAAGTACATATGGAAAAAAACACTATTAATGAAATATAACATATGGTACACTTGGAGAAAGCCAATGTGGATACAGAATAAGGACTAAAAGGATCCTTAATATGGGAAGAGATAAGGAGGAGCTCACTCTTGGTAAAATTTGCAGAAGTTTAGGTGGTTACAACAGAGGGACCTATAAGAATATAAACAAAAGAATTGGCTTTTTGTAAGAAGACATATTCTTTCTCTATTCTAACAGGAGTGTTGGAAGAGATAATAAGTTTATATGTTGGTATGGGTTGAGGGTCAGAGCATGGATGTGAAAAGAAATTGCTGCCTTGTAGTGCCTGTTTTCTCTGATGTATTTTATAATAATATAATGAAAATTTGAGCAAAGTGGAGATTTAGAATCCTTGTGGCACAGAGTAGGGGATCAAAATGACTAAGACATTTTATTAGGATATCTGAAGTATTAGAGCGCCTAGGTAAATTTGGTAATCTGGGAAGCTCTTGGCCTAGATCTGCTGTGTTGAGTACATGGTATATACAAAATGTAACATAACTGCAAATATAATTCTTATGACTAACGATGTTAAATGTGACACCTTCTATTGCCTTAAGGGCAGGGGAATAATCTATTACTAAGCAGTCCCAAGTTCTAGAGAAAACCATGAAGACCTTGGAAAAAGTGATAAAACTTTTATCTTGGTAGCATGAGTCCACCCAGCACCACTAAAAATACCCAAATGAACTTAATAAAATGAAAGAAAGAAGAAGGGAAGGGAAGGGAAGGAAAGGAAAGGGAAGGGAAGGGTAGGGAAGGGAAGGGTATGGAAAGGAAGGAAGGAAAAAGGTGAAAGCAAGACAGAAAGAAAGAAAAAAAGAAGATAATGGACTACTCTAAGTAATGTGATCAGAGTCTTGTACACCTCCCTCGGGGAGGAGAGGAAAGGAGAGTTACTGTCTCTTCTTAAACTTAGTCAAGCTGCTTCAAGTTAGCTTTTGGAAGCTTCCCAGGTACTTTGTGCTTATGGTAAACCAGCTCTCTGGAAAATAAATAAATAAATAGGCCCTAATTTGCAGTGTTTGATAATATTAGTGATATAAATATATTCACCATAAACAATTTCAGGAGACCAACAGTTTAACAATGGGCTCACAAAATTCCTAAATATATAACAACTTGCTCTAGACCCAGTATGAGCTAATTCCAGCATACTACTGCATGTGTCCAAAGTAGTTTGAATAATAAGGAATGACAGTGCCTGGTGGTTTGTATAATACATGAGAATGATTGAGGAAAACCCTAGGAGTTACCTGAGATATCATCCAGAGAGACTAGAAGATCACACCAAAAGAAATAGCTCAGGTTGCATCCAACTGAGTCCAACTATTTACTAAACATATTTACTAAAGCAAGAATTACATTTATTTTATATAATCAAATCAAATCTGCCATTCACTTGACCCAACACAATTGCCAGAAAATTAAATCTCAGTCATTGTCATACTTCTCCCCTTCATGTTGGTTGTACTACATAAGAAGGGGTATAACTGGGGTGGTTTTTGAGATAAGTTGAACAAAGAACAAGAACTGAGACCATCACAAAAAGGATCTGAGTTCTGGATAACGGAAGTGTATTATTTCCTAGAGTTCACATACATCTGGGGCACTGCACAAATCTATCATTTTCTACACTGCTTTTGTTCATGAAACCACGATAGTTTACCATTACTGCCTAGTGGCATCATTGAATAAAATATACCCTGGAGTATAAGGTGGAGAAGGCAGCTTTTATGAGTTGATATCATATATTGGCACTGAAGCTTGCTGATTCTGTTGCCATATTTGCACTTTCTTGCCCCTAGAGAGCCATTAGGATTAGGATGGGTGAAGAGATTGTTCTGGCATATCTGATCTTCACTATTTCTCTTGATTGTTATCCTATTATCAGTGCTGTTATCTAAGGACAGATTTCTTCATTTTTCAGAGAAACAGGAGAAATGAAACCAATAATGGGATTTCTTTCAAGGTACTACTTTAAAGATAATTCAATTAAGACATTAATATCACTATGTCTTAGAAGTTGACAGTCTATGGTTTGGAGCATTTGGGGTGTCTACCTTGGTTCAGAATAAGCCCTTGAGTTGATATCCATATTTATTTGGCGAGTCTCTGTATTCCTCAAAATAATAAATTAAACCCAAATGCACTACTCAGTTCCTTCTATGAAATTTGGAATTGTAAGACCATTGGTTAGTTTTTCAGTGTTACTACATCTATAATACATGAAATGAGAAGTGGCTGCCCAACTTCTGTGCATCCATGTGGGATGAGTAGTAGAGAAACTTAATCAAATAAGAAAAAAAAAAACTTATGAAATCTAATAGGAAGAAAAAGGAGAGGAGATTGGTTCAAGATGGTGGAGTAGAAGGATGTACACTCACTACCTCTTGTGAGAGCACTGGAATCACAACTAACTGCTGAACAATCAAGGACAGGAAGACACTGGAACTCACCAAAAAAGATACCCCACATCCAAAGACAAAGGAGAAGCCACAATGAGACAGTAGGAGGGGCGCAATCACAATAAAATCAAATGCCGTAAATGCTGGGTGGGTGACTCACAAACTGAAGAACAATTATATAACAGAAATCCACCCACTGGAGTGAAGGTTCTGAGGCCCACGTCAGGCTTCCCAACCTAGGGGTCCGAAAACAGAAAGAGGAATTCCTAGAGAATCAGAATCTGAAGGCTAGCGGGATTTGATTGCAGGACTTTGACAGGACTAGGGGAAACAGAGACTCCATTCTTGGAGAGCACACACAAAGTAGTGTGCGCATCAGGACCCAGGGGGAAGGAACAGTGACCACATAGAAGACTGAACCAGACCTACTTGCTAATGCTGGAGGGTCTCCTGCAGAGGCGGGAGGTAGCTGTGACTCACTGCGGGGACAAGGACACTGGGAGCAGAAGTTCTGGGAAGTACTCCTTGGCGTGACCCGCCCCCCCCACCCCCCCCACACACACCCCGGAGTCTGCCATTAGCCCCACTGAAGAGCTGGTAGGCTCCAGCCCTGGGTCACCTCAGGTCAAACAACTAACAGGGAGGGAACTCAGCCCCACCCATCAGCAGATAAGTGGATTAAAGTTTTACTGAGCTCTGCCCACCAGAGCAACACCCAGCTGTACCCAACACCAGTCCCTCCCATCAGGAAGCTTGCATAAGCCTCTTACATAGCCTCATCCACCAGAGGGCAGACAGCAGAAGCAAGAAGGACTACAATCCTGCAGCCTGTGGAATGAAAACCACATTCACAGAAAGATAGACAAAATGAAAAGGCAGAGGACTATGTACCAAATGAAGGAACAAGATAAAATCCCAGAAAAACAATTAAATGAACTGGAGATAGGCAACCTTCCAGAAAAAGAATTCAGAATAATGATAGTGAAGATGATCCAGGACCTAGAAAAAGAATGGAGGCAAAGATCAAGAAGATGCAAGACATGTTTAACAAAACCTAGAAGAATTGAAGAAGAAACACCTAGAAGAATTAAAGAACAAACAAACAGAGATGAAAAACAAAATAACTGAAATGAAAAATACACTAGAAGGAATCAAGAGCAGAATAACTGAGGCAGAAGAATGGATAAGTGACCTGGAAGACAGAATGGTGGAATTCACTGCTGTGGAACAGAATAAAGCAAAAAGAATGAAAAGAAATGAAGACAGCTTAAGAGACCTCCGGGACAACATTAAACACACAAACATTTGCATTATAGGGGTCCCAGAAGGCGAAGAGGACAGGAAGGACCCAAGAAAATATTTGAAGAGATTATAGTGGAAAACTTCCCTAATGTGGGAAAGGAAACAGCCACCCAAGTCCAGGAAGTGCAGAGAGTCCCAGGTAGGATGAACCCAAGGAGAAACATGCTGAGATACATAGTACTCAAACTGACAAAAATTAAAGACAAAGAAAAATTATGAAAAGCAACAAGGGAAAAACTACAAATAACATACAAGGAAATTCCCATAAGGTTAAGAGCTGATTCCTCAGCAGAAACTCTACAAGCCAGAACGGAATGGCACAATATATCTACAGTGATGAAAAGGAAGAACCTACGACAAAGATTACTGTACCCGGCAAGGATCTCATTCAGATTTGATGGAGAAATCAAAAGCCTTAAAGACAAGCAAAAGCTAAGAGAATTCAGCACCACCAAATCAGGTCTACAACAAATGCTAAAGGAAATCCTCTAAGTGGGAAACACAAGAGAAGAAAAGGACCTACAAAAACAAACCAAAAACAATTAAGAAAATGGTAATAGGAACATACATATCGATAATTACCTTAAATGTGAACGGATTAAATGCTCCAACCAAAAGACACAGGCTCGCTGAATGGAAACAAAAACAAGACCCGCATATATGCTGTCTACAAGAGACCCACTTCAGACCTAGGGACACATTCAGACTGAAAGTGAGGGGATGGAAAAAGATATTCTGTGCAAATGGAAATCAAAAGAAAGCTGCAGTAGCAATACTCATATCAGATAAAATAGACTTTAAAATAAAGAATGTTTTAAGAAAAAAAATGTCATGAAGAACCTAGGGGTAAGACAGTAATAAAGAAACAGACCTACTGGAGAATGGACTTGAAGATATGGGGAGGGGGAAGGGTGAGCTGTGACAGGGCGAGAGAGAGGCATGGACATATATACACTAACAAACGTAAGGTAGATAGCTAGTGGGAAGCAGCCGCACGGCACAGGGATATCGGCTCGGTGCTTTGTGACCACCTGGAGGGGTGGGATAGGGAGGGTGGGACGGAGGGAGATGCAAGAGGGAAGAGATATGGGAACATATGTATATGTATCACTGATTCACTTTGTTATAAAGCAGAAACTGACACACCATTGTAAAGCAATTATACCCCAATAAAGATGTTTAAAAAAATAAATAAATAAAATAAAATAAAGAATGTTACAAGAGACAAAGAAAGACACTACATAATGATCAAGGGATCAATCCAAGAAGAAGATATAACAATTATAAATATATATGCACCCAACATAGGAGCAACTCAATACATAAGACAACTGTTAACAGCTATAAAAGAGAAAATCGACAGTAACACAGTAATAGTGGGGGACTTTAACACCTCACTTACAGCAATGGACAGATCATCCAGACAGAAAATTAATAAGGGAACAAAAGCTTTAAATGACACAATACACCAGATACATTCAATTGATATTTATAGGACATTCCATCCAAAAACAGCAGATTACACTTTCTTCTCAAGTGCACATGGAACATTCCCCAGGATAGATCATATCTTGTGTAACAAACCAAGCCTTGGTAAATTTAAGAAAACTGAAATAATTTCAAACATCTTTTCTGACCACAATGCTATGAGATTAGAAATCAGTTACAGGGGGAAAAACGTAAAGAACAAAAACGCGTAGAAGCTAAACAATACATTGCTAAATAACCAAGAAATCACTGAAGAAGTCAAAGAGGAAATCAAAAAAATACCTAGAGACAAAATGACAACGAAAACACAATGATCCATCACCGATGGGATGCAGCAAAAGCGGTTCTAAGAGGGAAGTTTATAGCAATACAATCCTACCTCAAGAAACAAGAAAAATCTCACATAAACAACCTAACCTTACACCTAAAGGAACTAGAGAAAGAAGAGCAAACAAAACCCAAAGTCAGTAGAAGGAAAGAAATTATAAAGATCAGAGCAGAAAAAAATGAAATAGAAACAAAGAAAACAATAGCAAAGATCAGTAAAACTAAAAGCCGTTTCTTTGAGACGATAAACAAAATTAATAAACATTTAGCCAGACTCAACACGAAAGAGGGAGATGACTCAAATCAATAAAATTACAAATGGAGAAGTTACAATGGAAAGGGAAGAAATACAAAGCATCATAAGAGACTACCACAAGCAACTCTATGCCAATAAAATGGACAACCTGCAAGAAATGGACAAATTCTTAAAAAGGTATAACCTTCCAAGACTGAACCAGGAAGAAACAGAAAATATGAACAGACCAATCACAAGCAATGAAATTGAAACCGTGATTAAAAATCTTCCAACAAACAGAAGTCCAGGACCAGATAGCTTCACAGGGGAATTCTATCAAACATTTAGAGAAGAGCTAACACCCATCCTTCTCAAACTCTTCCAAAAAACTGCAGAGGAAGGAACACTCCCCAACGAATGCTACAAGGCCACCATCACCCTGATACCCAAACCAGACAAAGATACTACAACAAAAAAAGAAAATTACAGACAATATCACTGATGAATATAGATGCAAAAATCCTCAACAAAATACTAGCAAACAGAATCCAACAACACATTAAAAGGATCATACACCATGATCAAGTGGGATTTATCCCAGTGATGCAAGGATTCTTCAATATATGCAAATCAATCAATGTGATACACCATATTAACAAATTGAAGAATAAAAACCATATGATCATTTCAATAGATGCAGAAAAAGCTTTTCACAAAATTCAACACTCATTTATGATAAAAACTCTCCATAAAGTGGGCATAGAGGGAACCTACTTCAATATAATAAAGGCCATATATGACAAACGCACAGCAAACATCATTCTCAATGGTGAAAAACTGAAAGCATTTCCTCTAAGATCAGGAACAAGACAAGGATGTCTACTTTCACCACTATTATTCAACATAGCTTTGGAAGTCTTAGCCACGGCAATCAGAGAAGAAAAAAATAAAAGGAATACAAATTGGAAAAGAATTTAAACTGTCACTGTTTGCAGAGGACGTGATACTATACACTGATAATCCTAAAGATGCCACCAGTAAACTGCTAGAGCTAATCAATGAATCTGGTAAAGTTGCAGGATACAAAATTAATGCACAGAAATCTCTGGCATTCCTACACACTAACAACGAAAGATCAGAAAGAGAAATTAAGGAAACAATCCCATTCACCACTGCAACAAAAAGAATAAAATACCTAGGAAAAAACTTACCTAAGGAGGTAAAAGACCTGTACTCAGAAAACTATAAGACACTGATGAAAGAAATCAAAGATGACACCTACAGATGGAGAGATATACCATGTTCTTGGATTGGAAGAATCAATATTGTGAAAATGACTATACTACCCAAAGCAATCTACAGATTCAATGCAATCCTTATCAAATTAACAATGGCATCTTTTATAGAACTAGAACAAAAAATCTTAAAATTCGTATGGAGACATAAAACACCCCGAACAGCCAAAGCAATCTTGAGGGAAAAAAAACAGAGCTGGAGGAATCAGACTCGGTAACTTCAGACTATACTACAAAGTTGCAGTAATCAAGACAATATGGTTCTGGCACAAAAACAGAAATATAGATCAATGCAACAGGATAGAAAGCCCAGTGATAAACCCATGCACCTATGGTCAACTAATCTATGACAAAGGAGGCAAGGATATACAATGGAGAAAAGACAGTCTCTTCAATAAGTGGGGCTGAGGGCTTCTCTGGTGGGGCAGTGGTTGAGAGTCCGCCTGCCGATGCAGGGGACATGGGTTCGTGCCCTGGTCCGGGAGGATCCCACATGCCGCGGAGTGGCTGGGCCCGTGAGCCATGGTCGCTGAGCCTGCGCGTCTGGAGCCTGTGCTCCGCAGCGGGAGAGGCTGCAATGGTGAGAGGCCCGTGTACCGCAAAAAAAGAAAAAAAAAAAAAAAGTGGGTCTGAGAAAACCAGACAGCAACATGTAAAAGAATGAAATTAGAACACTCCCTAATACCATACACACAAAAATACTCAAAATGGATTAAAGACCTAAATGTAAGACTGGACACTATAAAAATCTTAGAGAGGAAAACATAGGAAGAAGACTCTTTGGCATAAATCACAGCAAGATCTTTTTTGACCCACCTCTTAGAGTAATGGAAATAAAAACAAAAATAAACAAATGGGACCTAATGAAACATAAAACTTTTGCACAGCAAAGAAAACTATAAACAAGACAAAAGACAACCCTCGGAATGGGAGAAAATATTTGCAAATGAATCAACGGACAAAGGATTAATCTCCAAGATATATAAACAGCTCATGCAGCTCAATATTAAAAAAAAACAAACAACCCAAGGAAAAAATGGGCAGAACTTAAATAGACGTTTCTCCAAAGAAGACATAGAGATGGCCAAGAAGCACATGAAAAGCTGCTCAACATCACTAATTATTAGAGAAATGCAAATCAAAACTACAATGAGGTATCACCTCACACCAGCTAGAATGGGCATCATCAGAAAATCTACAAACAACAAATTCTGAAGAGCATGTGGAGAAAAGGGAACCCTCTTGCACTGTTGGTAGGAATGTAAATTGATACAGCCACTATGGAGAATAGTATGGAGGTTCCTTAAAAAACTAAAAATAGAGTTACCGTATGATGCAACAATCCCACTACTGGGCATATACCCAGAGAAAACCATAATTCAAAAAGGCACATGCACCCCAATGTTCATTGCAGCACTACTTACAGTAGCTAGTTCACGGAAGCAACCTAAATGCCCATCGACAGACGAATGGATAAAGCAGATGTGCTACGCATATACAATGGAATATTAGCCATAAAAAGGAATGAAATTGGGTCATTTGTAGAGATGTGGATAGACCTAGAGACTGTCATACAGAGTGAAGTAAGTCAGAAAGAGAAAAACAAACATTGTATATTAACACATATATGTGGAATCTAGAAAAATGGTACAGACGAACCAGTTTGCAAGGCAGAAACAGAGAGACGTATGTAGAGAACAAAAGTATGGACACTAAGGGGGGAAAGTGGGGGAGGGAGTGGTGGGATGAATTGGGAGATTGGGATTGACATGTATACACTAATATGTATAAAATAGATAAGTAATAAGAACCTGCTCTAGGGCTTCCCTGGTGGCGCAGTGGTTGTGAGTCCGCCTGCCAATGCAGGGGACACGGGTTCATGCCCCGGTCCGGGAAGATCCCACATGCTGTGGAGCGGCTGGGCCCGTGAGCCATGGCCGCTGAGCCATGGCCGCTGAGCCTGTGCGTCTGGAGCCTGTGCTCCACAACAGAAGAGGCCACAACAGTGAGAGGCCCGCATACCGAGAAAAAAAAAAAAAAAGAACCTGCTCTGTAACATAAATAAATAAATAAAATTCAAAAAAAAAGGAAAAAGGAGAAAGTATGGAGAGAGAATATTTCAGGTTCTCATTCTCTGCGAAGCTACCTCTCAATTCTGTTCTTAGATTTTGTCAAATAACTCTTGAGCCATATATAAGTGTGATATCTAATTAAAAGGACATATACCTGAACTATTTTGCACATAATATTCTAAAGCCTCACCACTTTTTGACAAAGAGGCAAAATTCCTCCATGAATACGGAAACATTCCAGGCCTATCTTAAATCAATATTTATTTCATAATTCATGAAGCTGTTTGATTCATTATTTAAATTTCAAAGATATGAACCCAATGTATATTCAGAAATGGTCATAAGGACCGCTCTTACCTAATAAATTATTACTATTTACATTAGAATTATAAAAATAATTATTATAATAATTAAAAGTATAGACATAACTCTACCAGCATGGTGCCCTGAACTTAATGCAATTCTCAATTAAGTTTTGAGTAATACAGAATATGTAACGTTTAACAAATTTTCCAGTATATTGCAATGGATTGGTCCTAAACTCCTTGTTTAAGTGTAAACTCAAGGGAACTCTTTCAAGAAAGCATCAGTGGAGAAATGGAACTCTGGATTAAAAAAATAAATTTTACGAAATTTAAGAGTCAGAGGAGGAAAGAGGTCACCTTATTGGGAAAGCAAAGGAGGTAAAATTATTGCCTTCCGTGAAACTTTCTTCTCTCCCATTTATAAGAAGCTATGACTTTGAAGGCGAAGTACAGTCGGAGTGGACATATGGAAAAAGAAACTTGATGGGTAGTCTAGTCTGTATTGAAGTTTAGATCTTACACAACAGTGGCAAAATGAATTTTTCAAAGAATGCATACGAAGATTTTAGAGTAGAAGACTTAACCAGTGTTCTTTCAGTGAACATTTATGGAGGTCATATTCTAGAGTGGGTAGGTAAAAAATGTTAAAAATGATTAATGCCATGAATAAATAGAAAATGGCAAGGTGTTTATTTTTATTTTTTTTAGGGGAGATGGGACTAGGACTGGATTATAGACAATTGTTAGGAAGTATCCTCTCATATGGTGATTTCAAGCTAAGACATAAAGGAGGTGAAAGACTCTCATGTAGAAAGCCAAGCGTTGAATGATAACGAATTAGACAGGGGAGTGAATTGTAAGGGAGAACAGAAAAAGTTCATTTAGAATGGAGCTGCTATAATCAATGATTTGGCGGGGGCATAAAACATCTTTGAGAGACTTCAGATGACCACAACTTGGCCCAGCTTTATTTCAGCTACATACCGATTGCCTCAAAACAAATTTTGGTAGATATATCATACACTTCTGCACATCTGCTATTATCCATAATCACCTGTCTTTTACCTGTTTTGATTTTTTATTTTCTTGTTTGTTGAAGTATAGGGCTTTATACTTATCTCAATTAAACTTCATCTTGAGGGATGAAAAGCATGTAACTTCAGCTGATCAAACTCCTTTGACTCTGGTCCCATCATACAAATTATCAACTAAAATTCTATTTTTTCATATCCTGTGCAAATTCAATAACATGAAATCTATCTTTTTCTCCCTAAAAAAATTAATGCAATTTTGAATAGATGAAATTATATACATAGCCAGAAGATATGTTCCCCTCAAAACTCACTTGCAGAGTGAAATGAAACTAATTATCAGATCACTAGTAAACTACTTCAAATTGTTATGAATGTCATTCAACTCACTTTCCCATGTTAATCACAAGAGGATTATGGAAGACTTTTCCAAATGAGTTATTGAGTTCTAAATATGTTTTTGATGAGGAAATCCTGAAAAAAACTATTTGCATTGAATCTATGATGGCTCCCACTGCACAGTTATTCTTTTTGTTTTAAATCTTCCAAAAATAATATATGTCCAAATAATTTCTAGCACTGGGGCCAAGGGAATGGCCTGTATTTTAATAAATCAATAGTGAATCAGCTTTTTCCTCCCCTGAATTTATCTTCCTCATTTTGCCAAGACTTAGTAAATCTGACTGGGTGATTTATCAGCCTCCTCTATAAGACTGTCATAAAAACAAGATGGCATTTACCTAGTATTTATTTGAAGCAGTTAAAAGCTATCTTAAAAACCAGCTTACTTGACTTAGGTATCAGTTCCATATTGACCTTAATAGTTTTGCCATTTTAGTCTGAAAATCACCTTGAAAGAAAATAGAAGGAAATATAAAATGGATATGACTAAAAAGTAAAAGGTTTAAATTAACAAATATAGAGTAGATCATTATGGATATGAAAGTATAAACTAAGGTCATACAAAATTTCAAAATTATTCTAGAAGGACTGCCTGTACTTTATACTATACTATTCTGTACCATACTATAACCCACTGTGGGAAGCAAAGTGAGAGTGATGTACTCTTATGAATAATGGTACGTCTCAGTGCAAGAAGAAATAACTAAGAAAACGTCTGAGAAGAGAGATTCCCTATCTTGCTGGCAAAACAGAATTTACAAAGTTATTATTTTCTTTACATTCTGCAGGATAACAATTATTTAAATGCTAACTTGTATATATTATGTGCTGAAAAAGACTTTATGATTGATATCTAGATATCTAAGATATCTATGATTATTAATGTAGAACAATTCTGCATTAATAACATTCTGGTTAATGATCTCTTATAGAATTCATGATTTGAGGCACCTAAAAAATTACTTTAAAAGTGGAAATTTGTATTTTGAATGTTCTTCAACTGAGCACAAGCATTTTAAAATATCCACCTTTATGTTGGAAAATCACTTGTATATAAAATAAAACTTGTTTTCCCCAGAGCTGTCTTTGCTCTGGGCTTCTCACATAATTGCCATCCTCTTTCTAACCATGCATCCCTGTACTTTCAGTTCAACAGATAACACAGGTTGGTGGAAAAAGTAGAGTGATGATGAAAAAACTAGACCCTACAGTGCTAATTGAAACTCCACAGTCATGTGAAGATCAAAGTTCCAAACTGTCTTAGCCTATCTTTGATCTTTAAATAGGCACACTTAGGTTGTGTCTTCATGGGGCTAGAGGACTGACTGTTTTGACTAAATTAGTGATGTTTTGCACCAATTTTTTGTTTTAACTTACTTGAGTCTCCACCGGACAGACAAGGTTAGCTACAATCACTGTTTTTATTTTTTAATGCTCTTATAGACATTGCCAGAAAACATCAAAGTTTCACATTTTGCAATGGTTTTTTAAAAACTGCTTTTGTTGTCACTTTTTCTTAAGGCAGATTTTATTTACAATTACTGTAAACCATCCATCCCAATAAACCAAATTTTTATTTAACTGATGATTTTTACTTCCCTTAATAAAAGAAAATAAATATAATTCCTTTTGAAAATTTCACTTTGTGATAAATAAACATTAAATATTTTTTTTAAAGATTTCTACTTATCAAAATGCTTCTAGGTTTAGACTTTTGCAGGTAAATGAAAAGGGAAACATTAGTCAAGGTACTTGTTCCAAAAAGTTCTTGAATGGAAACATTGTTAGCTTCCTTCTCATCCCATCATAAAAAAGATCAAAGGATTTTTGGAGCTAAGAATAATGCAACTCACACTTAAGATAACTACTGGTCAGAGGTAGCTTGAAATCCATCTCTACAGTCTGGAAAATGCTCTATTGTGCATTTTGTGCAAGGACAGTGATCCTGCTTTCATCATACTGGCAGAAAATCACAGTGAAGAGATTAAAGTATGACTATTAAAAATATAGTTCTGCTTTTAACAGCATATTTTATATTTTTTTATATAGCCATTTACAAATATATAAACTTTGAATAATGTGGTAATATAATTCTCAAAGGAGATAAACACATAAACTCCCATCATTTACAAAGTCCCTTATATCCATCACTAACTTCATATTCCTTCCCTAAAGGGAATTTAATCATTCATCTGACGTCACTTAAAACCTAAACTTATCATATTAAACATCTACTGTAGATAATTTAGAAATTACTGATACATAAAAAGAATAAGACTCTCCCATAAAACCCTAACTTTACCATCCAGAGATGAATAACATTAACACTATAGTATAGTTTTTGAGAGATCTCTCTCAGCATTTATACATGTAATGTATATTTTTAAAAGAAAATTATTGTTTTTAACTTATAATTTTTAAGTAAAATATATCATGAATATCATTCCATGTCATATTATTTTACAATTTTAATTGCAGGATTTTAATGTACTGTGTAAAGGAGCTTTAACTAACCATTTAACTTTGTTTAAACTTTTGAATAAAACTTATTGTCTTTGAAATAAATCTACAAGAAGATGTTATAGAAAAATGATAAGAAGTGAAGCATTTATATTTTAATAAATACTATTGTTTCTAACTTTTTCATAAACATGGTGGTTGATTTAACAAATATTAAAAGATATCTAATCTTACAAGCACTTAGGAAATTTACTTTTCGTTATAAATATATAATCCTCTTTTGATACAATATGGTAAAGAGCTTAGAGATATAAAACAAATTTTGTAAATGGAAAATGCATGGTTACTTCAAAAAATATGGAAGAAAAGGGAATAAATTTAGCCTGTTTTTATTTACTGCATCATAGGAACTGAATCTGATATCCTCCCTAAAGTATATATATCTGCTTTAAATAGCTTTTCTTGATTATAACACCATCTGATACCCTGAGAAACTCAAACTCTTCCATTCAGTTATTACACCTTTCATCCAAGAATCTCAAAGTTCAATGAAAGCACTCTCTTGCTTTTTCCCATGGGTTCTTCTAGTCCTTCTGTGCAGGTTAGGATAACTGTCAGCAATTATGACATCATTGATACTTTCTCCAGTTTTAGAAGTCATAGGCTCACCTGGTTTACCTCTTCTGGTTATTCCTGCATTGCCTTCTTCAGCAGTTCGTTTTGAATTTAACTGCATGGGCAGACTCTGATTCACTTATCTCTTTATTGTTTCTTTCTCCCTCTGTCTCCCTGTTTCTTTTTCTGTTTCTGTCTCTCTTTGTTCTGTCCATTTCTCTCTTCTCTGTTTTATTTGGATCGCAGGGAAAAATATCTTCTTTAGTGTTTCTGCCCATCTGTCTTTAAGTTCAACTTATTTTAGACCCATGTAACACTCAAACTAGATGTCCTTTTCAAAACTCAACATCACTTGTTATTTCTAAGTCCACACTTCTTTATTATGTGTTTTTATAGAAACACAAAATAGAAAAAATGCCTTTATCAAGTTTCCTTTTCTTATAATGAATTTTACTACCTACATTATAACTGTTGCTATAAACTCTAGAGTATAGTGAATGCTTTGCATATTCTTAGATTTAATTTGGCCTGCATGTGTGTGACTTTGTTCCTAATTTCAAATGGCTGGAATTCAGAGATTAAATCTTTTTTTTTTAACTTTTTGCATACAGAAACTAAAAGACAGATAAAAATTATGTTTTTAAAAACAGTAAAATTTTTGTTTCCTTGTCACTATTATTTCACCCTTCATAACTACAATTATGTAAACTGACCATTAATTTTACCATGATTCTGAATTCTTGCAATATAAATAATTCTCATAGGAAAACATTATCATCTAGTTAGGCAAATATCAAATAATATTTTATATTTTCCACAACAGTGGAAACAAAGGGCTATAGGTTTTTCAATGGCTATCTTTTGATCATATCTCCTCGTTCCTTCCAGGGACCACCAGAGGCTTCTGCAATGGCATGTAGCCAGGGAGGCTCTCTATCTGTGGGTTAGATATAAGCTAAGATCACTGCAAGATGTACATAGAAAGGCTGAGGCAGATTTGCAAGATAGAGAGGGGAGTCTCCTTCTCCTGGATCATGTCAGATCCAGGCCTTGGTTATTTGATCATAGTGCAACTTATCTGGATCATTCATCATATAATACAGAGGCCGCTGTAGGGGTCTGGAATGTGGGCTCTGGTGTCAAACTGGGCTGGATGGACTTACTGATCCTCAGCAGCTTCACAAACTTGTCCACATCATCGAATCTCTCTGTGCTTCAGATTCCATTCTGCTTCGCAAATGGGAATAATAATAGTACTCATTTCTTAAAATTGCTCTAAGATGTAAAACAGTAAATCTGTGAAATATGACCACCAAAAAAAGTACTCAGTGAATGTCAGTATTATTTGCCAATTCCAAGCAGACAACGTTTCTCTTAGGCATCTGAGTATGTAAACACCAAGTACTAGAGTAGAGTAGAGAACTAGAGTGGATTTTTATTCACTTCCTTGCCTTAGCTGCCTCTTTAGTGATCTAAATGTCATCATTTTGCTTTATTTTGTTTTTCAATTGTAAAACTGAAACTTTGTCAAACTTTTATAAGACTAAATAATAGTACTGTTCAACGGTATTTTGCTAACTGCTTATCTTCCTCAATTTGAATCTGTGTTTCCAAATGTCAGTAAATCTTATGCCTTTTTTCCCCAGTAAGTCCTATTTTACTGTCAATATGGTCATACATGGCAATATAAATTGAATTTTTTATCTTTTCTTGTTATAGTAAGACCTGTATTTAGAGTTACGGTTACCATTTCTCACTGTATATCAGAATTACCTGAAGAGATTATAAAAATACCTCTGCCCTGACCCACTCCCAGACCAATTAAATCAGAATCTATAGGGGTACAGTCTGGAAATTGTTATTTGTTTTTATCTCCACAGTTAATCCAAATGTGCTGCCAGAGTTGAGAACTGCTGATGAAGGGACAATTGAAAAGACTGCTTTTCCTTCCAAGGGGTAATCAAAAAACTTCAGCAACTGTTAATTATGCAAAAGTTTTGAGTTCACCAACGTAGACTTTGGGATACTGAAGACTCAGAACAGTCTGGATGACTTTAAAACAAATCAATCCAAAAGAAAAACTCTTTAGGTTATTCTCCAGTTATTAGAAATTTTAAAGGTCAATACAATGCTATATGTTTTCTTCACCAGTATGACAACTAAAGCAGAAAGAATAAGACAGTCTTTCAGTGCAATACAACAACTCCCAGGTTATTCCTCTTTCATGCTTTGCACTGAATTTGGAGCAGGCTCCAACCATATATGTTGCAATTGCGTTGTGATTGGTGTATGCCTGGTGTACAACTGCATATCACAAATAATGGAAAAAGGACAAATTGACTTTATAGATAACATAATTACCTACTTTAGGACCAATTAAAGCAGTAAAGATGTTAAATTTACCTGATGTTCCCATTAATTTGGTACATGGTCCCAAACAACTAAACGCCACTGTACAAAAAGATTCAATTTACCATATGTTGCAATTCTAATGTAATTGCCATTGATCACTAAGTAAAATTCTCTTTGTTGGATGATTAACAAATGAAGTAACACTCTACTATTATCCATTTGCCACCAGTTATGTACAGTATAAGGTGAGAGGCAATGTTGATATGTTGCTGAATAAAAACATCTAAGAAACTATTTACTCTGTTAACGGTAACTGCAAAGTGCATTTTAAAATTGATCCATTTATCTATTAATTTGTTTTCTTTGCCAAGAATTCTTTATTCCTATTGTTCCTATTTCTTTAACTTAATAGAAAATAGAATGATATTTCTTCACCTTTTAAGAATCCGTTCTCAGTACAGGTTTAAAAGATATCGGACATCTCAGAAAAAAATATTTCATGTCACAGCAATAATAGAATGAAACAACTCATCTCCAACTAAATGGTCCTCTACTCTATCAAATATAGAGACTGCTAATATGCAGCTAAGCCAATTTAATGGACCTGCTGTAATATTTGAAAGATATGATTTCCTCCAGCCCCCATGTTTCTATAAAGCAGTTAGTCTAGGGTCAGTTGGTACATTTTACAAAGCTTAAAACTAAAACTCAGGTAGTGCTAATATTGTATGTACCTTTGCCAGAAGATCTTCCTGCCAGGTTGCTGCCATCTGTATGAAGCCAGTTAGGAAGACTATCCATCATTTCTAGCTGAAGAAAGGGTAAATTGCAACAGCATGGGCACGTGATCAGTGACACATTTTGAGCGAGTTCACTCTTTATGTGCTCAATTGAGAATTCTGCAGTTTTCTGTTATTAGAGGTGAAGGAGTCCAAAGAGGACTGCATCAGTCCAGCTGGCTTCACTGAATCACCCTGTGAAAGTAACATCAGCTACAAAAAAGAACCCCTGACTTAACCTCTGTTCTGTAGCATTAAAAAGAGTCAGAGTTGGATTTTAAAAAGTAAAGAAGGAAAGAAATCTAGGAGACTATTCAGCTAGTATCTAACAGGACGGTGTCACTGAATCCCAGAGTTTGTACCTGCATTTACCAGCACTGAAACTCAGTTTAATCATTTCACCCAAGGATGATTCAGTGTCTCAACTCCTTCATTACATGTGAACCCTTAGTTTCAAAATCCTGCACTGTGATAATTCTAGTCTAGGCACCCATAATCTTTGACCTAAATTACTGCAATACTTTTATCACTGCAACAAGTTCCCCTTGTTCCATGTTCTCCTTTCCACCTATTTTATACCCCATATTATCAGATTCAGAAATCTAAATTTCAAACCCAGTCACACCATTTGACTGGTTAAAGATTTATGGCCACCAATTTGCCTTTAGTTAAAATCCAAAGGTATTATTAAGGTTTACAGGGTCCTCGTGTCCAGCTTCTCTTACCCCCTCCCTATTTACCCTGTTTGATCTACAGATACAAACGTTTTCCCCTTCTCCATTCATACCATGTCCTCCTTCTGTGGTCCCTCACGAGTGTTCCCCTTTCCTTGTCCTGCTCTCTTTCATATCTGTAACCCCTACTAATCATTATCATCTTCTCAACTGGGAATATATTGATCTGGTAAGCTATTTTCGCATGATTAATGTGGTTCTCCTTGCTCCTTCTATGCAGTGCTACTGCTGCATGTGATCCCTGTTGCAAGGTACATTCCCACTCTGATGAAATGCTATGTCCGCATATTCATCTTTATCAATAATTATAAGCTCCTAGAGGATTGTGTTTCTCAGTAGCATATCCCCATGACCTACAACAGCATGTAAGTACATAGTGGGTGTTCAACAGATGTTTGTTGAAAACACAAAAGTATGAATGAGCAACATGTATTTAAGTCAAAATGTATCAATGGCTCTTAAGTTCTATTTTTTTTTAATTAATACTATTTTATGAAACTAAAGCTCAAGTTTTGTTCTTTAAAGAATCTGTATATATTCTCAGCCCAGATATTTCTGTAACCAACAAAATGTCTTTGTTTTAATGACCTGTTCAATATAAAATATATTTTACCAAAAGAAGCATCATATTGCATATATTCTGCATTTTAACCTAACATATACTAATTTTTATTTTGAGCTATCATAGAAAAACAACATAATTGATGGGTATGTAATAGACTAACATAGATATTCCAAACATAATATTACTCTTTGTCTGTTAGTAAAAATTTAGGTCATTTATAATTTTGAACTATTTAACATACTGTCTGGATATTTATTTCTTGCTTAAGCAATAATTTTAAGATAATCTAAGCTTTTCTAGAAGATGACATCACCTTTAACTTCAATTACTGTGCAAGATCGTGATACACATATTATGATTTTAGTCAACAGTTGTTCAGCTTTCTAAAATTATTCCTATACTTTTTGGCCAGGAATTTGTTCAAGTCTCTACTGTGATTTTTTTATAGTTTCTTTGATTCCACACATAATACATATCATATCACTTCACATTTCCCTGTATGCCTGCCTACAATTTTTAATTCATTATTTCTAATTCACTGAAAGTTTAGAAGCCAGATCACTAGGCTTGCTAGAACTACATAGAAACATAAATGTATTATCTGATTGAAGTACTGGTATGATCCTTAAGGTTTTACTCAATACTTTGTACATATAGATACAGATACACCCCTACATGTATATTATACAAATACACATTCTCAGGGGCATTTGCATCACTTTTATACATTTCTAAGCATTGCATTTGAGTTAATTAGAAAGGTCTACAATCGCCATTTAAATGTGCATTCATTATAACGCATGTTTAGCGCTATAGGCTACTATAAATAGCTACCCAATAATTTCAAGAGGACTGAATAATTTCCCAGTGATAAAGTCCTTGTTTTTGAAGTGGTATGGATTACTTCATGACTACTGTTGTCTAGTCCTCAAAACACATTTGAGATTACTTTGAGTATATTCTGAAAGTTATTCAAAAATCAAATTGTGTTAGATCAAGTGAGTAGTATTTAAGTCATTTATAAAATCAACATGTCAGTATAGAACTCTATAGTTCTTAGGAAATCAGGTATGAAATTTGGATTTTTTTTTTTTTTTTTTTTGCGGTACGCGGGCCTCTCACTGTTGTGGCCTCTCCCGTTGCGGAGCACAGGCTCGCAGGCTCAGCGGCCATGGCTCACGGGCCCAGCCGCTCCGTGGCATGTGGGATCCTCCCGGACCGGGGCACGAACCCACGCCCCCTGCATCGGCAGGCGGACCCTCAACCACTGTGCCACCAGGGAAGCCCTGGATCTTATTTTTAACATCTTACATCCCTGGACTTTATTAATGACTAAAGAAGGAAACCGCAGATGAGTTATACTTGTGAAAACATTCTTAGGTGGTCACAGTTCACAATAGCAACAATCATCTTATACCTGTCCAGCTAAACTGCTGAGACACATAGCAAATACTTCAATGAATGGGTAAATTGGGCATCTTTAATCAATGTCCCCCAAAAGGTGCCATACGTCCTACTAAAACACTGGACTTTGTGGACTTTGTTTTCATAAAGATATGAAATGATAAACATCACCACATTGTCCTTAACTTCTATTGTCACAAAAATGTTTGCATTTAATTTTGGTCCAGGACACAGCAGATGAATGTTATACTATCAGATGCTTTGTGTGCCTTTGCTGCCCCCTTAAGACAAATAAACATAAATAAAAACCTAGTTAGAACGTAACATTTCCTGAATTAGGTCCTTCAGAAATTTGTTCTTATAGCCCTTAAGTGGACACACACACACACACACACACACACATATACACAAACACACACCTACACAGAACTACTGGAATGGAGAAATTGATTGGTTAAAGATTATTAAACAATCAAACCAATGTTTTGATTCTTCTCCATAATCAATGAAAATATTAATTTTTGTTTAATGGTCTGAGAAAACCATGTACATTTTAAGTTTTATAATGTCTGAGATTGAGTACCTATATTTGTTGGTACATTTTCATGATTTTTCTTGAAGTAGGTCACTGAGGAAAATAGAACTTTTCAGTTTTTATGCCTTATTTATAAAATTGAACTAGAAACTAATTTTTAAGGCTTAGCCATCTAAATAAAAATATATGGCTTATAGGTGGTTTTATAAGAATTATATGAGGAAAAGAAACATTATATTTAGGATGATGTATGAAGTAATAAATGCTAAGTTAAAAAATACAACAAAGTAAACTGCTTATAAATTTTGAAAGGGGACAGATTATAATGTGATATTTGCTATTAGCTTTATTTCTAATACAACAGACATTAGAATAATTCTGGATACAATTTATCCTTTAAACTAGGTTTTATCTGTAGAATGCATTAATTTTTAATGAGAGCAATATTTTAGTTTTATTGAAAAGAAATCAACAAATTTTAATCAATAAATGAACACTGAGCAAAGCATTATAGTCAAGACTGAGTTACTGTAATGCATCCTTGCCTTTATTAGAAACATGAAGCAATTTTGAAGAGAGGCAATCTGTAAATACTGGTAAGAGATACTGAAATTTTCTGAACTCTGCGATATATTATTATTATGCTGGTAAAAATCAGAAACCACATTAGTCTCATCTTTTCCTTCAATTTTAAGATTTTAACCCATTGATCTAAGTGGGAGTATTCAATGACTACCAATATTCCTTTTTTAAAAACTTTTCTGGTTGACGTGTAAGATTAAAACATTAATAAAACTGAGAAGTACTTGTTAGAAACCTATATTATGTTATGTTGAGGACTAAATAAGATGTTTTACAAATGTATGCCTTATTTTTTATTGCAACTGCAAGATTTAAGCATAAAGGCTATTGCAACTTAACTCTGACAAAACATCTCCTGTCATTTCTGTTCTGTTATCTAAATAATTCTATCACAAATACCCAGGATTCATATTACTGAAGACGAAATGCCTTTAAAATAATTTATTATCCCACTGAAAACAAATATAGTGACTTATAAGAAAGGTATGTACGTGTGTGTGTGTGTGTGTGTGTGCGCGCGCGCGCGTCTTGAGAAGTTAATATACTGAGCAGGGCTGGAAAAAAGTACTGTGAAGTCCTCAGAGGAATGTGTTATCCTGAAGGAAGACCATTTCATTCATCAGAGGGATTGGAAGTGAAAGGTGCTAGAAGGCCAGAACAAGCCTGATTCATATTGATGATAGGGGTTGATGGTAGAAGTAAAACCAAAGTGAATTACATTTGTCCTAAGTTTTCTGACTTTCAGGTTCAGTCCCTGTGGTGAAACCACTATCTCCTTACTCCTGCCATTGCCTCTCTCTTGTCATGTGCAGAAGATTAAAAACGCTGTCAGAGCTGGGCATGTCCAATAACCACAGGCAGGCTTTGACTGCCAGCAAAAAGCTGTATCAATTCCCCTTTGCATCTGCATCAACTACCATAGAGCAATCAGATGTATAAGCAGGAAGCCTTGCCTCACTGAATAGACTGACCAGTTCAAGCAGGATGATTCCTAGAATGCCTTGCAAGGGTAGGACATTCAGGGCAGCCAGGAGGCTTTCCAGTTCTGCTCCTAAGCTGATATTCCTCAAAACAATCTGTTAGTTCCTTCAGTGGATATTTTTGCCTTCTACAAACAAAACTCTTATGATTTAATTGTGAAATCAATGTGTTATCATGTAAAAATGTAATATTTTTGACCTACAATTATTCTTATGACTATTAAAATGTTTATTAAGGATTGTGGAATGTAAAGAGCACTAACAGTATTTTCTCATTTCTCATTATACCAGTCTTATATACCATAAAAGCAAGTTATTATTATTGTTCTAATATTACGAAGAAGAAATAGCACATAAGCTTCTTATAATGGAAATGTAAAATACATTGTAAAAGTCTGAACTGACAGCCTCCAGGGTAGAAACTGCCTCCCTTGGCCTTGAGCATGGTATTGGTCTGATTAAGATGTTATACTGTGGTAACTAACAAATGACCCTAAAAACTGTAGTGGAATTTAATAATACATAATTTTGTTTTCTCCCTCATATTATATATTTATCATTGGTCAGCTGCACATTTTTCACTCTGGGACCAAGAGCTTTAGAATAATCTTATCTACATCATTGTTAAACACAAATGATGAAAGGAATTGATGACTCTTAGATACCTTGTTGAGAAGTGGCAAGTATCCCTTCCGTTCAAATTGCACTGGCCTAAGCAAGTCACATGGACAAAACTGATATCACTGGAGTGGCCAAGCATTATCCTCCCAGGGTAGAGCGCTATAAGCTACATGGTCACATAGCCAGACTTGACATCAGCAGGGTGGGAAAATTAAATTCTTTCACAGGAAGAATATATGAGGAGAATAATACAATCTTCCAAAATCATGAAGATAGCTGGGAAGTAAATCCTGATTAGTACACATCAGGATAACATCCTAGATGTGAAGATAGGCTCAGATTTGGACAGAATCTGGGCAAGAGAACTCTAAGTTCATGTCACAACTGAGAGCTTACCATAGAAATGTTTGACCTAGAGAGTAAGTTGAATTTGGGTGGCCCTTATGTATCTAGGGAGCAAGCTTGATATGGTAAGTTTTGGAATCCCTCTATTTTATATATATATATGACTTGTGCCTAAAGCCTACTTTTTTCTTTGTTTTCTTTAATGCAGTCCTTCAGAAGTTTCAGGTATCTCCTATTAAACAAAGCAGTTTTGGGGTACTACTTGGGACAGATGGTTAAAGGGTGAGTTGTAGGTCCCAGGTAGTAATGCTTGTTAATGGCAGAGAAAAATGAAAAGACCTCAAGGGAAGATAAAATTCAGAGTGACAGAGGTAATGCCACTTGTTCTTGCTACTTTATCTGTAGAAATACTCCTCAGGTGTTAAACATCTGAAAATGTAGGTTTTATTTTATTAGTAGAGGCAGCATGTCCTTGTGTAACCTTAGGGATTAAAATTGACCCTATAAGCATGGGGAGATATGACATAATTTTAGTCCAAGCATATTATGAGATATTTGTGGTTTTAGAATTATGTTTATAAATTTAATAAAAATGCATTTATATATTGGCTTTAGAATCATTATTAGAAATGATAGGATTCTCATAGCATCTTAACATCTCCTTTCTTTGTATGTAAAACAATGACTGACAAGCCACAGGATAGTATAATTTAATTGACCAAAGTTAAAACAAATTCAAATAGAAAAGCCCATTTTTTTATCTCACCTTTTTTCCAATTAGAAGTAAACTCAGGTGTCCATTACCTCCAGACTCAAGGTTTCTAGAAAATCTGACAATCATTTTTATCAGGGCCAAATATTCTCAAGTGTTAAGTGCTCAGAGAGCTTCCTCCACACAGTTCTGTTCCACTCTCAGTATCTTTCAGGTTTTAATCCTCTTTTGATACAGTAGATGAACAGGATGGAGCTCATGAAAATGAAACCTGGGAAGGTCTGCATATAACTGGCACTGAGGAGTATAACTGAGCTTAGGTTTTCACACTGTTCTAATTATATGTATTCAGTGTTCTTGCTGCTTGGAAAACTTGGAACTCTGAATCGAGGCTATTTTGCCAGGAAAATGGATACTTCTCAGACAAACATGTCATGATAAACAACTGTGTATTAGGTATTTGAAAGGACAACTATGTGACCTTTAAAACAAATATAGATATTTTATATAGGTATGCATTGAGCAAATTAGACTTTTAATGACAGAATATGCAAATTTTGTCAAATACAATCCATAGCACTTCATAGCACTGAACAATAAGAATGTTAAAATGTTAATTTCATGTTTGTACTTTAACTTTTCTGCTCATCTGAGTGTGAGCTTGTGATTTTATTAAGAAATAAATGTCAAGAAATGACAAAAGTGTTATGATTTAAAATTTTATATTGATTTTGGGGTCAGTGTTTCTTAGCATAAAATGCTAATCAGTACTTCACAGGAAAATATTGTTAAATTCATTTAGGAAAAATGTGTTAAATGAATATTTTTAAAGTACATCTCAGAGCCTTTAATTTATTAATGCACATTATACTTTCCAAAATGAAGATATTCTATGCAGTGTTTCCCAAATTCCTCAAACCTTCTCCTCCAAAGATCTTTTTCCACAGAACAATCTTTGGTAGACACTATTCTTAGAAAATATTGTGGTAACACACATTTCACATCTGCACCAAGGGGTGGCCCTCCAAAGCCAAGCCTGGCTGCAGCTCAGAGATTAAAATGATGGAGAGTCTTGAAAAATCCTCTGCCCAGAGGAGCCATGGAGTGTTGGATTGTTTTAAGAATATCGAGAAGGTTTGGACTTCAACCAGAAAGGGTTGAATTGGATATTAGACTCTATTCTGAGATAAAGAAAGTAGTTTCAAACTCTGTCTTCCTAACCAGCCTGCTTATTTCTCTAGAAGCAGATTTGAGCCTTCAGATCCGTCCTAAAATTGGCCTAGCTCTTCGGTGCTTTAGGATGGAAATGACCTGGCAATATTGTCAATGGACAGTCATCTCGCTCTCCCTTATATTTCTCCTGTATCCACCTGAGGTCTACTCTACTTAGTCATTGGGACATATCATATGTAAACTTGTATTAGAAGTATTTCACTGCAATTAAAAGGGCATGTTCTCTAAGTTTACAGTCTTAGAATCTTAGTTCCATCACTTAACAGCTGGTGGTAGATAAATTAATCTCTCTAACCTCAGTTTTCTCATCTGTGAAACATATAGAGTGATTTCCAATAGAAAAGATGAGCTAGACAAAAGAAATAAAATAACCACAACAGTCCTTTTAGAAATATAGGTTAAAGAACATCTGTAGATATAATGATACAGGCTTCCAACACTTAGAAATAATAGGATAGAATAAAGAAAGGTCCTTTCATAAATTTGGCTAAGCAAAGACGTGTATTATTTAGGTATTAAAAAGGGCAAGATCTATTTTAGCAAAATAAAACCCAACTTGATCTGGCTTAAGCCAAGAAAAAAAACCTTATGGCTAATTAATATCAACTATAACTCATTGATAATTTTGGCTTCAAGTCTGGCTTGATTTAGGTCTCAATTTGCCCATGTCCATCTCTCAGCTCTGCTTTGTCTATATAGGCAGCATTCTGTGCTTTGTGGGGCCTACCCCAATCGTATCTTACTTCATCTAGCCTTAGCTTCAGGTTCTCATGCTTGCAACATGAATACAGTAGAAAAATAAATTTTTCTAGGATATATTCCACCCGTGTTCTAGGATTCACTCTTTGTTAATGGACCAAATGAGTTCACACTCATCAAGAAAGAATTACTGACTGCTTTAAGCCTGGGTCTCATGGTCAGTGAGAACTGTATTTAAATTCCTATACAGAGAGAGACAGGAAACCCATGCCCTCTAAAGAGAAGGAAGAATGTAGGTAAGACAGTGAAAACAATTGCTTCATTCTGTTCTGCCTCATGTCACACTTGCTTGCAGGTAATATCTAGAAAGATGATGAAAACAGTTGGCCAATAGCCTATGGCTACCATAGATTTTCCCAACTACTTAATTTTTTGCAAAGATATGGATAATTCAAATAGTGCAGTTTGTCCTCAGAACACTCAATTCTTATTTTTGGCATGATTAGATATTTTCCTATATCACTTTCGTTCTGCTTAAAATTTTAATTACCTTGCAGTTCTAAACTCAACTAGCGGTGAGGAGGAAGCATAGAATTATGTGGTATCAAGTAAACTGTAGGTTAGTATAGAATTGTTATATAAATGTCTCAAATTAATAATTAATATTAATATTTCAATGGTATGTGGATGACAACTGTAGAGAGCTTGGCTTCTCAGAGCATGTAGTGATGTTAAGTTTTGTTTTACTATTTCTAATAAATGTGAAACAGAGACAGATAAAAAAATTAGACATTCAAGAGATGCTGCACATCTGCATATATATGTGTGTGTGTGTGTGTGTGTGTATTAGTCTGACCAAGGCAACACAGATAAAAGATATGAGTGTGTAACAACTGTGTGAGAAAAAGTTCTAATATAATAATTTTTATGAGTTATAAATGTTTTTGTTGCTGTTATTAATAATCTGTATGCATAAAGATCTGATATATATTTAAAATTATAGGATATTTAAATTAAATATCCTATGCTCATGTGTATTAAAATTTTAAATAAACTGTAGAAAATGTTTGGTCAGAGACATTCCTAACACAGGAATCCAAGAAAATATAAAACAAATGGAATGAATAAAGTTTCCTCATTCATTCATTCATGTGTTCACTCAAAGATCACTGAGCACCCTCTATACCAGCACTGAACATATACAAGAAATTCATCAAGAATGAGACATACGTGGTGCCAACCTTGAAGTCTATTTCCTAGTGGGCTGTTACTTTTTGATGAGCGCCTGCTGTATGCTAATCATTATGCTAAACCCTGAGACACAGTGGGTACTTTGAAACAATTGACAATAAACAGACGATATTTTTTAGTGTGAATAAATGACAATAAAAATGTTTGTGCAGGGTCCTTTGGGAAGTAGTAAGAGAAGGACTTGAAGACTGGAATGATGAAATCGTTTCCTGACAAAACTGAGTCATAAAAAATGGAAACCCTTGTACACTGTTGGTAGGAATGTAAATTGGTACAACCACCGTGAAAAATACTATGGAGGTTTCTCGAAAAACTAAAAATAGAACTACCATATGACCCAGAAATTCCACTCCCAAGTATATATCCAAAAACAAAAACACTAATTTGGAAAGATACATGCACCCCAATGTTCATAGCAGCACTATTTACAATTGCCAAGATATGGAAGCAACCTAAGTATCCATCAACAGATGAATGAATAAAGAAGATGTGGTGTATGTATATGTGTGTGTATGTATCTGTATCTCTCTCTCTCTATCTATCTATATACATATATATACCTCCATCCAATGGAATATTCAGCCATAAGAAAGCCATAAGAAAGAATGAAATTTTGCCATTTGCAACAAATGGATGGATGGACCTGGAGGGTATTACGCTAAGTGAAATAAGTCAGACTGAGAAAGACAAATACTGTAAGATATCACTTACATGTGGAATCTAAAAAAATATAACAAACTAGTGAATATAACAAAAAAGAAGCGACTCACAGATATAGAGAACTAGTGGTTACCAGTGGGCAGAGGGAAGCAGGGAGAGTAAATATAAGAGTAGGAGATTAAGAGGTACAATCTATTGTGTGTAAAATAAGCTACAAGGATATATTGTACAACATGGGAATATAGCCAATATTTTATAACTATAAATGGAGTATAACCTTTAAAAATTTTGAATCACTATATCATATACCTGTAACTTACATAATATTGTACATCACCTATACTTCAATTAAAAAAAAATGAATGAATACAAATTCTCTAGGATAAGAGAAAGGATACATTGTTCAAGGTACTAGGAGTAACACCAAGGAGACGGAGCCAAATATTAACTCACATTATTAGACAATCTTCAAATGTTTAATATAAGTGAGTCATGAAATGCATAGAAAAGCATTGAGAGAGGCATAACTGACTCATGTAAGCAGGAATCAACCATGAAAATCCTCCCAGCCATTCAAAGGGTTTTATTTTGAAGCTAAAGTAAGCCATTAAGATTTTTAAACTGAATAGCATCTATATATGTGAAAGGCCATAGTGACAATGGCATAGGGATTGAATTAAAAGTGAGAGAGTAAAAATAGAGATATGGTTATTTATTAGAAAGGTAATCAGTTATTCAAGTGCTACATAATTGGAGCAGAAACTAAGCCAGTAACTTGGGAATGGAGAGAAAAGGGAATAAAATCAAGACATATTCATAAATGAGACTTGAATTGTAGGTGCTGGGAAATAGGGAATGGTTGTTCCTAGTTTTATAATATGACAGAGGTAATTTCACCCCCTTGTATGTCAGTTAAAGAGCAAAGAAGTGTCTTGCACGTAGGAGCTAGGTAGGAACTTAGAGGATATGCATTACTTACAAAAGAGAACAAGGTTTACTAGTGACCAATTAGACTTGAACGTTTTTCTGCTTCTGATTTAATATTATTTTGTTAAAAGTATTCATGGCACATTTTTTACTTTTTAAGCGTGATGATCAAAGGAATGACTTTGATAAGTTAAATTCCACAAAATAGTATGAAACAATTTAATACATTTAATCAAATCTAAGTGACCTTGTCCAAGGTGTCTTTCCTTTCATTGATCTATTTAATTTTTAGTTCTTTGCCTCGAAGTCATGTTTCAGATGTGCACACAGGTAGTTTGCTTTTTTCCTCTGTGGCAATGACAACATTAGAAGATGAAAGTAGACATTAGACATGAAAGAAGACAGGTAATAGCTTAAAGCCAATTTTATTTTCAAGTCCCCATTTGGTAGTCATTCTCCCTGACTGTTCCTGAATCACAGAAAAATGCCCAGGTATGAGAGACAGCACTGAAAAATCAAGTGAGGAAGAATGAGGATGTGCTAAGTAGCTTACGGAATGCATCCACACTCAAATCTATAGTCAGGGCCATATCAGCAAAATACGAGCTAAGGCTGGTCAGAAGTAAGCACAACAAACTTTTAAAATCATTCTATTTTAGCTTGTTTAAATATGTAGGTTCTCTTTCATGACATTCAGGAAAGATTATAAATTCAATAATGAGTCTGGAAAAAAAGTTATTGGACCAGGAAGCATTGAAGTACAACTTTACTATGCTTATTATTCCATTGACTGTTGGATGAGTGTTTCTATTCCAAAATCAAAGAACTTGAATAGACATTGGAGGAGCACCTGGTTAGTTGGCTAGTTAGGTAGTTGTTGCAGAGTAAGTTTCTATTCATAGTTCAAAGGAGCAAGCATGAAAATGTAGGGTGTGCGGTGCCATAGCCATCCTGGCCATAACAACACATTTATTCAGAGGGTTGTGTTAGAAGGAAGGGAGCTGAAGGAAAGCATATGAGATAAAAATCCAACTTAAATTAGTAGTTGATTACTGGCAATATCTCGTTTGTACTGAGGACGTTCACAGCAGACATGTGTGATTTGATCAGCTACCATGGCACTTTGTCAGGTGGTAGAAATTTGATTAAACTGAAGAATTCTGGTAGTGGTCCAAAAGACTTAGGAAGCTCTGTTAAATGTTACCTTTGCTCAAAGAACATAAAATATTCAAATGTCCTATTTATTTTTTGGTTTTTAAGATACGAAATTCTATAATGACTAATGAGGACTTCCTGTTTCTTCTATTCATGAAACTATGCAAATTATTTACCCCATACTTGAAGTAGAAAGTTCAATATGATTACATCAGTACGAATTCTAGATAATATTAATTTTCAGCTGTGAATATGGTTAGACTACCTACAGCTTCACTTCCGGAAAATGCTGCCTCTTGTCTTCTGTAATTAATCTGCTCCGTAAGTAGGTGCTCTCAAAGTTCATGATATCAGGATGCTTTCTCAGATTTTATTACCACTTTAATAGTCTTAGAAGAAAGGTGTTCAATATTTTTATGTTTAACTCAATAAATAGCTAGTTGGTAAATAAGGCTGCATTTCCAGGCAAACTGAATTTGTAATACTTGACATCCAATACAACTTAAATTTAATTACACAGGACTTTGAATCAAGCAGCGTTTGCAGATTATCCTATTTTATAGTAATAAATACAAGGACCCAATTTTTTTAAATCAAGAAAACTTTTCACGCTATTGGCACTTTGTGTTACAAAGTTTTACTGCTTCAAATTTAACTGCAATCAGACCAATAAAATGATGGCAAGACACTTGGAAATATTTTTAATGGCAAAATAATAAATGCTTTTAAATAAAATATATTTGGACAAAACAAGATAATTGTTCACACTTTGGACAATCTTACCTCAGAGTCAGGCTTTCTATAAAATGTGGCCGTTTATAGATAAAATGAAACAAGAAATCAGTCTCTTTGTTTAAAATGCTTAATGATATTACGACGCTTACCATTTAAAGTTATTTATTAAAAGATATCAACTGTTCACTTTCCAGCCAGTAAACTGTAGTATTTCTGTGATTGTAGCTGTTTTGCCTTTTGAAACATTTCTGATTATCTGCACACCCGAACACATAGATACACCAAGAATAATTAGTTAATCAAGAAAAAAAAGGACTTCCCTGGTGGCGCACTGGTTAAGAATCCGGGAAGATCCCACATGCCGTGGCAACTAAGCCCGTGCGCCACAACTACTGAGCCCATGTGCCACAACTACTGAAGCCTGCACACCTAGAGCCCATGCTCCGCAGCAAGAGAAGCCACCACAATGAGAAGCCCATGCACTGCAACAAAGAGTAGCCCCCGCTTGCTGCAACTAGAGAAAGCCCACACACAGCAATGAAGACCCAACACAGCCAAAATAAAATAAATAAATAAAATTTTTTTTAAAAAAGAAAAAAATGTTCTGAATAAATAATAGATAATTCCCTTAAATGTTTTATTCACTATTTCTTCAATCTTTTTATTACCTTAGACAGGTTCCCCTGTTTTGTTTGTTTTAAGGCTCACTGATTTATTATTCACATCTGAATTGAGATAATTGATATTGATCTCTATGCCTTGTAGATTATCATTGTCTAGGGAGGAAGTTATTCTAAGGGTGGTATATCTGGAATAAATAGCATTCTTGGCAGAAAAAAAAATCAATATCTAAACCTCAGGAAGAAGGTTTTGACTTGTTATTCTTAAAATGGTTAAACTGGGGAGAGCATAAATGGCATAGTTACAGTATATGAAGCTTTCTAAAGAGCTGAAGGTACTCTGGACATGAGAGACACTGGAAAGAGAAAAACTACATAAGTAAAGAAAAAGTACCCATTTCAGCAGGTAAGTACTTGACATGGAAAAGAGCTAATCTGAAGTGGCCAGAGACTGAGTAGATATTCAGAATCATTTTTAATGAACAAAGTGGCAAAAGGATTTTACACTTTAGGGATATGAATGACAACACTTTTTTCAAAATTTATTGCACATATCTTTGCTTCAAAATATGCCTTTTTGGGCTTCCCTGGTGGCGCAGTGGTTGAGAGTCTGCCTGGCGATGCAGGGGACACAGGTTCGTGCCCCGGTCTGGGAAGATCCCACGTGCTGTGGAGCGGCTGGGCCTGTGAGCCATGGCTGCTGAGCCTGTGCATCTGGAGCCTGCGCTCCGCAATGGGAGAGGCCACAACAGTGAGAGGCCCGCGTACCACAAAAAAAAAAAAAAAAAAAAAAGCCTTTTTTTTTTTCTTCAGAAAATAATTATTTCTAGATCTTGAATAAAGAATCTGTTCTTCATGGTTTTTTGTCCCTCCACATATAATGATGAAAATGTTCACTCTTAAAAACAAAACATAGCCAAATAGTAATACTTCTACCTTTAAATTTGGACACAGAAAATAAATAGATACATAAATAAACAAATAAAAGGGTTAGCTATGCAATGCTAGGATATGCCTCCTAACTCTCTGCGAATATAAATATCACATCATAACCCACAGTAATTGCTGCTAAGATATCATAGAAAACCTACAATTCAGATAATTACAACATTTTGCTATGCAAGGGGTTTTAAAAATGTGTCTCTCAGACTCTCTAAATCGCATCCAGGAGTGTTTCTTACCACTTACGTGTGACACATGTCTGGTGCATTTTGGCAGCTTCCACTGTATTCCAGAAATCTTAAGCATTTGAGAAATTATACAAGAAGCTAACTTAGAAAGTCACTGCATTTAGATTAAGAAGAGGTGATAGATTTCACCCAAACCCACACCCACATTTTGCAGAATGGGTCATTTAGGCATGGAAGATGTTCTAGGTCAAATAGTGTTACAAAAATGCCAGGAGTGACATTTTAATATTAATAATTAACTTATAACATAGATATTTCAGAGAAATATTATAATTTTTTTGGTTTTTCTTGTCCTGGCTTTATAGCAAAACAAGAAAAAAATGAAATGATATCGTTGTTTATGTACACATTAAAACCACTGAAATATACACTGACCTAAGAAATTCTGTAGAAAGACTAACATGAGGATCACATGATTTACATTAAAGCTACAGGTAATTGAAAAAAGGAAATAGGAAATCCCAAACTAGTAATAAGAATATCAGGCTTCCTATTTTTTTTGTTGTTTGTTTGTTTTGCGGTACGCGGGCTTCTCACTGTTGTGGCCTCTGCCGTTGCGGAGCACAGGCTCCGGATGCCCAGGCTCAGCGGCCATGGCTCACGGGCCCGGCCGCTCCGCGGCATGTGGGATCTTCCCGGACCGGGGCACGAACCCGTGTCTGCTGCATCGGCAGACGGACTCTCAACCACTGCAACACCAGGGAAGCCCTAGGCTTCCTATTTTAATACATTATCCCAACAAATCAAACTATATTTTTACTATAAACTACCTTGACTTCCATAAATAAATTCAGTATTTTTCCCAAACATTTTATATACATAGTAATTTTAATATGCTGGATTCCATTTTTATTTCTATTATAGCATAATCTCAAAATGATAAAACTTCAAATTGTCACTGTATTTAATAAGTTCACAATTTTAATTAAAATTTTTATTTTGAGCTAATTGCAAATTCACATGAAGTTGTAAACAACTAATAAAGAGGGATACTATATATCCTTTACCCAGTTCCAATATTGGCAGCGCCTTACAAACTACAGTACATTCTCAGAGCTGGGACTTTTACATTACAGTCAAGACACAGAAATTCCATCACCACCAGGATTTTTTTTCTATTGTCCTTTTACTGCCATCCCCACCTCACTCCTCTCTACCATGTCTCTAATCCCTGGCAAGCACTAATCTGTTCTTCATTTCCATAATTTTTAAAGTCAATTTTAACAAAAGTCACAAGGATAAAAATATTTGAAAGAAAAACTAAGCTTCTAAAGTAGCAAATAGTATTTTACATCATTGTTCTCTCAGTATATGGAATCCATATTCTCCTAAACTTTATCTTTAAGTCAGTTTTTAGACTATCAGTATAGATTTACCAATTGATATTCCTTATTTAATAAAACTTCCTTGGGTCCTCCCTGGTGGCACAGTGGTTAAGAATCTGCCTGCCAATGCAGGGGACACGGGTTTGAGCCCTGATCCGGGAAGATCTCACATGCCGCAGAGCAACTAAGCCTGTGCGCCACAACTACTTAGCCTGCGCTCTAGAGCCCGGGTGCCACAACTACTGAAGCCCTTGCACCTAGAGCCTGTGCTCCTCAACAAGAGAAGCCACTGCAATGAGAAGTCCAGGCACTGCAACAAAAGAGTAGCCTCTGCTCTCTGCAACTAGAGAAAGCCCACGTACAGCAACGAAGACCCAACACAGCCAAAAATAATAAATAAATAAAATAAATTTATAGAAAAAGAAAAAAACTTCTATATTGTTTATTTTTTTGGTAAAGTTTTAAGAATTTAAGGAAAAATATAAAGTACAAGAGCAATAAATTGGAATTTAGGAACTGGATCATGTTATGTCTCAGTGATATGTCCACGGAGAAATAAATTATGCTTGGGGTCTATGTTTTTCCATTTAACAAATTTCAGAAGTTGCAGTGGTCCTTAGGGCTCACAAAATACATGATTCCATTTATAGTAAAATAAAATAATTTTTGGAGAAAGTACTTGAACCTTTTCCTCCACAAAGGCAGTTTTCCCTTTTTTAATATAAAGCAGCAGAGCCACAAAGTATGGCAAAAAATAAATATTAAATGTGGTTTAAATGCAGCAGATTTTGTTCATGCCCACTAGTCACCACCACTGGAAGTTTCTTCATTTTAATGCCAGGGATGGTAAATTTCAGAGCTTAAATATTATGATATGTATTACTCATATTTGTGTCTTGGTATACCTCCTTTCCTGCCCCCCCCACTCCTGCCAATATGGATTAATACCTGGGCCTAAGGGGAAGAAGAGGGCTGTGAGCAAAAATATAAAGGAGCTATTCCACTAAAAATTTTGTAAGACATTCATTCATTCATTTATTCATTCAAAAATTGTGCCTAATATATACCATGTACTTTTCTACATGCTGGAAATATAGCAGTGAACATAGAGAAAAATTCCTTCCCTCTTGGAGCTAACATTCATAATATCATAAAAAGCAGCCATATTTTGGTAGCTATGTGAGGGAAGAGCAACACTAAGGAAGAAAAGACTTTTTTTCAACTCTATAGGGACACAAAATGACTTCAATATTTTGGTAGACACAACCAAGCACAAGTCCATTGCTACTGTTGTTGGACACGGTGATTTGTTGCAAATTTTATTACTCTCAGTGAAAATATAGACAGTGTCAGGCGACTATTCTTCATGAGCCTAGCAATAAGCTAACAGAAGAGGTGCCTAACAAAGAATTTTAACCACAGGGCATAGCTGAAGTGACTCAGTGCTTCACGAACCCAGCAGTCTCCTTTAATCAGAGTGATAAACTGTGAGGATAAAGTAGAATTTTTACAAAGTTGGATACTACCAGGTAACTGATGCATCTTGGAAATACACATAAAAGATTGTTTAGGAGCTTCCCAAACTACCTTGAAGTCATTTTGGTATTGCCAGCACTACTGGTAACCACAGCAGATCATCTTGGGTCACATCTGACTTTAGCTAAAGCTGCCGTGAATAAATTCTGTGACTGTAGACACCCTTCCCACTCTCAGCTTTCTGCCTTTGGGCCACGGAATTCCTGAAAGCTTGTCCAGCCTGTCCCTAGAATTTTGAAAGTGTTAACACTCCCAATGTACTCTCTAATCGATGAAGGATGTAAGTCAGTGGATAAATGCTCCAGCCTCTCAGCTTTCAGAGGAACCATCATGAAGTGGTTATTCTACATGGCTCTTGAGAGGTTCCACATCATAATAGATTCCTAGTTGCTCAGAGGGGTAATCAATCAATAATGTATCCTATTCCCTATTTATTCCTTGTTCCCTATCTAGTCCTCTTTGTTCCTTCATGTCAACTTTCTGAGATTATCTTGTAATAAATGTTATTGGCTCTGGGGAACCTAAATGAGGGTTAGAATTCCTCATTGGGGGTAAAGAAAGAGTCAATAATATACTAGGCTGCACGTGTATGTATTCCCTGGGTCCATCAATGTTCTAGTTTCAAACTGTAACAGATTAGGAATCCAAATAAATGGTAAAGCAGTACTTCTGCTCTGATCCACTTTGAATGAAGAAAAGAGATGTAAATTATGGGTAACTAAGCAATTATAAAGCAAGGCTAGTTATAGCATACAGTTAATGAGCTCATGCATAACATTCCTCTGTAAGTTAGTTATCTGATATTAACTGTTCTCTTGATCATGAGATCATATGCTTAACTAACAAAGGTAGCAAATATTGCCTCAATTTGGAACTGATGGTAAATCATTTGGAATTCATCAAGCACATTTTTATTATGCATAGCCTATGTACTAAGAACTAGGAGGAAATAAAAAGTAACACAATTCCTGTATTTCACACAGAAGAGATACAAGTTCTATATGTGAAAATAGCAGTATGACAAGTCAGCAGTAATATATCACATAAAGGTTATAACTAGACACTTGGAAGTCAAAAATGGGAAAGTTTAGTTCTAATGTTCAAAGAAGGTATGATGAAGAAGGAATTATTTGTGATGGATATTTGTTGTTGGAGAGAATACTGATATGCAAAATTGCTGCAGGCATGGGAAGTGGTATGAATGAGTGCCAAGTTATAACAAATCCTCAGGAACTGGTGACTCAATAAGATTAACTGGAATAATGTAGTTGTTTGGAAATGATTAGAAAAGTGGTTTGGGGAGATACTGTGGAATCCTAAAAAAGTATGGATGCTGCATTACTTTAATCCAAAAGCAATGCAAAACCATTAAATAGATTTTGATTAGATTAATTTATCCTTAGATTTGATCTCCATATAGCTATCCCTAGGATCAAAAGGAAGAATGGTTTGAGATTGGAGGGAACTTTTAGTTATGGGAATTACTGGAGCAACAGTACTAGACATAAGCAGGAAATAATGAAAACCTAGCCTTGGACTGAAATTAAACATAAAGAGTAGAATGCTATGTGAGTATAGGAAAATTGATCCATCGTGGAGCCCTGGCAATCTTGCCCATTTCCACATAAGCCAGACATAGGCAAGGCTTAACTACATGCTGATCCAAGTCTTGATATTATGTTCCACGATCATCCTTGGAACATGGTGGGAGCAATGTATAAGTCACCTCCCTATCTTGCAGAGGCTCTCTATCTCATGGAAGGCTGCCCCAAGGATATTTCCCTTTGACTTCCCTTCCCTTTCTGTCCCATCTCTCTTTTGGGTATAAAACTGCTTGAATATAATCTAAAAGTGAGTACTCAATGATAAAAATGACCCATTGCTCATGTCATTTGTCATCTGGCCCAACTTGTTCAGTATCATTCTGTGGCACTAGGGATAAAGGAGGCTGAAGCCATGCTTGTCTTGCTTTTCTGTATATGTAATAAACTGTTTACTTCCATTTTTTATAAAAGGTAGTAAGAGGAGAAAGTCATTTGCAAAGAAATATAAAGTTAATACTTTAAAAGGGAGAATGGAGAAAGTTGATGATGAAAATGACTCAAGATTGAGAACTGTCAAACTCGAGAGTACTGTACAATTTTCGGAGTTATTTGAATGGAATGCAAGAATATCTACTCATGTCTCCCACTTGGAAAATGGAAGTGAACATTCTGTAGTGTACAGAGGTCTAAAAGACTGGTTAATGGGGGAGGGGAATCAAATTACTAAAGCATTATCCTGAAGATCAAGAAAATGTAATCAGAGTGACAAAGAGGAAGACTTGGAAATAAGGAAAGTTGAGTATGAAAACTCCAAGATGAGAAAAACTAAATGATGAGCTCAAGACCCTATTGAATATTTTAGTTATCATTTTATCCCTCTGCACGTTGCAAAGTAGATGATCAATATATAATTGAGACATCATGTGTCACAGATTCTAAGATTCTTTGTTAAAGTATGCACATTCAAATACTTTCCTAATCTTTGTTTACATATTGTCACCCTATTTCCTCTCTAACACACACAAAGCTGTTGCCTTTTTGTTATAATAAGTTTTGTGTATTTTGATAGATCCATTAAAAACTCAGTATGGAATAAAAATTGTATATAATATTAGCATCTTGAAGTTTTACTCTATTAAAATAAATGTACTTAACAGCAGTTATATGTAATGACTACTATAGGCAGAGACTTTTTGTGATCTTTATTTTTCGTAATTAGTAATATTTTTAATGAGGCTTAGGGAAAACTTTAAACCTATTATTTCAACATTCGTAGATATTGTATGTTTGTGAGCACTGTCAAGCATATGCTGAGCAATACTCATTCTTACTACTGTTAGCAAGGAAACAAACTCTTCAATAAGTAAAGTTACTTTTAGGACTCATTCTTGTTGGTAATCAAAAATCAATAAGTTTCATAACAAATGTTGGCAAGGATGTGGAAAAAGGGAACCCTCATACACTGTTGGTGGGAATGGAAATTGGTGCAACCACTGTGAAAAACAGTATGGAGGCGTCTCAAAAAGCTAAAAATAGAACTACCATATGACCCTGCAGTCCCACTCCTGGGTATGAAAAAAAAACCCCGAAAACACCAATTCGAAAAGATACGTGCACCCTAATGTTCATAGCAACATTATTTACAATAGCCAAGATATGGAAGCAACCTAAGTGTCCATCAACAGATGAATGGATAAAGAAGATGTGGCATATTTATATAATGGAATATTACTCAGCCATAAAAAATGAATGAAATAATGCCATTTGTAGAAACATAGATGGGTCTAGAGATTATCATACTAAGTGAAGTAAGCCAAACAGAGAAACACAAATATCATTTGATATTGCTTATATGTGGAATCTAAAAAAAATGATACAAATGAACTTATATACAAAACAGAAATAGACCCACACACATAGAAAACAAACTTATGGTTACCAAAGGTGAAAGTGGGAGGGAGAGATAAATTAGGAATTTGGAATTAACATATACACACAACTAAATATAAAATAGATAACCAACAAGAACCTACTGTATAGCACAAGGAACTATACTCAATATTTTGTAATAACCTATAAAGGAAAAGAATCTGGAAAAAATAGATATATATGTATGTTTAACTGAGTCACTTTCCTGTACACCTAGAACTAATACAACACTGTAAATCAACTATACTTCCAATACAAATAAATAAACAAATAAATGGGGGAAAAAAAACAGATACAGAGAACAAACTAGTGGTTACCAGTGGGGAAAGGGATGGGAGGGGGAAGGCAAGATAGGGGTATGGGATTAAGAGGTACAAACTATTGTAACATATAAAATAAATAAGCTACAAGGGTCTGTTGTACAACACAGGGAATATAGCCAACATTTTATAATAACTATAAATGGAGCATAACCTTTAACAACTGTGAATCACTACGTTGTACACCTGAGACTTATATAATATTGTACATCAATTATACCTCAATAAAAATTAATGAGTTTCAGATTTTTATTTTTACAAAAATATCTGATACATTTAATTATTACCTTTAACTTCTAAACATATTACCATGTGTCTAGGCAGTTGATGCCTTTAAGTGCTAAAATGAAAGCGAAGAAGTCACTAACAAAGCCTGCAATGTGACAATGCACTCTGGTGTAAGAGAGGACTTCTAGGAAAAAAGCCATTCATTCTCTCATTAAGGCAAAATCTGAAAGTCAGTTTTTCTCACTTGACAGTAGATCAGTATAATCAAAATAAAGTCCTCTTTGGAGAGTTGTGAACATAATAGAAAAGAAAGTCATATATTTACCATGCTGTAATAGAATATTTTGTAATAACACTCATTTTGAAGCATTGCCAAGGCTTTTGTAAGAAGTAATGGAAATGCCGTATTAGTATGAATAAGAAACGATGACTGTCTCCAGTAATAAAATGAATGATAGCATTCTTTATTACCATTGCCAGAAATTTTATACTGACAAGTATACCCATATAATTCATGGCATGACACAGAACACTGTATTGTCTTGTCAAATAAGGCAGCATTTTAATTTAAGATAAATTGTACTTTACATGTATGGTAAAGTACAGATTTCATAGATCATTGATCAAAGTTCTAATCATTAAGATTGATTTTTTTAAAGTTAAAAATGAGTTTTCAAATACTCTGATTATGAAAAAGAAAGTTTTAACTGTAGCCATGTTTTAAAATTATAATCTGGAGAATTTTAAAAGTGAGATTCTTTATGAAAAGAGGTTTCTTTCAAAAGAAGTTAGTTTCTAAAGATTAAGGATGCCTCATGCTTTGCTTAGTTTATGGGAGAAAATAATTTTGACATGCTCCACTTAACAAGAATTGTATATGAAAATTATGGTGTTCATGGAGATATTTTAATCACTTTTTTTTGGCCTGAATCATGTAATGGATGCTATTAATAGAAGTAATTTATCCAGTGGTCTTGCTCTGATTCAATAGGTTTGAATCAGCAAAGTGTGAATTAAAATAATAATTGTATGCTGATATAGACTGATTTTCATGTCTTTTTTCTATAAGAACACTGCAATGAGATATTCCATGATAAACAATATCTTACAACAAGCTACATCTTTGAAATAAGTTTTATTTCAACTTTAAAATATTTATTGGGTAATAGGCAGTAATCAGGAACAAAAACAGCTTAAAGCTCTAAAAAATCAACTTGAGAACTGTCCTAATATCAATAAATTAATAAAAGGGAAAATTCTGATAACATTTTACCTGTTAAGCTACTCAGTTCTTACATTAAAAGATAAAAGCAATAGTTTATTTTTAAATTAAAGTTCTTATTTGACAAATGTTGATTTTTATAACTTATGTGCACTTTTTGATGTCAAAATTTAATGAAAGACAAATATATATTCCTCAAGATACCAAATCATGAGTTCATGAATTGAAAGACTCAGTATTGTTAGGATGTCAAGTCTTGATCTATTGATTCAATTTAATCCCAAAGTCTCATTAAGCTATTTTGTAGCTATTACAAATTAATTTTAAAGTTTATATGGAAAGGCAAAATACCTAGCACAGCCAACACAATACTAAAAAAGAAGAAAAAACTGGAGTTCTTGATTTGATTTCAAGTGTAACTATAAAGGTACAGTAATCAAGATGGTGTGCTATGTCTAAAGAATAGACATACAAATCAATGGAGCATAATCAAAAGCCCAGAAAAAGATCCACACAAATGTAGTCAACCGATTTTCAACAAAGCTGCAAAGGAGAAATGATCATCTTTACAAGAAGTGGTGGGGGAACAATTGAACATCGACATGCAAAAAAAAAAAGAACATGGAGATCTTACATCTCTCATAAAAATTAAATCAAAACAGATTATAGACTTGTATGTAAAATGCAAAACAAAAACTTCTAGAACAAAATAAGAGAAAGTCTACATGACCTTGGGTTTGATGATTAGTTTTAGATATAACACCAAAGCATGACCCACGGCAAAAATTATTGACAACTTGGACCTCATTAATTTCATTTTTATACTTTTACTTTGGATATTTATTCATAATATTATCTATTTTCAATAGGCATAATATAAGTTTTACACAGTATGTGTTCTACATTTCCACTAATAGTATATATTTTCCTATATAATTATATATTATTTATGGGCTTGAGGCTGTTTTAGAAAAGTGTTTACACAATTTAATTACTTTTAAATGAAAATGTAGAAAAATATTTAACTGCTAGATCAAAATATGATTAATATGCTATATGTAAATAAATATGACTCAGGAGAACTGTAATCATAAAATCGTGATAATTTTGATATTACTTTCACTAGAAAATTTATAATATATCCTACTCTAGTATACATTAGTTCAAAATTAATGACTGCAACTCTCTTGTTACATATGTTATCAAATAATGATTAGAAGTACACTTTTGTAAGACTAAGATGATTGAAAACTAAGGTAACTGTGAAATCACAGATGTAAATACAGAAGTGGTGTTAGATAATATTTTGTGCTACTCAAGGGTTATATCCCAAGAGAAAAATGATGAGACTCTAAACATCTGTTGGATTTTAGGAATGATTCCAAACGTGTCTCGAGTGAGACACTCATGTTGAGATCTAGAGGCAGTGTTGCATCACTGTAAAGAGCATGGGTTGATCATAATACTTGGGGTCAAATCCAAGTTTTGCCATGTGCTAGCTGGGTGACATTTTTTCTGTGCCTCAGTTTCCTCATCTTCAAAATAGGAGCTATTTATAGTATCTTTTTCAGTAGGATGTTTCAGACTATAAAAACAGAATGTGTGTTGTGTAGACAATAAATATTAACTACTATAACAATATTATCATCGGTAATATATTTATATGTAATATACACCCAAAGTGCAAATACCTAAATGTGAACTTAAAATAGCCAAAATTTATAATTTATGGCCCTCTAAAAATAAAGAGCAGCTCATTTCACACACATACACATCATTCAAAAGCTAAATATCCTCAACATGATGCGATTCCAAATAAAATAGCACTATCCATTGCAATTTAACGCTTATTACTATTGATAAAGCTATATACATAAATTGGCAGATAACAGGAAGGAAGCATTCCCCAGAAGATAATTCAATTTTCTAAGATTCTTATGTTAAATTAGTACATTAGAATCTTGGTGACACACAACTATATTATCTACCACTGAAGAAAATATTTTAAACACTTTAAAAAAATATGCATATCCTAAACTGTGATCCTCCTGACTTAAAAAAATGTTTTATTAAGACTTCATATTTTTAGGGAAGTTTAAGAGTTTAAGATTCACAGCAAAATTGAAAGGAAGGTATAGAGGTTTTCCATAGATTCCCTGCCCTCACATGCATAGCATCCCCCATTATCAGCATCCCCCACCAGAGGGTACATCTGTTACAACTGATGAACCTACATTGACACATGGTAATCACTCAGTGTTCATAGTTTATGGTCCATTCTTGGTTTTATACATTCTCTGAGTTTGGACAAATGTATAATGACATGTATCCATTATTATGGTATCATAGAGAGTATTTTCACAGCCTTAAATTCATCTGTACTATGCCTATTTATCTTCTTTGCCCCTGTACAATCTCTGGCAACCCCAGATTTTTTTTTTTTTTTTTTTTTTTTACTGTCTCTACTGTTTGCCTTTTCCAGAATGTCACACAGTTGGAATCACACTGTATGTAGCCTTTTCAGATTAGTTTCTTTCACTTAGTAATATATATTTAAGGTTCCTCCATGTCTCTTCATGGCTTGACAGTTTATTTCTTTTTAGTGCTTCATATATTCCATGGTCTAGATATACCACAGTTTATCTATTCACATATTGAAGTATATTTTGGTGGCTTCCAGGATTTGGTAATTATGAATAAAGCTACTATAAAACATCCACGTGCAAATTTTTGTGTGGACATAGGTTTTAAACTCCCTTAGGTAAATATAAAGGAGAGTGATTGCTGGATTGTATGGAAGAGTACCCTTAATTTTGTAAGAAACAACAAAACTCTTCCAAAGTGGCTATACCAATTTACATTCCCAGTAGCAATGGATGAGAGTTTGTTGTTCCACATCAAAACCAGTGTTGGGTGTTCTCAGTGCTCTGGATTTGGTGATTCTAATTGTTGTGCAGTGGTATTTCATTGTTGCTCTAATGTGTATTTTCCTGGTGAATATGGTATGAAGCATCTTTTCATTTGTTTATTTGCCATCTCTGTATCTTTTTTGGTGAGAGTTCTCTCTTAGTCTGCTCAGGCTGCTACTGGAAAAACACTATAGACTGGGTTACATAAACAACCAACATTTATTTTGTACAATTCTGGAGACTGGAAAGCCTAAGAAAAGGTTCTGGATAATCTGGTGTCTGGTGAGGGTCCATGTGCTGGTTCATAGATAGCTGTCTTCTTACTGTGTCCTCACATGGTAGAATGGGGGAGGGAGCTCTCTGGGGACTCATTGACAAGGGCACTAATTCCATTCATAAGGGTTCCACCCTCATAGCCTAATCACATTCCAAAAGCCTCACCTTCTAATACCACCACATTAGGGGTTAGGTTTCAACATATGAATCTGGGGAGGACACAAACATTCAGTCTATAGTAGTGGCTGTTAAAGTCTTTGACCCATTTTTAATTATGTTTTCTCATTACTGAGCTTTAAGAGTTCTTTGTATATTTTGGATAACAGACCTTTATCAGATAAGTGTTTTGCAAATATTTCTCCCAGTCTGTGGCTTGTCTTTTCATTCTAATGACATTTTCTTTTTCAGAGAAGTTTTTAAAATTTTAAATGCCTTTGGTATTTTTTCTAAAAAATTATCACCATATCCAAGGTCATCTAGGTTTTCCCTGATGTTATCCTATAGGAGTTTTTATAGCTTTGTGTTTTCCATTTAGATCTCTGATCCATTTTGAATTAATTTTTTGGTAGGGTGTAAAGTCTGTGTCTAGATTCATTTTTTTTCTTGCATGTGGATATTCAGTTGTTCCAGCATCATTTGTTGAAGAGACTATCTTTGCATTGCTTTTGTTTCTTTGCCAAAGATCAGTTGACTATATTTATGTGGGTCTAATTCTGGGCTCTCTACTCTGTTCCACTGATCTATTTGCCTACTCTTTCACCTCTCCCACACTGTCTTAGTTACTGTAGCTTTATAGTGTCTGAAACCTGTATAGTATCAGTCTTTCAACTTTGTTCTACTTCAATATTGTGTTGGTTATTCTTGGTCTTTTGCCCACCAATAATTTTAATTGTATCATTCATAAAAATATTCCCAGACAGAATACGCAATTATATCACTGCAATCATTTTTACATTCTATTATACCAAAAAAATTAATGATACCCAGTTTCAATGGAAATGAACTGCACAGCTACATATTTTCTCTCTTTTCCTCTGACTCTTACTCTAGTTCTCATACTCGTGCTTACTCTCTTTCCCTCTCAATCAATTAGGCAGGCCCAAACTGATTTATTAAAACAGGTCAAATGAGGAAGAACATTTTTGGGGGGACCCCTTAAATTTAATACCTAACACTTACACAGAACACTTAACAGAAATGGTGAAACAAATAAATGTTCCTCTACAGAGAAAGACTAGCTTTCTAGGTGTATGTGTGCTCAGACATATACACAGACACAGTCTGAAAAAAAGATAACTCTATACTTTCCTGATCTCAATCCAATGACTGTGTTATGATATTGAAAAATTGAAAACAGGAGATATATCCTAGAGTCTGCTCTCTCTCATGCTCTTTCTCTTTAAAATAGAAAGTAAATTTTCTTCTTTGTCAGAATGCTTACCAGAGTGTGACTTTATTTAATAACTAAAGATATTAAATGTTATTAAATATTATATATTTACGAACGATTAGACAAAATCACTAGGTAGTCAGATAATCAAATTTTGATAGTGGTGCATCCCACCTTTACATGACCACCATGTTTTCAGAAATGTAACAGTCCTACAAAGTAAAGTCTGCATTTTAAAACACATAAGCCCCATATCAACAAACTGGTTGGAAACATTTAATTATGTAGCTTTTGTGAGATGCTCTGCTCCTTTACACTATGCCAAAGCTGATACGTATATCAAATAACAAATCACATGGCTTAAGCTGTACTTGAGATTTATATTTTGAATAAGGCTACTCACATTGACACATATTTAGATTGATTAGAGAAAATCTGAAATTTTGACTTGACAGCTACTGTCCCAAGAGATGTGAAGATTAACCCATGCTGCTCATAGTACAGTTATGCACCAGATGCCATAATATTTTCCAAGGCAGAAGAAAACTTCCCAAAATAATACACAACTACATATATAAAGAGGATAATTGATTAAGAGGGACTTATAGCCCTTCAGATAGTGTGGGGATATTAATTATTCAGGAAAATGTAACCAGATAAATTAAGAAGGAATTAAAGACACATTGTAATGTGTCTTTAATGAGCAACATTTTCCTGCCATAAAATGTGGGACTGGTTCCAATAATTGACTAAAATCTCCTTCTGGTAACTAAAATTTCCAGGTATATTTTGACTTACTGTTTAAAGGAGGTAGGGGGGGGAAAGAAATAATTGTTGTTTTTTTTTTTTCATAACAGGGAAACATTAATTTATTGAAAGGAAAAATGCAATATCAGGAACTGTATGCCATTATAATTTTATTTTAACAGAATCTATATAGAGTGAAATAGAGAAAGTTTTATAAATTTAAAACCATAGTAATAGTTCCCAATAGCTAGTGCAGGCATTAAAAATAATTTCTCAGTTAGTTAACCTTAGTTTAAAGTACAACTGCAATGGAAATTCTTCTAATCTATATTGTTAATTTAATTTATAGTCCCACTTTTTATTTGTATGGCCAGTTGTGTTATAAATAAGATTATGTGCTGTGACATTTGACTTAGAAGTTACTTTTAAAACCAGTGTTTTTAAATATTATCATGAAAGATTTAAAAACTAATTTAAACAAATTTAAATGTCCTCGCAACTGTTATTACTGCCTCTCAGAGGCCTAATGTGTTCTCCCTTCCCTGTATCTGCTCTCCAGTCTTAGCTTTAAGGAGTATTCTGCAAGGTAACTCAAGTTGATGAGAGCTTCTGCTTTAGAATCTCACACAGAGTGTTTTCTGCGTGTGTTTGCTGTAAGTAATCAATGGGTCTAAGATTCTAGGTAGGCAACATGCAATGTGATAGTCATTATCTTAATCTACGCAGATTAAGAAGAGGATGCCCCATAGGGCATCTGGCCCCTGGAAACTAAGCATAATAATGCACATGAAAATTGCTTACCTAGTAGTCTCAGAGAGGACTGTGCATGTTAATATCGTAACAGTCTTAAGAAGTAGATTACCGTTATGACTTTGTTAGAGATATGGCTAAAGCCTCAAACACTGACCAAATTTTTAGGGTTACAAAGCAAAATAGGAATTGGAAAGTGATACTTTGTTTTGCTTGTGTTAATGATACAGTAAAAATTAAATCTGCCTGTCATGCCTTTGAATTTTTTATTTTGATGGTGGTGAAATCACAATGCCATAAAGGGTTGTTTACAATATGTTGACCTCTCTAAGACTGTCATAACACTGCAAATAATGAAAGGGGATAAAGTGGGTGTAGTAGAGAAAAAAAAGGGAAACTAATGAGACACTACTGAATATTAGGTCCTTCACCAACACCGTGAAGAGAGCAAGGATTCTAAGCCAGGTGTATTATACTAAAACTACACACTCTACCCCACACTCTCTGTGTGTGAAGATAGGGGATTTGTGTAAAACACTTCCTTATTTTTGAGCCAAGGGAAAGAAGACTTAAAGAGAGATTATCACAGAAAAGGCTAACATGTTAGTAAAAAGTCTAAATGTAAACTGCAGTTTACTTAGAATGAAAGATAATATATTGAGCTTACTTGAAATTATGAATCCTTAATTATGTAAAAGGGAATGTAAATGCTAAGGGTCAAGTGGCAGATTGCCTCACATGATTTTACCAGCAGAGGAAAGAAGCAAAATTGTTACTCAGATATGCAAGAGAGATGAAATATATAAGAATAATTCTCATAGAAACATTAATATAACTGAGGCAGAGATGGGATAATAGCATTTTAGGATATATTAACTATCACTTTTTATATTTAATATTATCATACTGAAATAGCATCCATAGAATATCACTTATCATCCAATTCTTAGATTTTCTTTTACTACTATTTATGTTAAACATGGCCTTGTAAAACTGATAGCTTATTTATAAACTAAATATACTCTATTATTGTTTGATATGCTTTCAGAAAATCCACTTTGCCTGAATTGACAAATCCTATACACTGTCCTGACCTAAAGGTCAGATATTAAAGAGTGTTGTTAAGGATATCTGGCACCTAGTTAAGTTTTTCTTCTTGATATATCCTGAAAATTTATTGATAAATATCATGGGAAATGGAAGAGTGCTGGATAAAAAATTATTTTTAATAGTGTTTGTCAAAAATTATTATATATTTTTCTATTTAAGCCCTCCACAGAAATTTTCTTTCCTAAATATGAAGGGTAACTTGTACCTCACTATTAAGCTAGATTTGTTTTGGAAAATATATGGTTGGGCAGGATTACAGAAGTGAAGTAAACTGTGTTGATAAAAATTTTGACCTAGTTTCACATTTGGGTTATTCCACTTATCATAAGCAAAGAAAATTATACAAAAAAACATTTTTGCTACATAAGAATATTGAGAAGTCTCCAAATAACCACTATTTCATCAAATAATTTCAGCATGTAAGTCACTATTGTATATAATCTAGAAAACCTGTGAGCTCCCCTCTAAAATAAAGTTTTCACGAATATGAGATTTCCTACGGGCACCTGAAAAAATCTGGTGTGGTCTATGGATAACCCAAAATTATCAAGGCGAGTTAAGCTTGAACTTGCACGGGGAAGTTTTTCCTGTGATAACACTAAAGTGTGGATCACAGAAAAGAGATTAATAAACTAAAGCCATGCAAATTATGTTATCAGTTTTCATGCTCTGCAAAAAAAAGTACTGAGACACATAAATAAGGAAGTCATATTTTGCACACAGTAACTATATTCATAATCCTGTCCTCACCCATCCCACCCCACAATTCATGAAAACTCAGTGGAGTGCAATTCTAGATATATAGTAGACAAGATTGAATAAATGATTAAAACTGCCATGATAGACCTGATAATTCCCTCCTGGGGGGAATAATGGGAAAACATTTCCATCGGTGGAATAAATACAGAGATGAACTCCTTAAAGAGCTAAAATTTTTACATTTGTTTTAAATTCATATATAACTAAACATTTAGCATGTCTGAATAGCACCTGATTTAACTACTTTTGTTGCTGAGAAGTAATTCCTTTTTTTTTTTTAACCTCCAAGAAAACTTTTTATTCCATAATATAGGTTTTTCACCGGTAAAATTTCATTTCAAAAATAACTTGATGAATAAGAAACAAGGAAAAAATAACGATTTTTAAATGAAAGTGTTAGGTTCATTTTCTTCCAAATTTGGGGTATGAGACTAATCCACTTGCTTGTTGTCAATTTGAAATATAAATAAACTTTTGTCCTCTCTCTTGTGAAAGTCTGCCATAGTAATTCAGATGCCATGGAAAAACACTTTAACCCTTTTATCACACAATGATGGTCTTCAATGTACTGTTGTTTTAAACATTTATCTGCTGAAATAAATTTTTGCTATCTGGAATAAATGATTTGGTGCTGCGAGGGGTGAAGACTGTTTGAATAAAAACAAAAGTAATCATGAACTATTGATGGCAACCATAATTTAACAAGATCTTAAAGCACAGATCTTAAATCAAAAAGTGTCTTTTTGATTATTATAATAACCAGGATTATATTTATGAACTTTTTTGCTTTACAAACAGCTCTCAATGATATACTTATTTTCTTTCTCCTTATAGTTCAGTAGCATTATTCCCACACTCCAATGAAAAGGTCCAACAGTGAAAAGAAAGGAGCTTTAAACCTATTACAATGCTGAAGACAAAGCACTGGCTGGAACAGTATAAATTTGGACTGTCATAACTATGATATTAAAGGAGACAGGCCATGCCTGACCTGCTGTTGATATAACCATAGACTGGCAACACATTCCTCAAGAGCTGCACAACCTTCCATCATTCAAGATTCGTGGAGAACAGATGTTTTCCATCAGAGTGATAGTATTTTTACACTGCTTTCATTAAACTGTCATTTCTTAAACTGCTTCAATTTCAGGTCCCTTTTATCGCTTTGTTAGTTTTAATGCATCTCTCTGTACCTTGCATGACAGGGAGGTAGCCCTGACTTTAATTGTGTGTATATGTGCCAAAGATTGGGCCCTACCCACTCACAGTAGCCCTCTCTGGAATTGTACCTAATTGCAAAGTGAAAGCAATATTGGAACAAGCAGCAGCATAAAGATAGCTAGTTATTCATGGCGTGGAGACTGAGAAGTATTATGTATGTATTAAAATGCTTTGAAGTGAAACATTTATGCAACTCACTTTGAAAGAATCAATAACTTTGATATATTAGTGCAGTTGAAAATATTGTTCATCTAACACAAAATGGATGTAAGACAGAAATAAAATGGATGTTCAAAACCCAACAGCTATCTGACAAACTCAGAAAACGCCCTCAGTACAGCTGAACTAAATGATCCTTTCTAAACGTTCCTCCTTGATGCAAAAGGTTCAAGGTGTAAATTGAATACCATTTTTATACCAAATAACAATATTTACTTGAATTTCTTCATCTAGATATTTATTTTATTTATTTTTGTTTTCATGACTTGCGAGGTACAACCATCAGGACCTTAGATCAAAGATAAGCTTAAAAGGGGGAATTTAGTCCTGAACTATAATTATTAGAAAATGGAGGCTGTGTCACCCATTATGTACAAGAGCCAACCTGTAACACATCAGCTTATCTTAATTTTGGCTGATTTTCCTCCACACCCTTGTGAGAAAACAGGAATAAAAATTTTGAGAAGGCTGTTTTAGAATAAAGTGAAAAATCCCCTGAATTTGTGATCTGGATGTACATATTTTAGAGAATCACAAAAGATCAAAATTAAGAGAAGACAATGTTTAAAGTTCTGCATTTAGAATTCCTGAAATTAATATAAAGGTAATAAATTACACTCCTGATCACTGTGAAGAGTCATTATCCAGGAATTTTTTCTGTTGACACTCCACTTTTCCTTGCAAATCACACTTTTGGGTTATTATCACAATAATGAGTGTAGTTGTTAATGTGGTCTCTGATCTTTCAATAATAAATTTGTATTCCATTAAAAAGAACAGACAGTAAATTAGAGCTCAGTTGGATATTATCACAATATGAATCAGGCTCTTTGATGGAAATTCATTTCTAGCTTATGTTTTGGTTGTGTTGAATGTTTGTTTCTGAAAGCAAACAAAATTTTGTGATGCTTGCATATTTGCTAAGTAGGCACTAAATAATCAAGAAATTATCTCTATGAAAAAAGAAGATGCATTGCCCTCCATACATACTAATGTACATCTCATAATATGAAACTTAATTAGCCAAACTCAATAATTCACAGAGCTGGTAAAAGAATGATAATGGACAATCACAGCCTAAGTACAGGGACACGACATACAGATATATTTCATTAATGGAATTAATTTAGAATTGTAATTAAGTAGATTACTTACTAGCCCACACTATAATTTCATTAATCTAATGATAATGCTTCATCACAGAGCATCTATGAAAGAAACCTCCCAATTGTGGCATACATTATACAGTTTCACACATTTAAAATAGATCAACAAGTTAAAAAAAAATTGATCCTTGTTTTAAGTAGGCTCAGGAAGTTTTCATACAAGACAATTAATACATCTAGAATATATAGTTTCACACAAAGATAATTATTAAAATTGCTCAAAATTTTATAAAACTATTCTACCAGTAAGTATATGAAGATTTAAAAAATTATTATCCTGTGTACTCTGTCTAAACTAAAAAACATTTTATGTGTGTGCATTTGAACACACATAAGACTAGAAAAGCTGATTTCTATATTTGCTCCATTCATTAACAAACATTTACTGAGTGCCTCTTCTGTGTCGAGTCTCACATTAGATTTAATAAAGGGGACTTAATTAGTAATTAGAAGATAGATATAATGCCTGTCCTTATAGATTTTACTATTTAGGATTCTGTAAAAATTTGTGAAGATCACCAAGATTATGTGAAATTTTATGATCATGTAATTATTTTTCCCTTATATTTAACTTTTTTGCATTTTCACTCATAATTTTATTTTAAATTTTTTATTTTATGCAATTTGCATATATACTTTATGCTCTGGTAGAGAAATTATACCATCATTTGTGTTATAAATGAACCTACTTAAACAGAATATTGTACCTGTTTCGTATCAAAAAACTTATGCAAAAACTGAGTCATTTTCATACAAGATAGATTTAAAGTGTAAGTATATATTCTATGTAATATTTTCTAGTTACAAATTAATTTGGTATTGTCATTAAGATATAAGGGCCATTTTCTTCAGACCCTATTATTTAGAAGTTTTATATTTGATTTAAATAGAGAAGTGTTATATTTTACATGTAAATAGGATTACATGTATTATCCAGAATTAAATGTATTATCCATTAATAATGTAATTAAATGTAATATCCATAAAAAACTAATAATAGAAAATTTCATTTTTCCTTATTTACTTTTACTGTTTAGGGATATCATACCTGACTTTTCAAATCAAAATTTAAAAATGCATAAAGATAATGTAAACAAAAAAAATGGGGACTAAAGTGTCCAACAATTAATTCTTACCCAGGTGTTCTTTTATTTTCATATCCTTTTTTCTGGACAACTATCCACAATTTCACTTTTAAAGCTGTAATATATAGCCTTAGATAAATGAAAGGCTTTCATCACTGAGTTCCCTTCTACTTCAAGTGAATTATAAGAGATTATTTTTCTTGAACAGATTATAAGAAATAAATTGATGGAAAAATGCTGACTTCCTTCACATCAAAGAATACACATGTTCTAATATTTTACCTTTATTATGCAATCTATTTAATATTTTGATATTGAGTTTTGTAAGTTGTATATAATGAATTTATCAAAGTGAAGTTTAATTCCATTTTTTCAGTTATAACAACACAGAAACTAAACATTAATTTAAATAATTTTCTTAAAAAACTGTCACTGAATGGTTTACTTTAATTTACCTAATCTTCAACTATCATATACTGTGTATCTGGCATGATGTAGAATTTTTACTTATGTAAAAAATTTTTGTTAAACTATTTACAAAATGGAACATAATCAGCCTTTCACTTTTTACACACAAAAAATGTTCTCATCTATTGTTAATTATATTTAACCATACATTTACACCAGTGACATATAAATACAGATTTTAATGTAGATAAAAAAGTAAATCACACATATCTCATAACTTCACATCTCTTGAAATTATTGTTAGGAAATATAAAAGAATTTCAATCATTATTTTCACTAAAAATTAAGTATAGGAGAAGAAACATCTCAAGGCTATCTCCAATAATTTTATTCGAAGAGGGAATGTGACCCTTTTAAAAATATAAGTAGGCTATGTTAAAATTTACTTGTCTTTTCAGTTCTTTTTGGAAATTGTCCTGTTCTAAAAGTTTAACTCACTGTTACAAGCTTTTTGGAAAGCACTCAGAAATAATGTACGTGAGAAAACATTATCCATTACTCATTACATTATTAAATTTCCACTTATCTCCAGCATTCAAAAGTAGCCAAGGGATTGAACCTTTTTCTTATCTTCATTTTCAAATGATTATGTGAGTAATTCTTCTCCTCTTAAATACTACAGATTTAGGTGCATTTTGTCATCATCTCGTAGCATATTCTAGCTAAAGATTATTCATTAAGAATCTGTTTATGAAATATAATTTATTTTGTTGCCAACATTAAATTTTATGGTTATGTGTTTTGTAAGGGATGAAAAATGGAAGCTTTGTCTATATTGAAATAAAACATTTTTAAAGTTCTGCATCCAGACTTAATGAATAAGCCTCATTCTTCACATTTTACAAATGCATGCAGTGCACATACAGGTTATGTCACATACTAGATAGAGTCTTCACTAACCAGAACATTTTTTTGCAATATCAGAAACACCTACTTCAGAACAAACCCTAAAGGCTAAAACTAACTTAACACTTGGTGAAAATGTAACTACAGAATAAAGTTTAATTTTTTTCTATTTAAAAATAGGACTTCAAGTGACACTGCTCTCAGATTCAAATATAACATTCTAGAAAGATCCTGATCCCAAATTCTAGGCTAGGCTGAATTACTCACTCCCTGTATGTTTGAAATAATGTTCCTTACCCCTGACTACCTGACAGGTCATTTAAAAAATCTGCTAATATCTTGGATAGAACTGAAGAAAAAAATATTTTTATCATACAGAACACATACATTTTCAAAGTTCTAAATACAAGAGAGTAAAATTTCGAAAAGTAGACTAACAATCTATTGTAACTGGGATAGAAATATATTTGTAAAACTGGGTTGTACTAAGTGAAATGAAAAGAGAATAAGTTTGAAGGCAGACATAGACATGATTCCCAACACTATCACTTCCTAGCTTGACAATTAGCTAGTTACTCGTTTTTAGCTTCATCATGGAAGAGTGAAATCCATTTTTTTAATACATTTATTTATTTTTGGCTGCGTTGGGTCTTTGCTGCTGCGCGCGGGCTTTCTCTAGTTGTGGCGAGCGTGGGCTACTCTTCGTTGCGATGCGCGGGCTTCTCATTGCGGTGGCTTCACTTGTTGTGGAGTACGGGCTCTAGAGCGCAGGCTCAGTAGTCGTGGCACACGGGCTTAGTTGCTCCGCGGCATGTGGGATCTTCCCAGACCAGGGCTCAAACCCATGTCCCCTGCACTGGCAGGCGGATTCTTAACCACTGCGCCACCAGGGAAGCCCAAGAGTGACACCCATTTTACCTGATGGTCATAATTTAAAAATGCACCAGAGTACTTCATACACAGCTCAGTAATGACTAGCATTTATAGTCATGATAATAAACACTAAATCTTGACCTAAACGATATTATGTTTTCAATGATATTCGGAGGATGGGAAATGTGTGTGTATATACGTGGTAGGGACACAGAGGTTAAAGGGAGCTCTCTTTAATGTTAATGGAATGTTTTAGAAACAAAGCCTAAAACCAGTAATAACAATAACAACAACAACAAGAACCTCCACCACCACAACAGTAATAATAAAGCAGCAATATGGCAAGAAATTTTGTGATAAGGACCCAATTCTTTTTTTTAATTGTAGTTGATTTACAATTTTGTGTTAATTTCTGCTGTACAGCAAAGTGATCCAGCTACATATACACAGAAATATATATATATTCTTTTTTATATTCTTTTCCATTATGGTTTATCACAGGATATTGAATATAGTTCCCAGTGCTATACAATAGGACCTTGTTTATCCATTCTATATACACTAAATCCAAACTCCCAATACATCCCTCCCCACCTCCCTCCCCCAACTCCCTCCCCCTTGACAACCACATGTCTATTCTCTATGGATAAGGACCCAATTCTCTTTTTTTTTTTAACTTTTTTTTTTGACTGCACCCCATGGCATGTGGAATCTTAGTTCCCCAACCAGGGATCAAACCCGTGCCCCCTGCAGTGGACGTATGGAGTCTTAACCACTGGACCCCAGGGAAGTCCCAAGGACCCAATTCTTAAGTGCTAAACTCTGCTCCAACCTGAAGAGCAAGTTGGAGAGGGTTGCTGCTGAGGATGGAATGGGGTGGGAAGGATGCTGTAATTCACAAGCCTTGTGCATGTAACTACCTGCCTGTTTAGATCACGTGCACAGATACTTTTAGAGCAGCACTGTCTAAAAGAAATATAATGCAAGCCACAGAGGTAATTTTAAAAATTCTAGAAGCTGCATTTAATAAAATGGTAAACAGAAATAGGTGAAATTAATTTTAATAATACATCTTATTTAACCCAATAAATCCATCATATTATCAATAAAAATAGATAAAATAAAATGCACCTGGCATATTTTAGGCTTTCAATAAATGTTAGGCCTCTTAAATTATTTGATAAAGTTCATCAGTATGACATTGGCATATGAATTCAGCAGATATCATATAAAAAGTAAGACTTTGACAGAGAACTTCCGTAGGCTACAAGTCTCTCTACGCCATCTATTTTTGAATTTGTTTGAACAAATACAGCAAACTAAAGAGGACATAGTAACAAATATCCATAAATCGAGAATTACCAAACATTGACATTTTGTGATCTGCCCTGTTTTCTAAATAAAATAATTACAATTTTAAAAATAACTTTATTCTATTTCCTAGACCTTCCCTCCTTCTTTTCTGAGACATCTACATCATAATTTTGTATTTATCGTTCAATATATGGTTTCACATATTCACTACATATATAAGCATCAGATAATGTATAGCATTGCTTTGTTTTGTTTTACATAAATGCTACTTAATTGTCCATATTTTTCTGTTCATTTATTTTACTGTTGCACAGTAATCATTTTGATAGAAGCTAGTATTTACTGAACATTTCCAGGTTTCCTAGTAATCTAGGTGTCAATCACTGTGTTAAATATTTCATATGCATTAATTCATTGTACCCTTACAACAACCCTGTAGAGGAGGCTTTGTTTTTATTTTATAACTCATTTTATATTAAATATTGTATACATTATTTTATAATACTGTTACTTTACAAATGATCTAAAAGGAACACAGAGAAGTTAAGTAACTTGTACAATGCTGCGTAGATAGTACATGGTAGAACTGGTGTTTGAACTCAGGATGTCTGGATCCAGAGTCCACATATTAACCACATTCCCCTGGGCTCAAAATCAAAGAATAGACCATATGTTTGTATTTATTTTCCTATTGATGGACGAATCAGCTATTCCACTTTTTTACCCTTGCAAACAATGTTGCAATATATGTCCTTGAATATGCCTCCTGGTTTCTATAAAAGAGATTTTTCAGGGCAGAAACTCAGGCGGTTTATTGGGAAGTCTCAGGGTACACCTGTATCCAACAGTAACCAGTCTTATATTTGCCTTTCTAGAGCCACATATGGGGCATTAAGACCAAAAAGCTATAATTGACAATATTTCCTTCTAGTTAAAGACCTCTGGTTTGGGGGTTTTGCTTGATGTGTCTGGTATTCTCTGCTCATCTTGTGTTAATGCATACTTCCACCACAGCAGAAAATCTGTGCCTATTTAAGGGACTTCTAATATCCTAATAAGGAATTGCTAGATAAAATACAGGGTGCTCAGTTAAATTAGAATTTCTGGTAAGCAATAAATATTTACTATATTGCATGGGATATACTGTACTTTATTTTTCATCTGAAATTCAAATTTAATTCAGTGTCCTTATTTTTATTTGCTAAATTTGGCAACCCTACAAATAAGCCATCCACTCACTGGATAGCTAATAAACAAAAGAACCACCCCTACTTAGTGGTAGGCACATTGAGGGGATGTCATTGATCCAGCACCACATAATCTAGCTCCACAATAAATGGGACCACAGTCTGTCTTTCAGAACTCATTATGTTTTATTCACGTGGAAGCAGACAGAAGGTGTATATATTTTACCCAACTTTTTCTTGTAAAAAGAGTTATCAGAAACCTTCCCATAGTTGTTGTGCGTTAAATGCTGCAGTGCCTCCCTCAACTCAGAATATCTGCCTCATTTTTTTCTTGTATAGTGACACATTAAAGTACATTTTTACATCGTACTCCTGAGAATATAACTAGAAGGATCATTACCATATGCCAACCTTGTCTCTTTTGCCTCTTCAACCCCATGCCCACATTCACTTCCTCTCTGCTCTATGCTGTAAAAATGCACTCTGGCAGTATAAAAGTGGGTAGCAGAACACAGAGGGCGATGTCAGTAAGCTAAGCTGACATTACATAAAGTAATGAGGAACTTATAAGTGGGAGAACCCTATGTGATTCACCCAACACCTCAATGTAATTCAAATTAAGTCATCCTCCCTAGAAAATGAGACTCTCTGAATAAGCAGGAACAAAGGACAGCCAGTGGGTCTTAGGTATTGCAGCTGCCAAAGATGAAATTTCTGCTCCAGGGCATATTCATTTCACTAGTTAAGTGCTACTTGAACTAATAGCAATTTCTTAGGTGAAAAGAATTTTGATCCTTTTCTTATTTTTCCATTATGGAGCTTTGGCATTTCATCAATTGGCATATCCTACCACATTGTGCTGAAATGTTTCGAGGGTTTTGCTGAGAATATGGAGGGATGCTTTTGTCTATAGATACACTATCAGTTCAGACTGGGATTTTTTTTTCCAAAAGAAGTAAAGTTGATTACTTGGCATCAGTCCTTCATCACAGATACTACTGACGAAAAAAGGAGTGTGAAAAGAACCAAAGGACATGAAGCCCGTGGGGAAATAACAAAGTATAAGTGCTGCAGAGAGCAGCCAGAAATGGAATAATATTTCTTCTGTGAGGACCTCAGTAATAACTACCCATGAGTGATGAGACTTACTGCAAATGGCAAGAGTGCTGTGGGAGAAGAATAAGAAAAACCTACACTGTGAAGGATACCGTTTCACATGCCGATCTCCTTCCCTTTCTTCACAGATCACTTGAGTCCTCTTTTTCATTACTCCACTTTCCAAACAACAATAAGTATTCACAGAGGGCCAAATGTGTGCCAAGGACTAAAAAGTACAGCTATGAAAAAGACATAATGTCTGATCTTAGAAAGATCCAAAGTAGATGTAAAAATAAATAATAAGCAACTACAAAGCAAATATAGAAAAACCAATATTGTTGATATGTGGGGGATCCACAAAAAAAGGAGGAAGTAATTGTAACCATGGGGTTGACTAGGGAAAGACTCACATAGAAAGGGACAGTTATGTATGTTGTAATATAGGAGTAGGGTTTTGTCAGGCTAGAAGTGGGGGAAGGAGATTCCAACTAAACGGGTCAGCCAAAACAATAAATAAATAATTTGATTGTTGAAAGAATTTGCTGTTTGTAATGCTGAAACTGGAAAAATATGCTGTGGCAAGATTCTGTGTAGCCTTATAGATCTTTCAGAGGAATATGGATGTTATATGAATATTGGGAATAGAAAGCAAATGAGGGTACATAAGAAAGGAACGCAAGTGTATATTTTTAGTGATTATGAAGAACGGGTAAGAGGGAAAAGAAAAGTTAGAGGTAGTTATATCAATTAAGAAATTACTATAATTAGCCAGGTGAAAGACATGATGAAAATTCAAATAAGACAGTGACAACATAGAAAATGGAAGGTAGACTCACTTGGGAAGTAGAACGGATGGATTTGGTGACAGCTTGGGTGAAACAGGCGATGGAGACTACTCTACGATTTTGCCCTTGTATGAATGAGTATATTCTGATTCCTTTAAAAGAGATTCTGGCAGATGGGGGAGCAGATGAATGTTAACTTTTGAATCTAGAAGTGAAGCTTCCAGAATTACATCTATTCTTTATTCAATACATGTTTACCACAAAATTAGATCCATATCCTTCATAGAAAGAGGAAAATGAGCTAGAAGTCAATTAATTGGACATATCATAGATATTTTTCTTAAAGTGTTCATAAGTTTAAGTCTAGATAGCCTGAAAATGTTTGAATAGTTTCAGGTCTCATAGTTACTAGACCTATGTAGCTAATTGACAGACTTTAGTGCACTAGCTTATTAGTTCGGAATATAACTCAAAAGAGTGGAACATTTAGGGCATAGAATGGATTCTGTCCTTGAATGACCTGTTAAAGTTTACAAATGACTGAGAACAACATATGCTTATAAAATTTCAAGTCAGTTTGAATTAACCAATTGTTAAGGAAATATGAATTTCATTATGCAAAAGAGAAACCCTAATTCATTTGAATACTTATCCATGCAATTTTATATTCAAATGAGAGTAATAATTGAGACTTTGAAATTTGTAATATAAAAAGTGCTTTTACAAACATTATTTATTTTAAAATTACTTAATCTCACATGAACCTGGCAGTACTCTTGTATAATGTTTTGTAGATAAAGAAATTGAAAATTAAAAATGTTACAGTCTCAGAAGGATGATGGTTTTATCAAAAGTCATACTGCTTTCAGTAATGCACTTAAGACACACCAAATTTTCTTACTCCAATCCACTAAATAAGTATGTAACAGCAGCCAAAGACAATTCAGAACAACAAATATTTGCTGAATTCCCACTTTGGTTCTTGCCCTTCAAAAGGGAATCTGATAAGATTTTATAAAAATAATAAGAATACGAAGACATTCCCAGCAGAAAGAAATAGAATAAAAGAAACCATGAAAAGGGAACAGGAAATACGGTTTGGATTTATGATGTACATTTCTATTAATGAGAGACTCTAAATATAGTCTGTGGTCATACTACAGGAAAAAATTTAATATCAGGTTAAGGTGTGACTAAATTAATAAAAGGGGACAAAGTCCTGTTTTTTGTTAATGTTTATGAAGATAAATACCATTTTCAAACAAAATCTTATATGGAACTCTATAAAATATATTAAATTAGAGACACCTCTGTGGAAGCTGGAATGTGACTACATTAAAATAGATTTTTTATGCTACAAAAATCCCTACAAAGTACAAATGTTCTATTAAAGTGAGAATATAAAGAATATAAAATATTTTCAGCAAATATCTGTAGCAAATAGAGCTACTTATTTAAAATATAAACATGATATGAATTTATAAAAGAAAAAGAGCAACTACCAAAAACATAAACGAATAAAAGCACACAATAGGCAGTTTTACACAAAACATACATTCATGAAAAAACACTCAACGTAATTAATGAGATCAAATTAGAACCATATTAGAATAAAATTTGCCCTATCAGATTAACAACTACTAAAAAGTTATAATGCACAATAAGGACATGAAGAAATAAGCACTGGCATACACCTCAGGTGAGAAAGTAAGTCTCTGGCTTGACAGGGTACTGTGGGCAATTAATTTAAAAAGTATCTGACCTTTGACCTAGTCATTTTTCATTAAATATTTATCACCATATATACTTTTACTGATGCAAAGATACATGTACAAGTTTAATCATTATATCATTGTTTACTATTGTAAAATCCTGGAAACAGCATACCAGGAATCATTTTTATTTAATTATGTACCACAAAACCATGAAATTCAAGCCTGTCTTTAGAAAACTAAACTTACAAGTGCTTTGTTTTGGAAAATTCTCAGTGATATATATAACTGAAAGCAGAAAAAAGTAACCATTGTGTATCATATTCTCATATTTGATTGTGTACTTATAATTGTATAAAAAGTATAAAAAGCTGCTTATTGCAATTGTATTTTTAAAATTAGCCATCAGAACACATTGAGTTTTTATCAACTTAATTATTATGTCATAAAGTAATAATAACTAGTTTTAAATAAGTAAAAGCAGAGTGAATAAGGACTAAAGAATATCAGCTGTTCTAAATTAAGAAGAAAAAAAAAAAAAAAAAAAAACACCAATTGAAATGCAGGTGAACCTACTTTAGAGCAAAAGCAAAGAGAATATAGATCTTTACCCAGCCCTCATGATACAGATCAGAATCTAAAGATTTCCTCTACTACAAGTTTCCAGAGCTGGAGGAAAGAGGGGTGGAGAGGAGGGAGGCAGTGCAAAGGAGACAAGTAAGAACCACAAGAAGAAAGTTGAGTTTTTTGGTTTCGTTGTTTTGTTTTTCGATCCCACACAGTGTTGATCTAAGAAGTTGCTGAACATGGAAAAAGGCCAGGATCGGCATATAGGATAGTTCATCATCATGAATAAATACACAGATTTTAGCATTGGGCCCTTGTAGTCTTCCCAGAAGGTAGAACTGAAATAGTTTCTTTGCCTGTAAATTGATACACATTGTGAAGTACCCTTCAGCATGCCTAGAATGTTAATTAAGAACTCCCTGTCTTCCAACAATAATTTCCATTCACCAAGGACTTACTAATAACATAATTCAGTGAATACCTAAACGTGGCCTCAGGCTGTCTATGTTGGAAAGAAGCTATGAAATTCTTCCTCTCCCTTTAAAACGTTGTTGGCCACAAGAAAGCCAGCTAAGAAATTCATTCATTCATTCATATTCTCTCTCTCTCTCCCTCCTCACACCATCCCCCATCTCCCAGTCAGGTTCTTTTTCTGAAGTAGGGGATCCCTATTACCTGCTCCCTGCTACTATCCCCAGCTGGTTACACTTGACTCAGTTCCACCCTTGATAGGAGTCATAAAACAATTGTGCGAATCAGGAAACTAATTCAGTTCCCCAGATCTTTTTCTGTTTTGAAGGCCATGTGGTAAAATGGAAAGAAACAGCAAGGCTTCCTCTTGGTATAGTAAAGGTAAGAAGACCTACCCTTTGTTGCACATACCAACTCATATAAATCAATTGCTGCATGTGAAATCACTTTATAAATATTAAAGCATTGCCAATGTAATGTGGAATTATTTGGGTCAATAATAATAACATAGGCTACAATGCACTGAGTGAGCACAGCCTTGTCCTTAGCTTAGCTCTTTACAAACTTTTGAACTATTCTGCCCACATCAGGCCTTGGCTTTATTCCCCCATATATATGACTTTTGTCTTTAACTTTTCCAAACTTCCATCTTTTCTCCAGAAAATGCAATCTGCTCAGAGCAGCTAACTTGGGGAGATTTACTATTAATAAGGGGTGGTTAGCAAGTATCACCAATAGTAGCTGAACTCTCTTGTTTAAGGGCTAATCATTCACATTTATTTTTACAGTTTCTTTACAGTAGTTTTGGTGATCTAAAATCTTGCAATGGCTTTATGTTAAGTAAAAATGAGACTGAACACCTTGGTGTTTTTGACAAGTAGTTTCCATTGACATTCTTGTAAGTCAAGGGAGAGGGAAATGTAGATATCTGACTTCAAATATTTGAAGAACGTCAATCTACTACATGTTCCAGAAAGCAGGAGTAGGGTTAATAAGTGAGACCAGCTCATTATGCAGGTGCTGAGAATATCAGATAATGGTTTTCATTTAATTGTCATTTTCCCCCATTCTGATGTGTTCAAAATTGATTAACACTATCAAAACTTAACCAACACTTAAAATTTCTTGCAAAGGTAACATCAAGGCAATTGAATTCCATTTTTTTAAAGAACAAAAGGATAAATACAAAAACTCCCACTTTTTATAGCACCATAGGGACTTAAGCAAAACAATTTTAACATTTAATTTCATGAAGCTGTGCTGAAGAGTTCCCATGGATTACTAGCTGAACTAATTCCCAGCATGAGATTGCCAAGCCTGGGGAACTATCAAAGATCCCCAGCTCAAAAAAGGAGGTTTGTCCTACAGATGGTTTTACCCCACATTGTGTTTATTTTGGAACCAGACATGTCAATTTTCATAGAATATTCAAGGAAAATATCATATGAATCCAACTGACTTTGATAAGTTGACACTCCGTCTATTACCATGAAAAAAGAAGGATAAATTAGAAAAAGAAATATAAAGCTCAGCTAGAAAAAGAGAAGACCCCAAATGTCAAAAAAGAAATGAGAAAGCAAAATCAGAATGCTCAGGTGACAGAATGCTCAGGTGAAGCTGACTTTTGGTGCAAGTAAAATCTTCAATTGAAAATTGGCATTAAAGTTTGAGTTGAATGCCTATCAGAGAAAATTATGTTTTAAATCTGCACGTTACGTACAAGCCTTCTTCATAAAGCCCTTAACACTGAAAAGTTTCCTATCTTACGGAAAATCCAGAGACACGTTAAAGATTAGTCTCTTTGAACGTTTTAGTGGAAAAAAGAGCACTCACAGCAGTGAAAGATTTCAACCTGTGCTCAGTGTGAGGGTATGGTCCACATGTACTCTATCTGCGTGGCCCAGGAACTGAACTGTGAGAGGCTAAATTCACATTAAAATGACTCAGTACCATTAACACAGGAAATTGATTGAAAAAGGATACAAATGAAAACCTAGTGAGTAAAAATAAGCTTTCTAAGATTCTTTTCTCATAAAGCATCAAGCCCTAGAGCCATGGCCCAAGTATGTGTCCCCAAGTATTTGTACTTAATCCATCTCAAAGTTTCCTGTCTTTGGAAAGGGCTTAAAATCTCCCAGAATTTAAAATAAATAATTTTTAAAGTCTCTTATAGCCTACCTCTTTATTTGTAACTGTCTTCAGGGTACAAATAAGAGAACGCACTCTGAGTACAATTAAGTACAAAGGAGGTAATATTTTGTAAGTATATAAGAAATCTTCATGAAACTGAAGGGCAGAAATATTACTGTCCCTTAGAAAAGAATATATCTATTAATTTAGGTCTATAAGAAATTCAAGAATTAGTCTCTTTATCCATCTGGCTACTTCTCTGTATCTCTGCTCTACTTACCTTTGATTCTGTATACATTTTTTTTCCTCAAACCAGTTCACATCATAGAAAACCTAGCTATGACAGAGTTTACCAAATTTCATATTACTTCTATCCAAAAAACAAGACTGGGAGAGTCTAGGTTCTTGGCTATACTGCCCATAACTCACTACAGCCCATAACTCATGCTGATTAAAAGTAAAACTGTGGATAAAATACAAAACTACAAACCAAAATTACTAATAAGGACTCTGAAAAGTAAGTAAGACCTGTGGAGGAAAATTAAACGCTGGAGGAGTGAAGCACAGGTGACAGAAATTCCTATTTATTTTTTTCCTTCCTGTGGCTTTGCCTTGAGTGGAGTCATGAAAAAAGCAGCTAAGGCAGATAAAAGTTCGATAGAAACCCCATGTGTCTGGACACCGGGGTGATGGGGGCCCTGTGGGCTGTAGAACATACACAGTCACAGAGGGGAGTTAACCCAGAAAACCATTCCCCTAATTCTGCATATGAACCCTCAGGCCTTAACCACACATGCCCAGGAAAGACCAAAAACAAGGTAGCAAAAGCTGTGCTCTGAATTCTCGTCTGAACCGCTCCCGCTCCCACAAACCTCAGACTAACACCTGACATATGCATAAGAAAGACTCATACAAATATAGTAAAGACCTAGAGGATGAAACTAAGATGTGAACCAGTGCCTACAGAAGATGAGCTACAACTTAGCTTAAAGTTGCTGACTGGTTTCAGTTTAAATTCCTGATCCAAATCAAAGCTCCTAGAGATCCAGAGTAATCAGACTCCTTTTTAAATAATCCATTCACAGTCCCACACTCCTAATTTCTCCTCAGTTCAAATCTCCAGCACCTCCTCCCTCATCGTCACAGTCACTTTAAAGCCTTGCTGCATAAATCACAGAGAAAACAGATAAAACCATAAGAGAAATCCCACAAGCTTCCAGAACGTAATTGCTTCCATACCTTATTTGTGTCACATGCAAAGCTCATAAACAATTCCCAGGAAATAAAAATAGAATCTGGGTAATAAGAAAAAATCTAACCTTTTTTCTTTTCCTTCGTTCTTGGTCTGGCTACACTTGCACATAGGACGCTGCACAGAGAGGCTTCACACCCGTGACTTCAAACCAGAGCTCCTGGTGCGAAATGGCTGCGCGGAAACCTAAGCTCCGAGGGGCGGGGCCTCGTGCAGAGATGCTGCACCTGGTGCTCCAATCTCAGGAGGTGAGCTGAGCAGCTGCGCCAAGATCTCCGCCCCTTCCTGCCCTGCAGACAAGAACCCCATAAAGCAGCCCCACCTGCAGCCTTTCTGAGAGAACACGTGCTCTAGAGCCTGAGCAGTGCCTCCCTGTCCTTTGATCAAAGAATAAATGTTTCCTTTGCTTCTATTGGCTCTGACACCAGCAGAAGGACCCTTACTGTGGACAGACTCAGGAGGGCCAGTAACACTTGCATCTAAGGCCATATACTTTCCCCTTCCCCCTGTTACCAGGAATAAACTGCCTGTTCTTCTAAGTAAAGCCGTTCCCTCCCTCTCGGCACTAGGCCCCATCCTTCTCAGGAAAATAATCCAGCAATTCTCTCCTCTTCATTCTTTTATCACACACTTTTTTTCTCTCTCTGTTGGTTCTTTTCCACCCTCGTACAACTAAACTTCCATTGCTTCCATCTTAAATAAACCCTTTCTGAACATTACTTTTCTCTTAATTCACTGCCTGTTTTCTTTTTCTTTTTTTTTTTTTTTTGCCGTACGTGGGCCTCTCACTGTTGTGGCTTCTCCCGTTGCGGAGCACAGGCTCCGGACGCGCAGGCTCAGTGGCCATGGCTCACGGGCCTAGCCGCTCCGCGGCATGTGGGATCTTCCCGGACCGGGGCACGAACCCGTGTCCCCTGCATCGGTAGGCGGACTCTCAACCACTGCGCCACCAGGGAAGCCCATCACTGCCTATTTTCTATTCTTCCATTTAAAACTAAACTCTTTTAAAAAGTTTATTAAATCTGCTGTCTAAAATTCTCCCATTCTTTCTTGAAGCTACTTCAATCAGACTTTCTATACCATACCTTATTCACACTGTAAAAACTGTTCTTACCAAGGTCACTACACACTTTCACATTGGTAATCAAATGGTAAATTATATCCACTATATGAAGCATTTGACAGAGTTGAACATGTTCTCTTCCTCAAAGCATTTTCTTCATCATTTGGCATCCAGGATAAAAACACTTATCTGGTTTACTTCTATATTACTAGATACTTATCAATCTCCCTTTTAGATTCTCCTAAGGTTCTCCTCAACCTCTGTCCTGGGATCTCTTCTTTTGTGTGTCTACTCCATTGGTGACCTTATCCAGTCTCATGAATGCAATTTCATTGAGTACACGCGGAGGACTCCCAAATTTAGTATTTCAATCTGAATCTTTCCCTGAATCTTCTCATTGAATTCATCTCCCTAGTTAGGATATAGAATTGAATGTCTATTAAGCATTTCAAACTTAAAAAGTCCAAACTGAACCCATGGTCTTCCTCTAAGAAGACATATCTCCATGGTTGTCCTTATCTCCCTAAACTGTCAATCCATTGTTCTAAATATACAGGAGAAAGACCGTGCAGTCTTCCCTGACTTCTCTCTTTCTCTCAAACCTAATATCCGATCTTTTGGCAAAAATTATTTTTTCTACCTCCCTAATAGTGAATCTGGTATCTTCATTCTACCTCCACAAGTACCAAGTTGGCTCATGTCACTTACATCTCTTATTTCGATAACTTTCTATTTTTTCTCCTGTTCATGCACTTAGATTTTTCATACTAATCTCAAAAAAAGCTACCAAAATTAGCCTGGTACAACATAAGTTGGATCATAATACTTCTCTGATCAGAAAACTTTAATGCCTTTCTATCTCACTCATGTTAAAAGCCAAAGTCCCGCTGATGCTCCACAAAGCTATGTAAGATTTTTGACTTTATTTCCTTCTGTTCTGCTCCTTTCTCCTTACTCACAATCATATTGACTTCCTTGATTTTTCTAATATGTGCTAGGCATATTTCTACCTCATGGACTCACCAACTTACACATGGCTCACACTCTCTGTGCATTCTTTTCCCTCTGCTGTAGAATGTAAGCTTCATAAGGGAAAGGAATTTTGTTTGCTTCATTAACTGTTGTAATCTAGTATTTGGCATATTGCCTGTTTCACAGTTAGCACTAAGTAAGTAAATAGCTGAATAGGTGAGTCAACTCTTTCTCTGGTGATTTAATCAACTATGATTATAGGGATGCATTGCAGTGTACTCAGAAGAGCACTGAACCCAGAATCAACAGACTTCAGTCCATTTGTACTCTCAATTTAAGTTACTTATTCTTTCTTAGCCTCAATGTTCTCATGTGCACAATGTTTTTTAGTTTGTTTGGTTTTGGTCTGTGAGTGTGTGTGTGTGTGTGTGTGTCACACACAACAATTAATAAAAAATTTATAAAATGTCACACATGTATAAAGTATTATGCACAAGTAAGCTTATCAGTATTTCATCCTGGTACTATGATTCCTGTTTGACATTAAACATAAAAATAACATTGCCATCATTACCTTATATCTAAAAGTCTACCTAAAAGATGTGCTGGATCAATTATTCCATCTACTAAAATATGGGAATTGAGTCTCACAATTATTAAACAACAACCCCAATGTCACAAAGTACTACTGGAGTGCTTAAAGTACTATTTATCGAATGTTATCTTTGGACAATTTGGATCAGATTTCCATTATTATAATGTATGCTCTTGAGCCCCACTCTAGACTGTTATTTGGAATCTTTGAGATTGAAGACAAAGGACACACACTTTTGAACAAAAACCTTATGTCACTCACATATATTCATGTTTAAGAACAATTGGATTACAGAAAAACAAAACAAAAGCAACACTTTAATAGCAGTATACCAGCACTTAGGGATGCCAATAATATTGAAAGTGTTTGTACATAAGGGAAATTAGGCATTATATTTTACTTATAAATATTAAGTTTCATATGAAGCCGGAGAAATATCTGTCTTTCTCTGGTCAGCCTGCTCCCAAAAAAGATAAGTTTACCTGACTTGGAGTTCTACTTTTTAAAATCTATATACTTCTAATTAGTATTCTGTTTATAAACCAGCACTCAGGGAATTTAATCAGTCACCAAAATTTATAAATTGATATCTCTATTACACTATTTTAGTGATTCTTACTAGACTTTGTATTATTTCCAGGTACTGCAAAATGGCTTAAAATACTGTAAATATTTCTTGCAGGAGGACTTTGAGGACTAGGCATGAGATATGGTAATTTCCTTTTTTAATAATATTTACAATTATTCTTTGCAAAAATACACAATTTTAGGATAAGTATTATTATATTATGTGTATTTCCCTCTTGGAAATCAAGTCAAATGTAAAATCTTATTAAATAATGTCCCTGAAGTTCAGGCATAGAAAAGAAAAATTAACATAGTTTTTAAGACTGTGTTATGTAATTACCAATAAGTGAATGAACCAGAAGACAATCCTCTCATGTCTAAAAGCAATAGCTGGGCTTCCCTGGTGGCGCAGTGGTTGAGAGTCCGCCTGCCGCTGCAGGGGACACGGGTTTGTGCCCCGGTCTGGGAAGATCCCACATGCCGTGGAGCGGCTGGGCCCGTGAGCCATGGCCGCTGGGCCTGCGTGTCCGGAGCCTGTGCTCCGCAACGGGAGAGGCCACAACAGTGAGAGGCCCGTGTACCACAAAAGAAAACAAAACAACAACAACAAAAAAGCAATAGCTGCAGTGTTGGCTTACTAACTTAAACACAAGTTTAGAAAACTGTTCCATGGAGCTCTAAAACTGAATTGGAATAGAACGTTTTATGTTTATTTGATCTGTTACTGGCATACTTTCTATTAAGTATTTAGTTTTCAAATTCCAATTTCCATGGCTTGTATGCCTTTCAGAGATTCTGAAGGCTCTAACTTAAGGTTCATGAGACTCAGAGATTTCAGGCCTAGATCTCCATAGAATTTTCACAGTAGACACTCAATTATTTTGTATTAATAATTAAAAACACACAAATAAATGAAAGTACACCTCCGTGTCAGATGAACAGGTACTGTACAATAGGATCTTTGTACATCAGAAATGACACAAATAGTCTCTAATGTTGATTCTTGTATATTGGTAGATTAACCTACTGTGTAGCAATATTGCAAAATATAGGAGCTGAACAGAATGTTTGATTTTATTCTATCATCTAGTCTAAAATTCACAGTTGATGTATTCATACTTACGGTATGTTTGAATCATAATTATTTAAATCCAAAAATAAGGCCACCTAAAACAACAAATCAGTGAAGAAGTGGATTACTCTAATAGAGTATGAAGAAGGGATTATGATGGGTCACATGATTCTGAAGTATTTTGCTCACAAGACAACATGCAGGTACAGAGCCAGCGAAAAACATTTGGCAGAACTTCTTGTAATTCCCACGGGAGAATTAAAGTTTAAACTGTTAGGACAAAGTCTGACTCTGTGAGGAGAAAACTGAACCTACTGCTGGTTGACAGGGAATGAAGCATCTAAACCAACAGATATCTTCAAGAGATTGTGATCTTGATCCTGGGTAAAAGGGCTAATCCTACCCTTTTCACATGAATGAAGAAGAAAATCCTTTCACTAACACAACTAGCAGTTCCAATCATGATCTAAAAGCTGGTATCAGGCTCATTCCCTCAATATAAAGCAACTTAAAAAAAAAAAACCCACCATTTTTAAAACTGACTAAATATATAAAGGAACTCTTGGTAGACATTGAGAAATAACCAATTTAGGGCCACAATCTATGAGAGAAGCTAAACTTAGAAGTGTGGCCAACATTTCCAAAGCTTATTAGTCGATAGCAGCAGAACCGGTGATGATTCATATATTGGATGTATCAGGCAAAGATTTCTAAATATTGTGGTTAATACATTAAATAAAATGTAATAAAATATGGACAAAATGGATGGAAAGGGAGATAATTTCAAAATATATTTGGAATCAATAAAAATAAGAATCTAAGTTACATTCTATAAATGCAACATACAATACCTAAAGACTTGATGGATGTGTTCAACAGAAGCCTGTAACCAACAGAAGATAGGAGTAGTGATTTAAAAAAGAGATCAGTAGAAAATATGCAAACTTATAGAAAAAAATGGAAAAAGAGGAAGAACAGAAGATACATGTGAAGCAGCTTAAAATATTTGAAATATATGTAATATATATAAAATAATACAAGAAGGGACAAGAGGAGAATATTAAAAAAGTAATATTGATGAAAAAGGACTAAAAATTTTCTAAATGTTGAAAGATACAAAACCATAGGTTCAAGCAGTTCAGTGAACATGAAGCTGGATAACTACAAAAAAATCACAGATAAATACACTATAGTAAAATTGCTAAACACAAATTCAGATAGAAAATATGTAAAAACAGTTAAAGGAATAAAAAGACAAATTACTTTAAAAAATACCACTGAAGCTGGCTTTTCATCAGAAACTATAGAAGGCAGAATACAACAGAATTACAGGTTTAAGGTGTTGAAAGATATAAATGTCAATAAAATATTATTCCAAAACAAAGGCAAAATAGAGTTTTTATAAATAAAGAAAAAGAAATGCTGAAATAATTTGTCTCCAGCAGATCTGAGCTACGAGAAATACAGTAGTTATTTATGCTGAAGGTAAAGCATCCAGATGAAACCATAAAACCTCGAGAAAGACCAAAAATTTTCAAAATGATAAATACAATGAATATTTTAAAATTTTTATTGAAGTACAGTTGATGTACAATGTTGTGTTTAATTTCTGCTGTACAGCAAAGTGACTCAGTTATACATATATATATTTTTCATATTCTTTCCCATTATGGTTTACCACAGGATATGAATATAGTTCCCTGTGCTGTACAGTAGGACCGTGTTTTTCCATCCTATATATACTAGCTTGCATCTGCTAATCCCAACCTCCCAATCCTTCCCTCCCCCACTCCTACTCCCCTTTGTCAACCACAAGTCTTTTCTCTGTATTTGTGAGTCTGTTTTTGTTTTGTAAATATGTGCATTTGTGTCGTATTTTAGATTCCACATATAACTGACATCATATGGTATTTGTCTTTCGCTTTCTGACTTACTTTGCTTAGTGTGATCATCTCTAGGTCCATCCATGTTGCTGCAAATGGCATTATTTCATCCTTTTTAATGGCTGAGTAATAGTCCATTGTATATATATGCCGCATCTTCTTTATCCATTCATCTGTCTGTGGACATTTAGGTTTCTCCATGTCTTGGCTATTGTAAATAGTGCTGCTATGAACATAGGGGTGCATGTATCTTTTAGAATTATAGTTTTGTCTGGGTATATGTCCAGGAGTAAGACTGCTGGTTCATATGGCAACTCTATTTTTGGTTTTCTGAGGAACCTCCATACTGTTTTCCATAGTGGATGCACCAATATACATTCCCACCAGCAGTGTAAGAGGGTTCCCTTTTCTCCACACCCTCTCCAGCATTTACTTGTAGACTTTTTAAGGATGGCCATTCTGACAGGTGTGAGGTGGTATCTCATTGTAGTTTTGATTCGCATTCCTCTAATAATTAGAGATGATGAGCATCTTTTCATAAGCCTGTTGCCCATCTGTATGTCTTCTTTGGAGAAATGTCTATTTAGGTTTCTACCCATTGTTCAGTTAGGTTGTTTGCTTTTTTGTTATTGAACATAAATACAATGAATATTGATATTAAAATAATGATAAGAATTTATTGTAGAACTTATAACATATATAAAAGTAAAACATAAGATAACAAGAGAACAAATGACACATGAAGGGTAAATGGAGTCTATCTGTGGCATCATTTAGAAAGTGGCTCATGCATTGGTTTAATGCAGTTTTAATAAATGAAAAAATGAATATTATAATCTCTAGAGTAACAATTAATAAAACAATAAAAGTAGGTACAACCAAAAGCTAAAAGTTAATAAAATATTGATTTAAGATTTGATTAAATAAAAGAGAAAAAAAGGATTGACATATTCAGATTGTATAAATTTTATTATATATGTAATTATAATATGATGTATAATTATGTATTATATATTGATATGTAATACTATATATATTATATAATCCAACACACACACACACACACACACACACACACACCACTCTAAAGGAGGGCACAATTTACCTGAAAGCAAATGGATGAAAAAATATTTACCACGTGTACACTGTGGAAACAAAAGTAGCTGTTGCAAATATCAATATCAGATAAAATAATCCTTAAGGCCAGAAGTTCATGGGATATAAAGAAAATATTTATTTCATAGTGATAAATGGCTTAATTCAACACGAAGACATAAAAATACAATTTTGATACACACCAGGACATACAGTTTCAAAACACATAAAGAAAACAGGATTTAGAGAGAAAGAAATCAATAATCCTGACTGTAGATTTTAACAAACACATATCTCTCAGTACCAGAGATGATGCAAATAAAAATTATCAGTAAAAAAGATTTGAACAATATAATTCACTAACTTACTCTGATAGACCCTTATAAAACATTTCACCTACATTTGTAGAAGAAAGAAAACTTTCTTTTGAAGTACATATAGAACATATACCAAAGTAGATCTTAATTTGAGCCACAAAGAAACTCTCAGCAGTTTAAAAAAGAAAATTGTATACTGAAGAACCCACTAGTAGAATAACTACTATCTTTCAGCAGGTGTTTGGAAACTAAGGAAACTACTTTTAAGGAACCGAAAAAAGAAAGCGATAGATTTTATTAAGAAATACTTTGAGCTGAAAGATAATGAAAATTCAACATATCAAAACTTGTGTAATGTACCTAGAGCAGTGTGTTCATATGGACTTTTATAGCTTTAAAAGCATGTATTATAAAAGAAGAATGTTTAAAAATAAATTATCTAAGCTTCCAACTCAAGCAGTTAGCAAAAGAACAGAAAATTAAAGCTAAAGTATAAAAGAGGAAAGAATAATTTTTAAAAATGAGGAAATATCAAAGAACAAGAATAGACATATAATAGACAAAATCAGTAGAGCCAAATGGTGGATCTTTGAAAAGAATAATAAAATCGATAAAAACCTAACAGAAGAGATCAAGAATATATGCGAATATACAAATTAGCAGTATTAAGAATGAAAATAGGGACACCACAATATTTACTGTAAATACCAAAACTATAATAACAGGCTATTATATACACCATTTTACCAATAACTTAGAATTTTTAATAAAACAAATTTCTTACAAATTCAATTTACCAATACAGATACAAAATGAATATAAAATTTGAATAATCCTACATCTGTAAGTGAAATTTAACTCATATAAAATCCGTGTTAAAAAAAGAAAAGCACTGGGTCAGATGGCTCCACCTGATGCATTCTCTGAACTATTTAAGGAAGAAATAATATCAAATATTCCCCCCAATCTTCCATAGATTAGGAAACCTAGCAACACGTTCAAACTCATTCTATGTAACCAGCTTAAGGCTGATACTAAAACCAAACAAAGAAAATACATAAAAAAGAGATGTCTAGCAAAGCCCCTAGCTTCTCCAGTCACCTGCTATTCCAGCTTTACTCACCATCTGACTGCAATTTCGAGGGGGACCTGTAGCCAGACTATGCTGCTAGAGCATTCCCAAATTCTTGACCCACAGACAATGTGAGAAATAATAAAATGACTGTTGTTGCTTTAAGCCCTTAAGTTTTGGAGTCAATTTTTATGCAGCAACAATAAACAGAATAGCACTCCATTTAAAAAAACTCAAAGAAACTTTCCATGTATTTTTATCATATTCAAGCCTTAGTTTTGTCTGTATGACATACTAAATGAAAAAAATCAAGAAAAATAGATAAAATATAAATCCATATGTATGCAGGTGTGTGTACATGAGTGAAAATTTTCACTGAAATCTCAAACAATAATTTTGACTCTATATGTGCATACATTGATGTTGGGCTGCACCCCGCAGGCCTGCAGTTGCCCAGCTGCAAGACTGAAGATAGAGCCCAGAGTAGCAACAGAGCCATCAGTGGTTTAATGAATGCAGGAGCTTACACATTTGAAGCCAGGTCCTGGAGCGACTCCCCACCTTGCGCAGCAGAAGGCAGGCAGGACATGGTGGCCGCCTTCGCTCCTGGGGGAAACGAGAGATTACCAGTTACAGGGGAATTGAAATCAGGTGGGCTCATTAGTTACCAGGGAAACCAGAGGAGGGGTGTGCCCTTCACAGCCGGCCCCTTTGATAAGAACAATCACTAGCTAGGCCTGGGGCAAATTTGTAGGAAAGTCAGTCAGGTGAGTAGGGTGTAGGTGAAGGAGGCACTGGTTCGGCTGGGGATGCACAGAGAGCAAGAGAACGGCCATCTTGAGTGGCCTGACCATACAATTGTTTAATTTAAAAGTTTAAATATATTATTTGCATAATTTTAAATAAACTTATTTTTAATAAGAAAATATGTTGATGCAAACTACAACATGAAGGTTAAATAGGAACATCTATATCAATGGAGAAGGCTTTACAAGGAAAAGCTAAAATAATATTTCCATCTTAAAGATATGTTTTCTTGATTGATGGGAATAAAATAATGAATGAGATATTTTACAGTTAAACATTATGATTTTTTTCTGCTTATAATCAGTATAAATTAACTAGTTCACATGATAAATTTAGGCAATCACAAATAAATTTTTTTCTCTAATTCTTTCATTGATTCTCAGTTCATAAGGACATAAGTTAAACTTTAAAATACAAGTCTATTAGTGAAGTTCTATTTTCTTTTTTTTTTTTTGCGGTACGCGGGCCTCTCACTGTTGTGGCCTCTCCCGTTGCGGAGCACAGCCTCCGGACGCGCAGGCTCAGCAGCCATGGCTCACGGGCCCAGCTGCTCCGCGGCATGTGGGATCTTCCCGGACCGGAGCACGAACCCGTATCCCCTGCATCGGCAGGCGGACTCTCAACCACTGCACCACCAGGGAAGCCCTGAAGCTCTATTTTCTTTAGAAATGATCAACAATCTTCAAACTGAAGAAATATTAAAGTATCAGTAGAAGATAAAAATACAGTATATAGTGGATTTTGAAGTGCATACCCCGAGATCCTTTTCCATAAATATTAAATGTAATAAATTATGTAATTCATTATCAGTTTCACATTTAATACATTAATATCAAAGTGCTTTAGCATTGTTTTAATAACATTTACACTTTATGAATATTCTTAAAACACACTTTATGTTTCAATAAAATGTCTCTGTTCAGAAACAAAACAGAGGGATACTGCCTCCACACGGTGACCAAATTCTGGATATAGTCTTCATCGCCGCTTCTCGCTTTCTTGTAAGGATACAGCAGAGTGGCAGCTTTGGGGTAAGAAGGACTTCTGTGGAAATGAAGAGGTAATCCAACAACGGTTCCTCTGCTATAGAATGTCAATTTGGGGAGGAAGAGGACCTGAACAATCAGAAGGAAACAATAATAAAGATAACACTGAAAATATGCAGCTCTGGAAACCTTTCAGGTATGCATCAAAAATAAACGAGATCAGCTGAATAAACTGCCAACACTAGTCATGGTTTGATATCCTCCTCTTTGTACAGTTCCCAAACTATACAAATCAAGATAGAAAACAACAAACTGCACTTCAAGTAATTCATGCCCACGTAAATATTTTAATTATTTTATGTCTAACGTGGAATGTCTAAGCCCCCCCACTTACAACAGATGATAGATAGATTTACACTCTCTAGGCACAAGTTGTCACAAACTTAAACTCACTACTTTCCCCTCTCCTTCATTCTATTTCACTGGTGGAGCTGACTCTAAAATAGACTGGACCTTCACTGTACCTGGAAGAGAGAAAATTACTTACCGACTGAAGAGAAATCATCATTAAATGGAAAAAATAATTCCTTTTATTATCCCAAAGGTATTTATATTTAAAAGCAAATAAATGAGCAGATTGTATTACTGTTTGCACATTTCCCTTCTATGAACTATGTATTTGTTTTATTAATAAATATTTTATTAATTTGTCAATTAATAGACCTTAAACAAAGTTCTAGAAAAAGAGTCTGTCATAATGTTCAACACAGTTCTAAAAAGAAAAGTTTTATTGACAATTAGTAGAAATGTATTTTAAAATGTTAATCAGTCCAATTACCTTAAATTACCAAAATCAACTTATATTCTACTAATAAGAAAAAAAGGAGACAAAGAAAACAGAAGCACTTTTTTACACCTTTGGCTTTATAATAGGACCTGAAAACATCTGGAAACTGAAATAAAACTGATCCCTCTTGATTTTTTTTTAAAGTGTGACTCACCTCCACCCTGAGACTTTTCCCTCCCTAACTCCAGTTTTAGTGCTCATGCTTATTTTCTTGTCTCTTATAAGGCATTATCCGAAGTGTCAGAGCTGTTAGGACTCAGGACTAGTTTTCAAGACAGGCTTTGCTTTTAAGAAACAGCTGTCAGAAGTGATAGGGTATAATTGTTAAAATGTCTGAAATAAAGGCTAAATAAATGCCTACATATAAAGTAGTATTTTTCTACTATGTCTAAACAAAGCACTTCCTCTCCATTCACGATGCTGGACTCAGTGTGTCACCTGTCTCATTCTTATTAAAACAAAGTAAAGGGCAATGCTGCACATCATCGATGAAATCCTGCGGAAATTACCTATACTACTTAAGACACAGCAGAATTACTTTATGATTTTAGTATTGCTAAAGAAATACACAGCGCATCATTTTACTAGCTGAACATACTGAGTTTTATCTGGGGTAGTGTACAACTATATCTTTTCAATGAGTTTTTATTCATATTCAGCATTTAGTTCTCATTTAGGGATTTAATATATAAATAATAAAGTTTATATACCCCAGTTTGAAACCTCTCAGAGGAGTGTAAAACCTAAATATAATTTGAGAAAAGTGGCTGATAAACAGAAAAATTTAAAAATAAATTTTGGGGACAGAACAGGATAAACTAAAGGAACTCAATGGGAGTTGAGTTGCCATTACTGTCAAGTAATCTTGATAGACACAATGGTGTGGAAAACATAAAGAAATGCCAAAATAACATAAGAATGAGAAAACAGTTTTTTGTCTTAGAGCCCTAGCCTTAGCAGACTGGGTCCCTGAGAAACATCCCTGTTATTCATGCAAACAACTACAGACAGGGAATCATCACCAAAAAGTTAAATATTTAATAAGTTAAAAAATAAGGCAGATGGACAAACCTACCCATAGTTCTAGACTAGAGAAAGAGACTGTGTTTCTCAGAGAACACAGCTACCACAGTAGAGAGTTCACACCCATGGTTTCCAAGGAGTATCTAGAGCTGGAGACAATGACCCCTTCCATTTGCAATGATGTGAGGGGACGTACCCACCGAGCAGGATCTTCTTGGGATAGGGCAATGGTTCCTTACGTATAGGAAGAAACATGTGTAGAAGAAACTGGAGCAACTTCAAGGGTAAGAGGTCCTTGAGAAATTGGATGGAAAGTTCTTACTACCACCTAGTTAACAACCTCGTCTTTACCTCGAATCATATCTACTCGAAGACTGACGAAGTTTGGAGGGATACTCCTTACTAAGGAAACACAGCTACATTACAAGACTACGTGTCTTTATTTTAAAAAAACTTCTGTCCACTAGCTGAATACTGAATACTATTTTATTTTTCCTTTGAATATTACCTTTTCTCCATTCCTCTCATGTACAACTTAATAATTATGCTATAACAAAAATCTTCCATTTTGCCTTTTTCAGAAATGGCTATTTTTATTTCCTAATAAGAGGTATAGACATTTGGTTCTTCTATCAATAAATTCAGATAAAAAGACTTTGGAGTACCTTAGCAGTAAAATTAGGAGGAGCCTGCCTTGAAAAATGAACACATTTTGATAATGGCACATATCACACTAATTATAGGAGCATACTTTTTAAAGCTGCCCCATGGTGTACTATTTAATAAAACTGATTTTTAAGATAACTTACACTCATTTATATTTTTTTGAAAACTTGTATTTCCACGCAGAATAGTGCATTAAATTGGAACATACCTATAGCTAGGTATATAAAAGGTGGGAACAATGGTAAAAGTACAGAGAAGAGGCTCCTCTTTCTGGGAACATATCCTGGTGCTTTTGCCCCCTGCACCTTCCTACAATATTCCACCTACCATATGAATCTGTGCTTATGATGTTTGTTCTTTAAAAGCTTTCTATGAACAGCTCTTCCTTTTCGTCTTTCATGATAGGACCTTTTACAACCTTTCCAGGAACAGCTAAATAAATGAAAAGTTTTTCATTTCTTCTTTGGTCTACAAAAATAGCTTTTGTTGATGATGAAAAGTGCAACCTCCCAAATTTCTCATTTTTCCATGAAGCAAAGGTTTACTTTCTGAAGGTTTCACAAGCACTATGAATCACTATATTTATCTTCCCTCTGGATGTAGAAAAATGGGTGGCAATTTAAGCCCAGGCATGGCATGTTTCTCAAAATATGAAGCAATGACCATGCCCAGATTTACTTATTTTGACCAAGACTTTAATGATATTTTTATCAAAAAAAGCACTCTTAATTGTAGTTACAGCTACATATTCTTGTCAAAAGAAACAGTAGAAGATAGAGTTTAACAAGTCATTCAAATCTAGTCTCCAGATATGAAAAACCTAACAGCTACAACTAAAAACGAGTCTATTTTTAAACGTGCTAACTGTACCTCCAATGTATTAAAATGCTATCTTTTATGTTTAAGACAGTTGATGTTCAATACTGTATTCTCAACTAGTGATATAATTATATGTAACAGTGAGGTTTTTCAAATAGATATTTCCTTTTAAAGGTTCAGGAAAATACCACAAAATAGATTTGTGTCCCAATAATTTATCGCAATCTCACTGACATACAATTTTCTGAAATGTCTTTGGAGGTACGAGCCTTAAAGAGGTAAAACAACAATATAAATGTGGCTTTTCATTTTGATATCATAAAAATAAAACTTTTAAAAGTATTTAATATTACTGTCATTCATTATTAGCTCCTAGTATATATCTTTAAAATGATGGGCTGTTGTTTAAGCTATTGAAATTATCACTTGTTTGTAATAAGCCCTGTACTCATGGAAAAAACTTTATAGTTGTTATAAAGTATGCATAAATTCATAAATCCATTTATAATGGCTGTTTTATCACAAGTGCTAAACAAGTATTTTAAAAGCCCATTCTATGCACAAATATGTGTGCCTTCATAAGAATAATTAGCACATTAATTCACTACATTGCTTATACTTCAGTTATTAAGGCAAATAAAAAGCTGTTCATGTTCTGCTTGAATAGATTTGCAGCTCTATGCAAGTACTGTCTGACCTTAGTTTCCTTTTAGAAATTGAGAATATTTAAAACCAAAACATTTTGAAAGGCAATTATAAATTCAATTCATTAAGTGACTAAAGTGAAGAAATTATACATTAGGTAAATTATTTTAAAAGTTAGGGTAAACCAAAACCCTGGATATTAGACCTCTTATGTTTGCTAGCGGAAATGAGTCACAGTAAGGTAAACTATAGTTTACACACAGACAAATACATGGGTCAGTTGTATATACAAATGTATTAAGATTCGTAATCACACAACTGTTGCTCTATATCAGGCTAAATATACCATGTTATTCATTTTTTTAAAAAAGATTTTAAAATTAAAGTTACTGGATAACAAATAGGTTATTCATGAATTCAATAACAAGTTCCACTTTCTTTAGCATTCTACTTACTAAAACAATTTTGCCCTCAAGGGTCTACTTAAAGAGTGAACATCCATATTTGTTTTAATTCACCATCTTAGCAAAGATGTCAGGCTCTAGTATTTTAAGGCACATTAAAATAGTTACTGATTTTAATATGACATCCCAATGGAATCAGGCATTATAATATCAGGCTTTCAGGCCTTTGTCAAACACACACACACACACACACACACACACACAACACAAATTAATTTTGCATGATTTTCAGTTCTAGTTAGAGCCTTTGTCCTGAGGGCTTGTTAATCTTGTATCCCATTTCTGCCTTGTTACAATTTAAAGATTGTCACAAGAAGGATAAATTTCATGCCATTTTCTGTTCTCATTACAATCTTCAGATTGTTATGAGAATGGATTAATTTTGCTCAATTTTCTGCCCTCGTTACAGACTGTTATGAGAATGGATTAATTTTATGACATTTTCTTCTTTCATTATAATCTTTGTTATGGGAATGAGAATATGTAATGAGAATGAGAGCATATCAAGCATTAAAAGGTCTGTGAGAGCTCATGACAAAGATTGTAACAAGAAGAGAAAACGGCACCCAATCCATTCTTGTGACAATTTTAAGATTGCCAAGTGAACCCAGAGTGACACTGCATTTATCCACTCTGAAGACAAAGATTGTTGAGAAAATGGGAATGAGAGCAAAATTAATCAGTTCTCCTGACAATCTTGAGATTGTACTTAAGCTCACAGTATTTTTTTCTGTTACACAGTTCTTACATGAAAACATGTGCCTTGCCATTAAATGTTATTTATTGGAAAATGTCATTTTCATATTTTATTTTTTCTATCTCTTCCTTTTGTCTTTTACTTTCAATTTCTTTCTCTTTCCTTTCTCATTCTCTTTCCTCTTTCTTCTTTTCCTTCCTCCCTCCCTCCTTCCTCTCTTTTTTTTAATCTTCAATGGATACCAAGACCTGTATTTTTAAAATATTATTAAATCTAAATGGAAATGAGTATCTTCTAAAATGTCAATAAAAAGAAAAGAAAACAATACCAATATAAACCCGCAATAAAATCAGAGGCAGGATCTCCATCAGCCAGTTTCTGAAATTTCAAATTATTTATTTGAATCAATTGTCTCCACATACCCAGAAAGAAATATTAACTTCGCTTTTGTAGAAGTTACTAGTCAACATAATGAAATCATTCTAGGTCTGCAGATGCATACTATTTAACAGTTTTATTTATTAGTAAATACTTCACAGCTTTCTAATATGCTTCTCCTAAACTTGCTGGAAGTATAACTATTGCTGTGTATGAATAACATCAATATTCCCATTTCATGAGGGATAATCCAGTAGTTTGAATGCACCTTTGTTTCCTCTTCATGCTATTAGAAAGCCACCAGTTAAATCTTCCTTTTAAAAAATTTGTTGTTTACAGAATATCCTTATTTGAAAATACCTGCTATTTGAAAAAAACTGCCATTATCTTGAGTATGTAGATGTATACATGTGTATACACACACATTTAAGTATGTATAAATGTATATATATTGAGCATGTATATATGTATTGGGTATGTATGTATATGTGTATGTGTATATATGTTTATATAAACACATATGTGTTTGTGTGTGTGTATGTGATGTTGTAACATCTTCTTCAATATTGTATATCAGATAAATGACACTCCGGAAAAAATTAGTTTGGTATAATCAAATCACTGCCACAATGATACCTGTAGTATTATTGAATATTAACAATGGATAAAATAGTCAAGAATATCACATAATTCACTTTGTCACTATTCCAGGATTGTATACTTAATTTTACATATGCATTTTATGTCCTGACTTTTCTATTAAAACCAGGAGGTAAAGTTCTTACAGAATCCTGAGGTCATGAATCCTGAGATCATTAAGCTATGTCTCTTATTGCAAACCGCTCTGCATTGTTATATATCACAAACATCACTGGAAACTAATGCATACTGAGTGGCTGAAAAAATAAATGTTTAGCATTGATCAAACTTTGATATCATACTCATGAAAGCTTCCTGACCACATGCTAAAATGCCTTCTCTATGTGTTTTTGATAAATGAGTTTCATTTTCTGTATCAGTGCAACATTAATGATGTCCATTATTGAATCACTTCATCCTAATTCTTTTCTTTTCTTTTCTTTTCCCTCAGGACACAAAATCCTTAGCCCCTTTCTTCTCTAGCTAGGACTTTCCCTGTTTACAAATTTTATGTTTATTTATGTTTGTGTGCGTGTGTAACATGGCTGTGAGCAGTGTTCTCTAGAATATTGAGCAGAGACCAGACTCGTGGGATGATGACAACTGGGAGGGGCTGGGGACAGAGAGCCATTAGCAGAAGGCCAACCTGGCTCAAAAGAAGCATGCGGAGCGTCAACAGGAGATGGAAGACGAAAGCGCTGTGAAAAAGGCAGCCAAGGGCCCCTTACTGAACTGCACGGGTGGCCGCTTCCCCCGCTCCCTGCCCCGCGGAGAGCGGACCCCGCGGATGTATTTGCTGTACAAACCATATGAACTCGGCCAGCTGACTACGCACATCTAAATATATATAATTAGAGACACAATAAATACTATTTCCCACCCCCCAGCCCCGAAAAAAAAGAAAAATATGTCTCCCATCTTTCTGGTTTGAAATTCCCTCCTTAAATCAAAAAGTACTTTGTTGACATTAGTTCGCATTTTAGCAGATGTTTCCAGATAGTTAACATTCCACTGATTGACTCTGGTTTTCGCCTCTTCTACATGAACCTCGCTTTTAGCTCCTAAATCTGATTTGTAACCAACCAGCAAAAATCAACCATTCTCAACTTCTTTTACTCTTAGCATCTGCTCCCTGAAAACCAGCTGTGGCTGCAAAGGATTCAATTTCTGTGATAGAGAACACAGAGGAAACCCTCCGCACTCCGGCGGCGTAGTCCTGCTGACCAGGTGATCCAGATTTAAACAGAGCAATACCAATGCACTTAAAGAGTTTGAGAAATTTTTTTAAAAAGCTCAATGTTCTTGCAGTGGCATGACTGAAACCAGTTAATCATAGAGGTGGTTTGAGGTGAGGTAGTAGCAGCACCTGATGGGTAGGAGAGGTCATGGTAAGTGTGCTGCGAAAGAAGGGTGTACCTGTACCAGCTCCCTTCAAATAATGGTCCTGACACACTAGTTTAACCTCTTTATTTGACTCAGTTTCTTGACCTAAATCATCTGCTGCTACAAAGATTAAGGACCCAGCCTAAAACAGTCTCAGAGACCCGTATAAATGCATCCATTCCATTGTTGCTAGAATGATCTATTTAAAAGGCAAAGTTTGACTATATCTTATTGCTGCGTACTGGCCACCTATCATCCAGAAAACAATGTCAGAGCCTCTTAAAAAGGACGTTCAAGGCCCTAAGTGACTGGCCCTTGTGTATCTCTCCATCTCTCATTCTTTGCATTCTCTGTCTCATGCTGTTAGTTACAGCCTGTGCCATTTCTCACCTCTGTGCATTTGATCATGATAATAGCCTGTTTTGAACATACTTCCAAGTCGGTGTCCCCGATCCGTACACAACGCCTCATCCTCTGTGACATAGCTTGTCATTACTTGTCTAGGAAGGGCTAGGGGCCCAGGTCAATTTGGGTGTCCTTCTTTGATGTTGCCACAATATCTAATGAAGCTCTCCATTGCTCTGTGTGTGCATCATTCTTCTTTACCCCAAACCAAACTCTTTATTTCTAACTTCTCTTAATTTAGTTTGTAATCTAAGCACCCAGCATATTGCTGACTCATAGTAGGCACCCAAGAAAACATTTATGAATGAGTGAATAAGGATTAGTTCCTACAGTGAAGTGATATTTACAGATATTTCTTATGAATTATATTTGAACAGCTAGCCTAGCAGTCACTAATATTTACTGTCCTCCTGTTATGTACCATTGGCTCAATAAAGTGATTCACATGCATTTCCTAATTATATCCTCACAACAACCCTGTGAGTTAAGTATTATTATAATCCCAAAGTGCAGTCAAAGTAATTGAGGATTAACAAGTTTATGTATATTTCCTAAAATCATAAAACTTGAAGGTGAAGCCAGCTACTGAAGCCATATCTGTGTGGATCAAGAACACACAAGCTTGGGGCTTCCCTGGTGGCGCAGTGGTTGAGGGTCCACCTGCCGATGCAGGGGGCGTGGGTTCGTGCCCCGGTCCGGGAAAATCCCACATGCCGCGGAGCGGTTGGGCCGGTGAGCCATGGCCGCTGAGCCTGTGCGTCCGGAGCCTGTGCGTCCGGAGCCTGTGCGTCCGGAGCCTGTGCTCCGCAGCGGGAGAGGTCGCAACAGTGAGAGGTCCGCGTACCGCAAAAAACCAAAACAAACAAACAAAAGAATACACAAGCTTGATCACTGTATTATCCTTATTTTTAAAACACATTATCCTTTTTGTTTTTGAAAGGCAGTTTTCATGTACGGAAGAATATATATTTCAATGTAATATAAATATTTTAGGAGGGGCTTACTATAAACTTGTACTTTTCTCTAACAATTTTTTATTATGGAAATAATAAAAAAAGTAGCTTTTAATTTTTGGAGTTTCTGTTTCCAAAATAATGTTGAAATAATATTGAGACACACATCAAGATAATTTGGCAGCTAAAGTAAAAAATAATTTTGAGGGTCTTTTAGGGGAAAGCTGGGGGATTTTAACTAGTACAGATTAGTTACCTTTACTTATACAATTGGTCAGATATTCACTTGGTCCCACAATTCACATTATATGCATATTCATTATGTATGTTACTCTGCCAATTAAATTTCAATAAGTGATGACTAATTTGCAGAGGCACGTGTATTAGGGGACAATTTTGTATGAGTAAAAATATCATGCATTCGGTATTATAGGTGGACTCATTTAACTTCCTTTTCAGATGTGCAAGGCCATTGAGGAATATCTTACGGAATTTAGGAGGTTGGTAATTGTGGGAGAGAGAAATCTGCTCCGAAATGGTGCCTGGAGAAGATCTTTGCCAGTTAACTACAAACTTGCTGAGTTTTTAGTCTCATTTGGAGACTACCTAACATCAATGATGTTTTCCTTTGTTTATAAAAATCAGTTGACTTAAATGAAGTGCTTAGAATTTCTTTGACATACCTTGAACTATTGATAATAACACACAGGCACACACACACACTAGAAACACATTCTGTTTTGGTGAGGGGTGGCAGGCAGGCATAGTAATAACTACAAAAAAAGCATCTCAACAAGACCCTGGAAAAAATGATAAAACTTACTCTGTTTTCTCTTGGTCTGATGTCAGATGTAAAATGAATACGTCTGTTCTGAGGTCAGAATGAGAAGAAAAAGATCAACGTGACCTCTGGGAAATAAAGGTTATTTGACATTTTGGGGATTATCTGCTAAAGGCATTGACCACGTATCAGAGTAAAGGCTTGACAGGCACGGTAAGACTTCATTTTCCCTGAAGTTAAATATAAAGCCAGAAGCTAAGCCCACACTTCCCTCAGCTAGAGCAGTTGCTGAAATCAGTAGGCTTGATCGATGATGCATTTTCAAAATCAAAACAAGCATCAGTGTCTCCAGTCTAATCACATCTCTAAAGCTGCTGCTTCCTGTGGGAATTTAATTGCTGCGACATTAGATTCCAGACAACAGGCACTTCTCAAGGCTACCCATCAGGGCAGGGACAAAAATCAGTAGGACAGTGTCAAAGCTGTTAGATAGAAAACCTGTTAAAGACCCCATGTGTGTAATTTTCCTCCCTCACTTTCAGCAGTAAAATTTAATGGATCTTCTCTAACAAGTTTTAAAATGCCCCAGTATTGTACTAACCATGAAAAAGATAAAAAATATTTTTGTCTTGTAAAAACTCAGCCTTCTTTTTTCCATGCTCTAAAATGTATTCTGATACACAAATATTATGGCTTTCTGTTTTTTATGGTGATTTGATTTTAATTATAATTTCTATAGGAAGACCTGGAAAGTGAGGTTAATGTTTTTAATTAAACTTTTCATGATTCGGTATTTCTGCATATTAACCAAAGAGAACAATAAGAAAGAAATTTTCATAAACAACCTCCCACCCCCACAAAACCAGCTGATTTCAGATCTCATGTTCATAAATACCTTTAATACACAACATTCCCTTTTCCACAATTCTCTCAAAGACCCTTCTGCCAAGGGAATCACTTTTTTCCTGTGTCATCACAGGAGCCAGAAGCCATGTGTTACTTTCTGAGTTATCCTCTTTACACTACCCTCATAGAGAAAATGAACAATAACAAAAAAACCCAGGAAAACTAAGGCAAATTTAATGGTAAAAGCAAAGTAAACTTTGAATCTTTAAAATAGTAAAATGAAAGATCCATAGTGAAATGTAACGTGGAGGAGTCTCATGAGGTATAAAGTAATTATATGGGTTCTCGATGAACATGAAACGGTATTTCTTGATATTGTGCAAAGTACTTTAGTGTACGTGGCAAAGCTAGAAACAGGATTTGTTGCTTTTCTTCCCTGTTGGGATAGAAGTCAATAGATTTTACTAAAAAACTATCATGGAAACCAGTTGCAACTTTCACCTCTATCTAAACTGCCCCTCTATAATAAGACTCATATTCTAAACAAGCATATTGTTATATTTAAAGTTTAATAACACGATAGATCTGTTCATTTATGATTGATATAGTAACACTGTCATGTATTCATGAAGTACTTTGTGTTTTAAAGATTTTTCATGTGTATTATCTTATTTGACAGTTCCCCAAATTTGTAAGGTATTGTAATCTCCAGTTTATTGATAAGGAAATAAAGGTAAATGATTTGTTAAAAATCCCTCAGCTAGCAAATGAGGATTTGGAGCTTAAAATCAGCGTAGCATTTGCAAGTCCAATACTTTTTCTACCATACACAGTACTTAATTTTTCAACATTTACTTCTGAGTACTTGCTGACCTTTTGTCACTCATTGTCTCAATTATCTATTGTTGCATAATAAACCATCCTGAAACTTGGAGAATTAAAGAAACAACCACCATTAATTATCTCTCATGAATCTGTGGGTGGACAAAGCTGCTCTTTTTATTTAATGTGGTGTCATCTGGGGCACGGTAATGGCTGACATTTCCAAAATGGTCTCATTTACAAGACTGTCAATCTAGATTCGCTGCTGGAGGGGAGATCAGCTGAGGCTGTTGGCCTCCTCCAAGTGGGCCTCCTAATATGGCTTCTTTGGTATCCTCACACATGGTGACGAGGTCTAAGAAAGAGCGTTCCAAGTAGTGAAGACAGAAATTACGGATCTATTAAAGCCCAGCTTCAGAAGTTACAGATACTTGTGCTGTGTTCCATTGGTCAAAACATCACAGGGATGGCTAGGGTTACCAACCATCTCTCCTTGCCTGGGGCCAAGGTGTTTCCTGGAATGCAGGACTTTCACTGCCAAAACCAGAGCATTCCTGGGCCAATCTGGAAGGCAGGTCAACCTAAACAGCCCAAATTCAAGGTTGGGGAAAATAAGTTCCACCTTTGATAGGGAAAAAAAAAGGTCACATCATAAAAAAGCAGAGAGAGTGAATATTGTTGCCTTTGGAAATACAATATTTGAAAATACAATCTACTATAATCATTGAGCTTTGGGGGAATTTCATTCCTATTAGTTACAATTAGGTTAGTAAATAAATCCAAAAACCTCATCAGACTGAATTATATATTTATTGCTTTGTTGTATAAATAGCTTTAAGTTTAGAGATTTGCCAGTGAGGGTATATGGTCTCACTCCTTACAAACTTCTGCCAAAAAACCTATAAGCCCCAGAGGGACTTAAGCCCTATTATTGATGGTTAATACAGTTCAATGACTATTAGAGTTACATAGGCTTTGTGGATTAGATTAAGAATCTAACCTACCTCTATAACCTTTGCTTTTGTCTTTGTAAAAATTTATTCTAAATTTTCAAGCACCGGTGTAACTTCTCTTAACACATGTTGTTTTTTATTGGAAAATAACCATAAAACTATAACCTAGTTGTTTAGGAATGATCAAAGAGCTTAATACAGGAGTGCTTTCAGCTTAAATCTTTCTATGACAATATTGTCTTATAGAACTTTCTAGAGTGATGGAAATGTTCTATAGTATAGCCTCTAGCCAAATGTGGCTACTGAGCACTTGGAATTTGGCTAGTGTGACTGAGGAACTGAATTTTTAATTGCATCTCATTTTAATTTACTTAAATTTAAAAAGCCAGATGTTGTTAGGGGTTACCATATTGGGTTGTGCAGTCTTGACATCATGATTCTCTTTAGTCAAAAGTAAAAGAAGAAAATGGCACATACATAATATTGTTAAATTATGTGTCAGGGTGATCTAAAGCTTGAAGACAAATTTTTTTGGACTTGATAGGGTAAAGTCAGTGCTTGGACTACTAACTCAACATTTTCCTTTTGACTAGGATAACGAGCAGTGTTTTGAGGACAGGTGAACATATATCTCTCTACATATATACCTATATATGCATATATATATATATATATATTTCAAAATGGAAAAAAAACAGATTGCCTCTTCACTAAGTTTATCTGTAAGTATCACGTATTGGCCGCTCCCTGACTTCTTTATTCCTTTTGGTTTATGCTGTATAAATTTTTTTTTTTTTTTTGGTACGCAGGCCTCTCACTGTTGTAGCCTCTCACTGTTGTGGCCTCTCCCGTTGCGGAGCACAGGCTCCGGACGCGCAGGTTCAGCGGCCATGGCTCACGAGCCTAGCCGCTCCGCGTCATGTGGGATTTTCCCGGACTGAGGCACGAACCCGTGTCCCCTGCATCGGCAGGCGGATTCTCAACCACTGCGCCACCAGGGAAACCCCTACTGTATAAAATTTTGAAGGCTCATGTGGTAAACTGAAACTGATAATAAGGAATAATTTAGCATAGCAAACTTATATCCCCATGGACACTGCCAGAAAAAATCATTCCCTACTTCCCCCAATAAACTGTGCATTTGTATAATTCTTTCTGTTTTGACAATGCTAAGCGTGTTTTAGATCCATATCTCCTTCAGTTCAAAATCTTCACTCTCACAGTAACTAAATTCTTGGAATTGATTTCTCAACAAAATAGTCAATTATCTCCTAGCAAAACAGGTATTTATATTCCTGAAATTTTTGTTTATTTTGAGGAAAATTAAGTACATTTCTACATAGTATTCAACCACCAGAAGTGGCTGAATGTAAACATTTATCTTACAACTTTCATCTTTTTAAAGGAGATAGAAATCACTTATCTCAGCAAGGGATTTCTCTTGGAGAACAGTGAACAGATTGAGATGAAAATGGTGTCTATTTAAATCGATCCTACCTATTGCCAAAAGCAAGATTGGCTAGAAGGTGAAATAGCTCCCATTTAATTTTGTCATAGAATAGGTATTTTTGGTTTCCTAATATATCAATGATACTTTTAAAATTTCTGGACCACAAAATATCTTTGCCAGTGTATTTTTTTGAACAGATGATATACTGAATTTTTTTATTGTCTAAATAAAAATAAGTCTATGGTTGATCAAACCTAGAAAGCCCTATAATTTTTTTTTCTTTTTAGCCCCAGATTTAACAGAAAATAGACATTTGTGTTCTCAAACTGTTTGTCCTAAACGTCAAATGAGTCCAAGGAGAGATGCTAGATAACTGTCATTTCTCACCTACTTTAATTTTTGAACAGTGTTAGCCCAACATGTTGATGAGTTCACGTCTCAACTTTGCTGTTTAGAAGGTAAAGATAAGCAAGGCTTATTTTGCACCCTGGTTACTTCCAAGAAATTAAGTTATATGCACCAGTACAGTTCTCTGTAGGTGCTTACACAGGATCATACATTTACTCTCATTAAAAAAAAAAAAAGAAAATTAAACTCACACAGTAACCTAGAGTAACAGCAATTCTTCCTCCAAATCATTGGCTCAAATACTCCTATATGCTATTTTTGACTCAGGAGGACATTTAATTCATTCCTCCACTTCCTCCTGCCTTCACTTCCTTGGCTTTCTAGCTTAAATTCCATGATCCATCTCTTCAAGCACTATTATACGAGCAGCCTAAATTCCCCAGCCTCTTGGACAGCAAAATCCTCAGAAATGACTTCTCAATTAAAACAATTACTTCCCTACAAATCAGATATTCAAATCCCTAGATAAATGCTACCCTTCACATCTTGCAGATATATGTTATCATTTTAAGAAGGAAACTGATATCCCCATAGTACCCCTTATTTCCATTTGTCAACTGGACACCTTTAAATGGATATCACATAGGCATCTCAGATTCTTCACGTGTAAGCTTATTTTTCCCTAAATCACCACTTTTATCATAATTCTCTAAGCACCTAGGAATTCTCCTTGATGCCACCATCTCCCACATTCATCACATCTAATCAATAACTAACATCTATCATGTCTCCAATCTAACTAGCTCATAAATATACCCACATTTCTTGAAAAAACCTGCTATTTTACTAGTCTGAAGTACCATGTGATCTCAGCTAGATGACCTTTACAGTGTTTTACATCTCTTCCACCAGATTTGGCCTCTCCAAGCTGTCCTCCACTGAGCAGGCAGAGTGATTTTTCTGAAATGCAAATTGATGATGTAATTACATGAATCTTTTGTTTAGATCATTTCAACCTGTTCTAATCATCTTCACCTAGTAATGGTGAACATTTTGCCTCTATAATCTCTCACATTCAATCCTTCATATTTTCTATTCTTTCTGTAACCTTGCACCAAAAACACTGCCAAACCTCTTTGTCTGCCAAAGTCTTTCATTCATCCATCATTTATTCCATAAGATTTTTTGACTTCCTACTACATGTCAGGTATGTAGTATACTGGGTGCCAAGACATATTAAGTGAACAAAATAAACATCATCTACTAAATCATAATGGTCATATTCTACTGTATTTTAGGTCTCAGCTGAAAACCTCAAATGTCCTGTAGACTAGGTGAGTTACAGCTATGTTTTCTGATAACACTGCATACCTTTTGCCATCATAATACTTATTACTCTTTATGTGTATAATTAACTTATTCCATGCCTTTCTTAAGAATTAGAAACCAACTCTGTGAGGGCAGAAACCAGAGCTGTATTGTTTATGACTATATACATGGCATCCAGCACAATTTTCTAGCATATAGACAGCATCAGGAAATGTTTTTTTAAAATAATGAAATGAAAAGACATACGGATGAAGTTGAACAAATAATGCCAAGATACATCTACAAGTGATCTGTTCATAACATTGCACCTGTCATTACTAACAGTCCTAGCAACACTGAAAATACATTAGAAAAACTTTGTCAAAAATAGAAGAACTTAATGGATGGACCTAGAGATTATCATATTAAGTGACGTAAGTCAGACAGAGAAAGACAAATATCATATGATATCGCTTATACGTGGAATCAAAAAATGATACAAATGAACTTATTTACAAAACAAAAATAGAATCACAGATGTAGAAAACAAACTTATGGTTACCAGGGAGGAAAGAGGGGTGAGGGATAAACTGGGGGAGGAAAGAGGGGTGAGGGATAAACTGGGAGACTGGGATTGACATATACACATTACTATATATAAAATAGATAACTAATAAGGACCTACTGTGTAGCATAGGGAACTCTACTCAATAGTCTGTAATGACCTATATGGGAAAAGGATCTAAAAAAGAGTGGATATCTGTATAACTGATTCACTTGCTGTACGGTAGAAACCAATACAACATTGTAAATCAACCAAAGTCTAAAAAAATTTAAAAAAAAACAGAACTTAATAAATTCTAAAGGAATTTGTGTGTATGTGTGTGTGTAATTGCTTAAAACCAGATTGACAACTTAAAAAACAAGCTTAGAGGTTTCACATATTCACAGGATATAAAAACAGTATCTAGGATTTAAAAATAAGTCATTCATATATTTAAATACTGTGAAAATGGACAGAACAATTAAGCAATCAATAGAAAAAATTACATTTTGGACAGAAAATACTATGCAAATATAAGATGTTCATGTTTTGGTAAATGCAATTTTCACTGTGAAAATGGCACTAGAACATAGACTTGGTTGAGAGGAAAGAAAAACTGTGTCCTAGAAAACCATTCAAAGAAGCTCTCTATGGGTTTCCCTGGTGGCGCAGTGGTTGAGAGTCCGCCTGCCAATGCAGGGGACACGGGTTCGTGCCCCAGTCCGGGAGGATCCTACATGCCGCGGAGAGGCTGGGCCCGTGAGCCCTGGCCGCTGGGCCTGCGCGTCCGGAGCCTGTGCTCTGCAGCGGAAGAGGCCGCAACAGTGAGAGGCCCGCATACCGCAAAAAAAGGTTCTCTATATATGTATCTTTCATTTTAAGTAAATTTACCTTTTCACACCATGTGTCTCTGATTTTGCTCCATTATAGGAATGAAGTATGAGACTAGACTTACTAGAGTTAGCTTTTTACCATATACTCCCAATGATTTAGATCATACATTCTGGAAATATTTCCAAGAATGCATTCTCTCTTACATCCACCCAGAAACTCACTTAAATCTGAGAGACTATGATCTTATAAAGTGGAAAAGCACTTTGGGGAAACAGAGTGTAAAGAAAGAACATAGGAATCCATTCCTGGATAATAATAGAGCATCAAGGCATGGTGCCATTTTTACTGTACTATACGTAGTATTGTGAGAAAACATAAAGGAAATTCACCTTAGTCTATAGGTCATGTGAGGTGTTAAGCTGAGACCTAAAATATGCTGGAGTATAACCACTATGATTTAATGCATAATATGTATTATTCAATTTAAAACTCAATTATCCAATTTAAAGATTGGTAAAAATAAGTTCAGTATACATTTTTTGATTTAGGGAAATAACATTATTTTTGCTCTTAAGAAAGCTCTTTTCCTACTCTATAATTTTACACTGTAAAAGTGATTCTCATATAATCTTATTATTATATTTTTTAAATTTCCCCACTGTCCAGTCACTACGTAGGAGTAATTTAGGGATAGTATTTTGTTGAGGTATTTAGAGTATCATTAATTTCCTAACATGTAACACTATATTACTATATATTCAATTTCCTCAGCTTTGTATCAGGGGATAACACTTGCCATAGGAAAATAAAAATTACTATAAAAAGAACAATAGAAATTTGACAAATGAATTTGCTTTTCAAAATGTCTGGATGGATTGAACTCAAGCCTCTCTATAGGGCAATTTATCCCAGAACTAATATTTTAGTTGATTATAAAAATGAAGTTGGTTGGCCAGGTCTTTGAAAGTGTGCTTTAACTTAAACATATTAAACCAGATTGATCTCTTCTACAATTTCTTGAAAGCTTTTAAAATATAAAAATCTTATCATTTAGGTCCTTACCTGTGCTGTTTTTAGAATTCTTGATTATGAATACACTTCAAACATGGAAATATTGTTATTCATAATAGCTCAATTCACAGATTTAAGGTAAAGAAAAATGAAGCAGAGAAACTGTGGATCTATTATGTGAGATGCTAGATCAAATAGACCTTTACAACCCTGAAGACAACTTGTATTGATTGTTTATATCCCTTTTTTCCCCAATCACCTGTGACTATTAATGCAAGGTGTATCAAGAACTGCTTTCCTTTCCTACTGATAAAATTTTTATATTGCAGATAAGGAATGCTTCAAGTTACCAAATTCCTATGAAAAGTTTCTTTGTCCAGAAACTATGTTTATAAGCTTTATCATCAGTGTCCCAAAGGAGGTAGCAAAATAGGAATTAGTAGCCACTATTAACACTAACTCCAATGGTATAAGGATGTTCAGACTGTCTATCCCCATGGGCCCATCATTTCCACCCTAAGTGAAGTAATAAAGGAATTCAGAACAACTCCCCCCATTCGAAGTCTCTATGTCACTCATTTGTCCTAGCAATCCAAGATAAACCAAAGATTCGGTAACTACTCAGACATTATTCATACATCAGTATTTCCTTAGCACTTGCCTTGTACTCTTACTATTTAAGGGACTAAAGATACACCAGTGAATGGAATAGACAAAATTGCCTGCTTTTAAGAGTTTTGAGTAGATCATGGGGACTCTATGGGCCATTATAAGGATTTTGGCACTTAATCTGAGAAAAAGTGTGAGGCACTATAAGGTCTTGAACAAAAAGGCATGATCTAACATGTTACAGTTCATGATCTGGTTTCCATGTGGATATTAAACAGTGGAGGAAAAAATGAGAGCAGGGAGACTAGTTAAGAGGATATTTTAACAACCCCAGTGAGAGAGAAATAGGAAAATTAGCAGTAAGGAATAATAATCATATGGGGTATATCTTGAAGACATGGCCAACAGGGTTTTCTAACAGACTACATGAAAGGTGTGTGGAGGGAAAGAGGGAGGGAGGGAGAGAGAAAGAGACAGAGAGAGACAGAGAGAGGGGTGACAAAAAGTAGTATCGGTAGTATTTAAATGTGGCAGAGCATAGAAATAGAGAGAAAATGAAGGGACAGTCAAAATCCTTTGACTAGCCTTTCTCAGGACTTTAAAATTTTGACTTCATTTTGTTTATGAAACTCAAAGCAAGTCCTAGAGCAGTAACAATGTTGACTCAATATTTGCTCAGTTTTAAAATAAATCATATCCATAATCACCCCAGAGAACACGTTTAAATACTGAAAGAGAACTACAAGAAGCTTTTAGACAGAGTACTCTACTAGCAGCAAAATGAAAATGATTGGGTATTTGATGACTAAGGGAGCTCTTTTGTGTCCTGGCTACCAAATTCTGATGTGGAGTGGTGGGGAGGTTTCCCTGTACCAACAATCAATTCTCAGGACACCAACTGGGTGTCCTACAGTTTAGCTCAATTCGAACACTATCTACTCAGAAATTGCATCAGATTCCACAGGTTAAGGTTCATTCCTACTATACTGCCCCCACCTCCCATTTCAGACACCAGTCTCAAGCCCAGGTTGTCACCTGGGCTTTTGACTGACTGGCTATAGATCGGAGGTTCCCATGACACCCTCCTTGGGTTCAATTAATTTGTTAGAGCAGCTCACAGAACTCAGAAAAACATTTTACTTACTAGATCATCAGTTTATTATAAAAAGATATACAAGACATGAATCTCAGAAATTCCAAGAAAATTATTCTGACACTGCATTTATGTGGCATGTATACTGAATAATGTTTCCCTACTTGTGTTATCAGTCTATTTCCAGAATCATAAGAACGCACTATGTTACTTTTTGAAATATAGCTTAGCTCTAAAAATCTATCATTATTTCGGTGTATAATTACCCAATTAATAGTCAGTCTGGTCATTTTAACCGTATTTTTAAATAAAATCTGGTTACTACTGTAAAATTGTTTACATTGGTGGCTCTCATCATTTAGGTAACTCAAAGTACTTGATACAAGAAGCCAGTAAAATCCAAGTATCTTAGCTATGTAGCCTCTAAATAATTTGAGCTAAAATTTGGTTGACTCTGGAGAATGGTAGAACTGAGAGAGGGTCTAGGGAAAGTTTATAATCCTACTTCATCATGTAATAGATAAGAAAATCAAAACCAAAAGTGGTTTTGGCATGGACCTACGGACACTGAATAGTTAATAAAATCACACTGACTTGAACTCAGATATCTTTCTGTTATGCACTCACTGCTTACTTGGAACAACATTTACAAATGTATATGACTGTCTAACAGAAAAGAAACGTATTACCCTGCACAGTTCCTGAAGATACTATGGAAAATACATGCAGGGGGACTTAGAAAACCATTTCTATTTTTCAGTTTCTCTATTTCTCCCCTCATGCCTCTCACAAACCTCTCATATACCTCTCCTTCCCCCAAGAAATGAAGGTCCTGCTCTGTATCCCTCTTGAATGTGAACAAAGAAAATATTAGTTAGAGTTAATATAATCTCTCTCTTTTGATACTCTGATTTCCTCATTCCTAATCACTAGGGAGGTACTGTACTAAATACCAATTTGAATTTGAAGTTCTTTTCCTAGCAACTGAGCTTTAATTATGGAGGGACATGTTACCATTACTTCAATGCAATCTTTCCTCCATTTCAGGTTGATGATAGTAACAGGAAAATCAGACCCTCAAACACACTATGATTAAAGAAGTCCTAATCCCTTTTCAAGTCTGACCACTTGAAAGAAATATTAATGTGACAGATATAAGGCCCAATACATTGGCTAGTAATCAAACTGCTGAAGTGCCAGGCCTATGAGAAATGAATAAATGAATTAAAAACTATGCCAGAACAGACAAGTCATAAACATCTGGGGTGAAAGATCCATAGCACAAGCCTATATTCTTTTGAGTGCTGATAGCCACAAGCTCCTAGCTAGTGATACAAAGGCAGAGAGAAGTGGAAGAACACTCCTCATTCCATTAAGCCAGAGTGTGTGATATACAGTCACTTCTTGGGGTTCCCTCCATTGACATCTCACCTACATCAATAGGTGGCCTTATTCTTTTTCATATTATGGCTTTAACACCCACCAAGAACCCAGGTATTACTTAGCAAAATGATTTTTACTATCAAGGGAAATCAGAATCTTTTTACCGGTTACACCCTGTTTATACCATTTTATAGGGTACTTTCTGGTCTTAAGATTCAATTTACTTTGTATGCAGAGAAATGGTTAGTTGGATTAAAAGAAAAATATGACTTTTATGCAAAACCTACATCATACAGAACCTTGGATAATATGTGACATCAAATAGACTTGAATACAATGGCTAATAACTCTGTATGCCTGTCATTAGGTCTGTAGCTTAATACTAAAAATAAATATGAAATCTTGTAAAAACAATCCTTTCTTTTTTGGCTCTTGGGTTTAGAAGAAGGGGTTGAATAATTAGTTTTGAAGTTGCACTGGAAGAGCAAACAAAGCCATTTATCCAATATCCAAAAAGTTTCCAGTTTTTGATTTGTTCTAATCATTTTTAAATGACTTTAGAGAATACACCATTACACACAGCAAAATATTTTCTGTAGCTCTCAAATATAGGCAAATAATTATTCACATGTGTTAGTGTCACTACAAACCAAATCTAATTACTTTGACCTCTTGGTCATGTGATTGGGTTAAAGAGTTAATAGCTCCATTAGTTAGCTATTTCTGCAATAATGTTGTTTAATAAACAACCCTAAACCTTCAGTGGCTTTATGACAGCAGACGGTTTCTATCCTTGCTCTCGTTTTGTCTGAGGTGCCTCAGCTTCAAGGTACAGATTGGGTTCAGGTCTTCTCTGCATGTCTCTCATTCTGAGACCAGTGACTGTCTCTCAAGGTAGACAGCAGAAGCATAACAGGGGTGGTCAAAACCATAAGCTCTTAAGGAGGGAGTGACTAAAATTTCCTGGATAGTAAAAAATGTTTCACAAAGGAATAGTACTGATAATATTTAATCTGAATCTTAAAGAATAAATATAACAGAGAGAAAAAGTATATTAAAAACTTTGAGTATCTGAACTCTTATATTATTTGGATAGTTTTTCCTTGATTTTTCAAACAGACATCCAGTTTAAATTTTGAATCATTAATTAATGTATTAATTCAATCAAGAATGGTTTATTGACAATTAATTATGTGCCAGGCAGTGTTCTAAAGATATGAATTAAATGGAGAAAAATAAATAGACATGGTCCTTTATTACAGACTAGTGAGGGAGATAATGAAATAATCACATCAAGGAATATCCAATTACAGACTCAGATAAGGGTTCTGAAAGAAATTATCACAGCTCTATGAAAGCATGCAGTGGAGAGTTTGGTGTAGACTGGGGGCAGCAGGCACAACTTCCCCAAGGGAGTGATACTTCAGGCAAGAATATGAGAGTTAACTGGAGAAGAGGGAGAGTTTAAAGCTGATAGAAAATGTGTGCAAAACGTGAGAAATGATTGGAAATGGCACAAGGGAGTAAAGAAAAAGGGGGGTTCTGTTTTATGATATTTTATATGTTTTTTCCAGGTTTTTTTCCTTTCTTCTCAGTGGTATGCACATGGTCTCTCAAACGAATTGGTCAACACAAGATGAAGAGTTTGGATAAATTATATTCTGAATAAAGCATGCATTTCCTTTATTTTATAGTTTTCATTAACAACCAATCCTGGAGGAGAGCAGAATATAGACTCCTGATTTGTTTAGGGTCTTGAAACATGCAAATATTTAAATTTGTGTTTCTCCTTCTCTATAAGCATCATGATGTGCATGCAAAATAATATCTGCAGAGGGGAACATTTATTCTTTTGAGCAAACAGGTGACAGCACTTATTTTTTTTGTTTTCTGTGCACGATGTTCTTTATTATGTTTCATTTACATGTAATTTAATAAATGAATAAAGATATAGTATAATAGACAATATTTAGACCAACAAATGAACAAATGATGAAGTATCATATCTTTATAAAAAAATCTCTTCCACAATAAAATGAACTTTCTCGAAAGCCTCTATTTTATGTAACTTAGGATTCTAGAATAGAAAATAAGAACTTTCCCTGGGCCATGGTATGAATCTGTCTGTGTATCTATTATAACAGGGCATCTCAATCATGTATCTCTCTTAATACGTATGACATCTGATATCCACAGCAGTGAAAATTATATAGCTATATGTATTCATTATATAGTTTATACCTATGTTATATATAGTAAATATTTTTCATGGGTAAGCAGTATCATATAAACATAATGTTGATTCCAAACGTTTTGTTCATGTCAACTGTTAAAGCCAGTGTTCAGATAACAGTTAATTGCGCCATGTTCTTTTAAGTAATTGATTTTTCTAATGTATAATCCTGACACATATGATACAGAGGCATTGGCAGGCTTATCCAAAGTTAAGTAGAACTTCAGTGAAAGAATGAAAAGAAAATAATTCTGAGTAATACAAGCCCAACACCTTAACATTTAAAAAATTATTAAAGATTTGATCAGAACTAATTTTGATACTAGTCCTAGTCTCCTTAATAAACCTAGACCCGGAATTCTAGAATATAGGAAGTCTTATAACCCTAGATCCTTTCTGCTCTAATGAGTCCTGAGAGTTAGAATTAAAATTGCAAAGCCACCAGAAAAGCAGGATGGCACAGTGGCTTTGCTATCAGAAAAACATGAATTAGAATTCCTGCTCTCCTACCCACTATCCTTGAGCTGAGTAAATGTCTTAACTTGTCTGTGTCAATTTCACAAGTTTTAAATTGAGTATTGTATTGCCCTGCATAGGAAGTTATTGCAAAGAACACAAAATCTAATGTGTAGAGCATTTAACACAGTGTCTGACATTCAATACATGTTCAATAATAGTGGGTAATATTATAGAAATAATAAAACAGAAATTCAGGTGTTCCGTAGTGTGGAATAGTTAATCCTCAACCTTAACCCTGAGTTCTTGGATTTCTCTAGGGATCTTCTGGCTATTGATGACCCACACATTAGATAAAGTTTATGTGATGGTACAAAGATATTTCAAACACAAATATTCTTACAGATTTTCCTAAGCTATTTCTGCAGTCATGGCTTAACAGCAACTGCTTGATTCTGGCAACTACAGTTGTCAGCCTGGTAACTAAGGTCCTTGCCTACAGCCTTGTGGGAGTCTTCTGGCCCTCTGGCACTCCACAGTGCTTGCCTAGGCAGGAAAATACTCTTGCCAGTGGAATCCTGGGCTTTCTGTCATGGCAGATGCTCAACTACTACTCCAACAGAGGCCAAGGCTGTGGCTCCCAAAGCACCATAAACTGGGAGAGTCCTTTGCCAAGAACCCCAGTGTCTAGCAAGGGACATCTTTAAAGGTCTGTGTGCTGAAGCCTGGCAGGCAGCCAATCCAAAAGGTTTTTGCTATCAGATTGTTTTATTATTCCAGAATTAAAGAAGTATCCACATACTCACAGTTTGAAAATCATTTTATCAGTCATGTTCCTTTTCAAAATATACTTTGTCACATGGGTTTAATGATACAAATATCTGAGGCCTAAATATTGTTTGGTTTTTATAAAGGGAGAAAAAGAAAAGAAAAAAATCACTAACCTAGTTCTAAATTCAGCCTTCTTTGAGAAAGAAAGAAGACTAAGAATAGAGGCAAACTATAACTCCTAACTACAGAAATAGCAGAGAAATACTGACACATTATTGTAGACTGAATCAGGGTTATATACCAGATATTTGGCTTCATGTTTCTTTTAAAATTGATTCCTGTCCATTCTTATTAAGTTTGGATTGCTCCCAAGAGTTCCTTTGTGGCTAATTTAACACCTGTGAAGTCATGGTGATATTAAGTATAAATTCATTGTCTACTGCAGGGATAATTTTATTTTACTCCAAAGTTATTGCAATAATTAGTGAAATTTCATAAAAGTTCATATTGGTTTAAATCACATTATTCATTTTTTCCATCAATTAATTAGAGAATAATTTTATGACTTAAAAAAAAGTCTTTGATTTCAAATATTAAAAAGCTAGGTTGGAAACAGAACTGTTCAACCACATAAGAAACACCTAAAATAATGTCTTGAAAACAATGAGGTCATATTAAAACATTGTGTGAAGTCAAGTTAAAACCTAGTACCTTCTGCCAGTCTTCCATTTTTACCTTTCAGTTCCTTTTACCTTATCAAATGTATATTGTGAAATATTGTTGGGATGGGTATTACAAAAATTAGTCTATTAGTTGGATCAACCTATCAGGACACATGACTAAGTGGCAATATGTTGAATTATATAAACTAGATTTTTTTTTTCTTGTAGGTTATTTATGTATGTAATATTTTGGACTCAGAGTAGAAATCAGCAAGACAGCCTGGTTATGGCGTAAAAGGGTAAAATTGGGAAAAGCTAAATACAATAGCTGTTGAAAATGCAAGTTATTCTAGTTTATGGAATTTTAAGCACATTCAAAGGTTTTAAAAATATGCTCTTATTAGAAGCAAACTAGAGTTAATAACACATCTCTAATGCATATTTAATATGTTGAAGTCTTTAACTGGGAGTAATATTCATATAAATTAGAAATTGTAGTTTAAAAATAAAATATGCCAAGCATTAATCATTGTGCACTATCACATAAGCATTTTTTTGTAAATTAAGCACACATTTCTCTATGCATCTGGAATTCAAGTAGTATTATATTCTATCAAAGTTTACTTTTAAGAAAAATAAATAAAATCAAATGAATGCTATTTACTATTAATATTTCTTTTGTGCCCACTATGTATGTCAGGACAAATATAAGTATCATCTAAACTGAAATTATTAGATTATAACAAGAATCTCAAACTCAAATACCTACAAGGACCACAGAGCTAATATAAATGAAGGAAGGAGGACTGACATAAAAAAAAAAATAAGGACTGGTAGGAAGTTGTGAGAGTATGTGTTCATCTGAAAGCATCCAACAAAAAAAATTATCAACACTGTGTGAGTTAAGACCAACATAATTTGAGGCCTACTTTGGTTAAAAAAATAGAAAAGAGCTTCTTTTTAGCATTCAAGAAGGGAAATAATACAGTCATTATTCTTCATTAGGAAAGTAAATACAATAATTCATGAAAAAGCATTTGTAAGATATGCAGCCAAACTTAGAAATAAAGCAGGGCAAATAGATTCAATCATTCTATGTATTTATTCAAAATATCTGAGTTATTTCTGTGGGCTAGACATGGAACAGAAAAGACGGATTTGGTCCTTAACATTTTAAAGGTAATAGTTAATTGACATGGATGCAAAAGCGTGCACGGTATCCTTAAGTAAGGAAATAGTTCCAAATGATTCTCTGCCATTTCCAGGAGGTGGATCCATGGATCTACCATACCCACCAGTGATTTCACCTGGGAGGTACCTCAGGCAAGCTTTGGAAATTTGTTAGGGTATTTAGTTATTGCAATGGAAGGATGCTTCTGGTACTTAGTGTATAGAGGACAGGGAAAGTAAATATTCTTTAATGTACGGGTAAATTACACACAACGGAGAATTTTCCACCACAAAATACCGGTGGTATCCTGTTTGAGAATCACTGTTCCAGGCCTTGTTATCTCTAATAGGAGTACCATATCCAAAATCTTTATTATAATTCTCCCACTTCTAGCCCTCAGCTTCCTCTGTTTTAGATCATTTTAGTGCCCCTATTATATCCAATCTTTGACCACGTCAGTATCTGTTGACACCATAATTTTTTCTTTGTCCAGTAAAATGTTCTCATTTCCTCCTTATCTTGACTAATTTTCATTTCAATGCTTCCTTTACATATACACTTCACTCTCTTACACCTCTCTTCCTCAGTTGCACTCTGCTAGCAAAGATAATTCTGGTTTAAACAGATTTTTCTCTGACTCCCTGCCTACACCATATAGGAGAACATGCAAATACAATGATTATTTTCACTTTATTTTATCCTTCCCAATCTCAAATTGGTCCTCAGCACTAGCTGGCAATACTAGTAGAGTTCTCCTGGAAATGCTGCATCTAACCAAAATATTTTTTAAATGTCTTTTCTTCTGTCATTAAGCTTTCAGTACCCCCTATATACTTGTTCCTCTCAAATGGTAACTTTATTTCCTAATTATCTTAGAAAATAAGGTGATTGAAAGATATCTACCTTATTTTCCTACCAATAAGTGTACATCTACATCCCCCCTTATGTTGAATTTTTCTCTGGTTAAAATTGACCAACAGTCCCCTCTCTTTCCAAGTCGAAACTCTTAACTTGTATTCCAGATCTCACTCCAATTAGTCTGTGAACAGAAGATTTTTTATTGTCCTAAAGTTTACCTTTTCTAACTACTGACAATATTCTTACTCCAATGGATCATTCCTATTAACATATACACATAATACAAGTGCTGTCCCCAGTTGCTACCTCACTTCTCTGTAGCCCTTTAGAGCTAAAGGAATATTAATATGTAATACCTTCTCACTCAGTCTCTTTTCTTTTGAACACATTCCAATTAGGTATTTTTCGTCAGGACTCATAAAACCACTCTGCAAGGTCACCAATATTCAATTTGCCAAGTCCAATGATTCCTGGTCCTTGTTTTAAATTTTCAGAAACTTGTCATATTTTATTTCCCTCCTTCTTAAAACATGTCTCTTATTTGTCTTCCAGCATACCATGATCTCTTGGCTTTTCTCATACTTTAAATATTTGAGTGACCCAGGACTTAGTCTTTGGTCCTCCTCTCTTGTTTGTCTGAAAACTCTGCCTCGTTAATTTTATGCAGTCCCTTTGCTTTAAATAGTATCTATATGCTGATGACTTTTTTTTTTTTTAATTTATTTTTGGCTGTTTTGGGTCTTCGTTTCTGTGCGAGGGCCTTCTCTAGTTGCGGCGAGTGGGGGCCACTCTTCACCGCGGTGCGCGGGCCTCTCACTGTTGTGGCCTCTCTTGTTGCGGAACACAAGCTCCAGACGCGCAGGCTCAGTAGTTGTGGCTCACGGGCCTAGTTGCTCCGCGGCATGTGGGATCTTCCGAGACCAGGGCTCGAACCCATGTCCCCTGCATTGGCAGGCAGATTCTCAACCACTGTGCCACCAGAGAAGCCCTGACTCTTAAATTAATAACTTCAGATCAGAAATCTCCTCTGAGTTCCAGACACATATATTCAATTTCCTACTCAAGGTCTCCTCTCCTATGACAGGTAGGTATCTCAAACTTAATGCCAAATAACTTGCAATCCCTACTTCAACCCCATCTCCCAAACTTGTTCCTCTTTAACTCTACTCATTTCAATTAATAATCTTACCATTTACTCAATTGCTAGATCCCAAACCCAGGAACTAGCCTGGAGTTCTCTTTCATATCTATCTTCAATTCATCAGAGAGCTTTGCAACTCTCCTTTAATTTCACCTCTTCTGTCCTTCATTTAGATCATTTTAAGTAACTCACGTACAAATTACTGAAATCTTTGCTCAGAAGTCATCATTTAAAATTTCCATTCATTGTTCTCCCTATCTAATATATTCCCTGCTAGAAGTACCCTCCATTTGAATTGTCTTCTAATATTTAACACTATTTGAAATTATCTTGGTCCTTTTTTTTTATTTACTTGTTTATCTTCACCTCCTCTAACTTAAAGTTCCATGAAAAAATAGGAAAGGTCTTATCTTCCATGTCAATGATATATACCAAGTGTCAATAACAGCACCAGCAATAAATGAGTAAAGACCTGTAAACTATCATAATGGACTGGTTTGTAAAATGACTGTTACATGAATCAGAGATCTTAGCTATTATCAAGCTTTATGAATACTTTCAAGGACATAAGCTATCAGAGACTCAGCCAAGCAGAGGCCTGGAATATTGATCGTGGCTCCCCAAACTCTCCATCCGTGCATGGAACATGCACTTTCTGGCCCAGTGTAGACAAGGTCACTAAATGAGTTACATAGGTTATTAACCCACATCATGGGGAGAGGTTAGTTTATGAAAAAGCTTCATCTTATACTCGAGCTTATATGACCTTTTCCAGGGAGCATGAGTCCTAAAACCATGGATTCTGAGTGTTTTAATAACTATAAGCAATGTTTAAACAAGGACATCTTGTTAAGAACATTTCATGGATAAAAACCCTTCTCTTTATAAAGATTATTTCACTATTTACCTGGAGGTCCAGTAATCATGCTGACAAGAAGATTAGACTGGTTTGTTTGCCTTCTTTACTTTCCAGTGGCACTGTACCCCAGGCAAGTGGATCACAATCCAGCTGCTTTAACTTCCTCCTGAGAATGCATGGCTAGTTCACAGGGAATGAAGATTTAATTAGAGGGTCAAGAGAGGTAAATACCAGATCATGAAGGGCATTGTATAGCAGGCTAAGGAGCTTAACTTTTATCCACTAAAAGGTTTTGAATACATAAATGATTTAATCAGATTAGGATTTTTTAGAAAGATCACTCTTAGAGCCTCACTGTCTGTTTTTTAGCCTTTGATCTCATCCCTCTGTGTAATGTTACCAAGGTCTCCAGGGCATGTTCAATGGAACAGGGGTCTAAGGGCATTCTGGTCTCAATCCTAATCTCAGGGGAAAGATCATAGAGTAAAATGCTGTAAATTTGGTGTAGGTACTCTATCACATTCACAAAATTTTCTTTTACTTCTAGGTTTCTAGGAGCTTTGCTTTATCATAAATGAGTACTGAATATTATGAAATGAATTTTCTGTATCTAAAAAGATCACAGGATTTTTCACCTTAATTTTGTGAAGAATTTTTCAAATGGTAAATTAATATTGTTTCAGTATTACATCCAACTTCATTTGAGGCACTTTCCTTTTCCTATTTGTTGAATTCAAATGGCTATTATTTTCCAAGACTTTTTTGCATTTGTTTCTTGAGAGAGATCAGCCTGTTAGGTTTTTTCCTATATACTATTTTCAAGATTTAGAATTAAGGTTATGCTGGCCTTATAAAATTAATTATTAAATGCTTCCTCTTTTTTTTTTTTTCTAAATTAACATTACTCCTTCATTATATGTGAATCCACTGAAAAAGACATAGGGATTTAGGCTTACATGCTGGGAAAACTCCACTGAAAAGTTCATCTTTATTTATGTGAATGTTTTCTATTATGTATTCCAAAGCTTTAATAAGTATACGACTATATAAATTTCCTATTCCTGCTTTTGTCTGTTTTGGGAAGTTGTGTCTATCTAAGAGTTTTCTATTTCATCCAAATACTAGTTAATTGTTATAAATTTTTTCATAATATCTGTTTTTCTTTTTGATATCTGTGAGCTCTATACTGATATCCCCTTTGTCATTCTTAGAATTTATCAGTTTTATTAATTTTTTTAAAAAACAGCTTTAGGCATTATAGATTTCCTACATTGTGCATTTGTTTTCTGTTTCATTCACTTTTACACTTCTTTTTAATGCTTCCTTCTATTTTGGAGAAAGGTGGTTTATTATCTTTTTAAAAACTTATTAAGAAATAAACTTAGTCCACTGATTTTCAGCATTTGTTTCCAATAAATCCACTTAACAATGTAAATTTTTTTTGAAGTATGGTGTGAGTTCATTTTACTAATTTTGATGTGTTATAATATGTGAATACTATGTTAAAATATATATGTACATATATATTATTCATATTATTATACACATTTAGTTCTCATAATTTCTATGTTGACTCAGGTTATCTGTCAGTGTACTATTTAATGTCTAAATATCTGTTAATTTTCTACATGTCTAGACTTTATGTCTCAGTATTCAATGTTTTTTTAATTTTATTATAAGTAGCATACTGTTTTTTAGAGGGCTAACATATTTGTCTTTTTATTGGCATATTTAGGGCAATTATATTTGTTCTAGTTACTGATTTTACTGCTATCAGTTTACTATTTGCTTTTTGCTTACCCTAGCTGTTCTGTGTTCTGTTTTCTTCTATCTTGGCTTCATTGGGTTTTTTAAAAAATCTTTTTCATCTATTGGGTTTCAGTTATACACAGTTTATTATAGTGGTTAGCAAAGAGATTAAAAACTACATTCTTGATATATTAACATCTTTTCTAAATTAGAACTTTTACCATTTCTAAAACATTGCAAAAACCTTAGATCTTTTTATATCTATTTACCAGTTGTCTTTTTGCAGGAAATAAATGGACTTGATTGTACATGTATTTAAATTTCAAAAGATGTTATTACTACTCTTTCATTCTGCAAATATTTTTATTTAATTAATCTCCCTATTTGCCCTTTGCAAGACTGTTTATTTCATTCTGCATTTTTGTGCTTCTTTCTAGGAACATCTTCCTTCTCCTTGAAGTGTATTCATCTGTATCTCTTTTGGTACTAGCTGGCTGTGACAAACTCCCTCAGGTTTTGTTCATCACAAAATGTTTCTCCTTTCCCTCAATGTTTTTTTTTTGTTTTTTCTTTTTGTTTTTTTTGCAATACGTGGGCCTCTCACTGTTGTGGCCTTTCCCATTGCGGAGCACAGGCTCCGGATGCGCAGGCTCAGCGGCCATGGCTCACGGGCCCAGCTGCCCCGCGGCATGTGGGATCTTCCTGGACCAGGGCACGAACCCGTGTCCCCTGCATCGGCAGGCGGACTCTCAACCACTGTGCCACCAGGGAAGCCCCTTTCCCTCAATTTTGAAAGAATTTTCCACTCAACACAGAATTCTATGCTAGTGGTTATCTTATATTAGAACTCTGAACTATATCCCACTTCCTTCTACTTTTACTTTGTGGAAAAGTCATCTAGTCATCTTTTTTTTTTTTTTCTGTTGCATCTTTAAAGTTAATTTGTGGGGTTTTTCCTTTGGCTGCTTTATGATTTCCTCTTTACCTTCAGTTTTCAGCCACTTCACTACGATGTACATAGTTTTTTTTTTTTTCTCCCTCCTTTTTTTTTACATTTACCAAGAGTGTTGCACATGTAGGTTGCATGTATGTGTGTGTACTTTTGTCCATGAATTCTATATCCTTTCTGTTCTTTTCTCTAGTTTCTATCTTTTTTTTCCACCTTGCCCCAGTCTGGATAAGTTTTACTGACATATGTTCCAGTCACTAATCATCTCTTTTCTTCTTTCTCTGCTGTTGTAAAACCCATGTATTACTCACTAAATTTCAGGATTTTCCCAGCTCTCCTGTAAAATATTTCATATTGTCATATATGTTCTTGAATATTTTCAACACCTTTATTTCAATGCTGTTATTGTATAATGTGTATCTGTGTATTTCCTATGGATCTGTTTCAAATTTTTCTTATTTTACCCTTTTGTTTTTTTCAGTCATGTTTTTCTACCTCCTAATATGTCTGATAATTTTGTTTAAATGTTGGACATTGTGTATAAAATATTATAGAGGCTCTGGATTATGATACCCTCTTCCAGAAATGAATTGATCTTATACTGTAAGGAAGTTAGAAGGCAGACCCTGTGATCAATATTATCCAGTTCCTTGCCTAGTGTAAAGCTTTACCAACACTTTCAAGGATACAGGCAATCAAGACACTCAGTGAAACAGAGGTCTGGGATATTGAGGGTAACTCCCCAGACATTTTATCCCTGAATCGGCACACACTCTCTATTTAAATCAAATTTTTAAAAATTATTGTCCTTTTTCAGAAAGGCTTCTTTTGACCTCTCAGACCTGGAAAAGGTCTTTTCATGAAAAACATAATTTTTATCACAGCACTTACTACAACTCTAATGTAATAAATATTTTTACAGCCATTTGTTTCTTCTGTCAGACCCCAAGAGACATGGCATGCAGGATTCCTTCCTTCCTTAAAGGAGAATTCTACATCTTCAATTAACTTTATATGTAAAACCCATTTGTAAGTAAGATATTCAACTACATTAGCATTTAGAATATAGATATTCAACTACTAGTCTGGATGTCAGCACCAATTAAGACTTTTCCCTGGACTGGAAATTACTTTGAAGAGAGAAGGAATGGACAGACATTGGCAGTAAAAATGCTCCTGAATAGAAATTCCTCTAGTGAGCAGAAGGCCAAGGATATAAAAGAGAGTATTTAAATGCATGTTGTCTTCACAAAGCTGAAATGTGGGCAGACAGCTCATTGCTGTTTTAATGGCACCTTGCAGAGATGAAATTAACATTTGATTTACATGAGTGTCCTTGGGCAGAGGCAATTGTGACTACTCATATCCACTGGTAGGAGCTGAATTAGTTTTAACCTCTCAAAGAAATAATCTAGAATTCATAATGAGAAGCTAAATGAAGATGTTCACTTAATACACAGTGGTACTTCAAGCAGCAAGAAAGAGATAGAAGCATAACAGTATTTTATACCTATTAAATAGCTGTCCTTTAAGGAGTCAAATGAATTTATAACATTTTCAAAAGTGATAAACTAGTTACAGAATGTGACTTTATTATTTGAAAGTAATCTGTGACTTAGGAATCATGAGACTATAAGTTAGAAAACTCAAGGGCTGGAAACTCATATGCCTTCAGGGGTCACCAGGTTCTAAAGATGAAGTAGTCAATATGACATTTTAGGAAGGGATAAGGACTGTGATTAACTGGAGAGTAAAAATCTTGCATAAAGGAAATCAAATTCATTGTTTTAAATTATTCTGCTGGTAAAATAAGATATGTATGTAGATCAAACTGACCCATAGGCTACTGGTTTTACTTTATGTATCAATCATGCAGTCTTTAGATAGGCAGGTGATTTGCCCAAGGTCACACAACAGATTACCAGCAGACTTGAGAATTGTTCTTATTCTAATGATATTATTAAGTTATTGAATGTCCTTAGTCAAAATGGTTATAAATTTCTATATTGCATGATCTTATTAAGACCTACTAATACAGAAATTATTATCCTCCGTGTTTATAAATAGAAACATTGATGCTCTAAAATTAAGTGAATTAACTGGAATATCCAGGATAGAGAAAAGTATACTTAATTAATTAAGCACCAAGTTTCATGTGGATTATGTCATCAATAGTGAAAAAACTCTCTGACAGAAAGCCAGAGTGGGTTGAATAGTGTTCCTTCAAAATTTATGTCCATTCAGAACCTAAGAATGTGATCTTATTTGGAAATAAGATCATTGCAAAAGTAGTCGGTTAAGATTAAGTCATATTGGATTAGAGCAGGCCTTAAATCCAAGGACTAATGTTCTTATAAGAAGAGGACTGACACGTGGAGACACAAAGAGAGGAAGGCCATGTGACAATGAAGGCAGAGATTGGAGTGATACAAGCCAACAAGCATCAAGGACTGTCAGTAACCACCAGAAGCTAGGAGAATAACATGGAACAGATCTTTACTCAGAGTTTCCAGAAGGAACCAACCCTGATGACATATTCATTTCAGACTTATGGTCTCCTGGACCATGATAGAAAAATTTCCGTTATTCTAAACCACCAGTTTGTGATACTTTTTGTTATGGTAGTCCAGAGAAACTAATACACTGTAGAGAAACATGCTTTATTTTACTAATAGAAATACTGGATAGAAAATGTTATAGCAATCCCCTTACCTAATTCAGGAATCTCAGGAATACATATCAGAATGTAAAAGCAATGTGGATCCAAAGACCACTAATTTACTTTTTCACCATATTAATTTTTTTCTCTATGTTAAAAGGGATATGTTTTACATTGATTTCAAACAATCTTCATTAGTTTTAAGTTCGAATACTATTTTGGGAGGAATATTGTTTACTAAAATAAAAAAAAATTGTATTTTAAACATCTTAAAAATTCTCACAACCTACAATCATGGTCTCGCTCCACTAGTGTGCAAGCATTGAAAGGTACCAAGAGCAGAACCACATTTTCCTACATTTTCAAACCCTCAGGAGTTGATCTAGTAGGAGAGTAAAAGTCTTAACGTGAATGACAGCTAATACAGTCTCCATCAAGTCAAATAACAGGATCTTTGATTTTTGAAACTCAGGAATCCAAGTTCTGGATGAGCTGGCATTCTTCCTTATGTGCATTTCACCTGAAAATGGTAATGTCTGTATGTAAGAACTTAAGTGATTCAGGAAAGGACAACATGTATTTAAAAATATGTGTAAAAACATTTTCAGTGAAAGAGAAAAGGAAAATAGCTAAACTCATATGGTGGTGATTGTATATTGAAATTGAATATAAGAAGGGAGGCTTGATGAATGATCTTACTAATTCTTTCAATTAAAAGGGGAAATACTACCATTCAATATGTGATTATAACAATCTTAAAAGATATAAAGTAAATATTAAATTTTTAATTATAGTTAGTAGACAAATAGGCCCATTAGGTTTTTAAATCTACAAACAACTATATAGTATTATTTGCAAAACTCACAAATATAGAAAGTATTTTGATTACCACCTAGCCTATGAAATCATGCTTACTCATTTATTAATCTTCAGCCTACATATATATTTTTTAAATAATTTATTTGATTTAAAATAATCTGAATTTGAAAAATTCAGTTCAGTAATGTGGAATTCCTATTTTAGATGCAGATTATCTAGTTTTATGATAAACTTGGATTATAATTTCAGGAATTTCTTGAAAGTGGGCCAAATTTTATATATAAAATTATTGCTATTATTATTAATACTCCAAATATTGAAAGGCTCCACCCCAGGGACAGATTCAAAACACTATTTGTAATTCACTTAGAACTATAAAGATTATTCATAAGATCCAACTTAATCCACAATGCAGACAAAATACAGAACACATAATGGTATTAAAACTACTATAATACCACTTCCTTGGGAAAAAATCACTTTATGTCTTTAGTTGACAAACTTGTCCCTTGCCCAAAACATTGGACCATGGTAGGTGTTGCCCCTGGAAGATTTCCTTTCCCATTCTCACCTATGTTAAAATATCCTCAAGTCTCCTGCTGTGGGAAGGTCTGAGAAAAATTAGGGCAGCTATCAGAGTGGGGAATTTGGGGATTTGCTTAGTAATAATTATTATTATAATGATAATAATAACAATGACCTTTATTAAACAGATAACTCCCCACACAGATTCTTTTTCAGTAACTTATAATCTAATATTATCAAAGCATTAACCATCAGGGACATTTATATTTTAGCTTTGGACTAATGCTAGTACTTACTGTAAGATAAATTTTAATTTTTACAACGTGCATCATTACTAGGTGATGCTTGAATAAACATGTTGGTTTGTCTACTTTCAGACATATCCAGTAATCCATGTACAAGTTCCCTAAATAAGCATGTGTCCTATGGCTTTACCCAGAGTTTCAACTGGATGCAAAAGTTCAGTTAGCTGACTGGTGGAAATATTGAATACAACAGTCAATCTTAGCTGAGAGGACTATTTCAGAAAAAATATATAAGGTGAATGACTAGTTTGTACATTAAAAAATACCCCACAAATAATCATAAAGGACACCAGCTAAGTCTTGGAGCTTGTAAAATGTGATATTCCAGAAAAAGAATACAGTGTTCCCCCCTTATCTGTGGTTTCACTTTTCACAGTTTCAGTTACCTGAGGTCACCTGGAGTCTAAAAATATTAAAACGAATACTCTAGAAATAAACAATTCATCCGTTTTAAATCAGGTGCCTTAGTAGTGTGATGAAATCAAGATCCTTCCTGCCCCAGATCCCCAGCCATCAACACTGTCTGCTCCTGACATCAAACCATCAGCACTGTCCTGGCTCCATAATCCAGGATCACCGGAAGCAGATGATCCTGTACATCTTGTTAGTGTAATCTGCATTTATTTAATTTCACTATTTTAAATTTGAGATTGCCAGATTTTAAAAAGTGCAACCCACTTCTCTTCTTTGCTCATCTATCATCCTGAACAAACTGCTGTTATGTCAACTATCTTTCTATCTTCCTCCACAGGCATCTAATACATGACTGTGGAATCAAGTCATCATAGCAGAATAAAAGGAAAGGAAGACAAACAAAAAATGTTAGTGAAATCTCTAGTGGGACAATTATTATAGTGGTCATGGGAGAGAGCTGTGACATCAGATGGTCTCCACTGAAATCTGGGTAAACTAATAATTAACTGTGAATATAAGCTTTATTATCTAAGATCATTTCCCCCTTTTTTAAGCAGAAAGAATAATACTATCTATGTAGAGATTCATTTGAGAAACAATCAAATGATCCACATAAAGTACTTAGAACTATTCCTACTATATATTGCTAGTTACTATAGTACTTGGTGAATAATTTTATAGAAGAGGAGAGTAAAAGGTCATTTCAAGTCTTAGTGCCATTAACACAGATATGGAAGTGTAAGAAGATAAGTTTAGTTTTTTATGTTCTTAGTGTATGTTAACAGGAGCATGTGAGTAGAATCTCTTGAGATACAACTGGGAATTGAAAAAGCTTAGTTGCAAACACAGAAAATCAGAACTTAGCTTAGCTGAAAATACAGTAAAATATTAAACACCTGAGGATGGAAGAATGAGCACTATACTAGAAATGAGACAATTGTTCTGGTTGTGTTGGTCACTTTTCATTCTTGAACCACAATTTATTTTCAACTAAAAAATAAAATTTATAGACTGTACAATATCTGAGATCTATCCAAGCTTTAAAATTCTATGGCAATGTAGATCTCTATGGCCACGTATGAACAATATTCTATGTTTTCTAGGAATCTTTAAGCTTTTTAACTCAGAGAATTATTTTACTTGGGCTAATGGCATAAATTAGCTTTAATATAATAATAGCATAGGTGTGGTTCACTGCAATTATATCTATGAAATTACTGCTTGGGGGATCAAATATTCAAAAAATTAACCTCTTTGCCAAGAGGGTTATAGAATTCAGCTCAAATTATTATTGTTGAACCAAAGTCTATAGAGGCATCATCAAAATTAACTTAAAGACAAGAAAAAAGATGGTTGAGAACAAGGTTTGAGAAATAAATTACACTTGAATTTTAGTATTTTAAATGGAGAATTATTGATATATTATATCTTGGAAAATACTTCACTCACATTACTTTATCTTTAATGGGTCTAGAGCCTTATAAGAATGTAGCTGTTTTCAAAGAAACTACTAAGGCAAAGAAACTAACCCAAATTTCACATAATTAAAAGACAAATTTGTATCTCATCTCACTATGAACGGGAACATTTTTTCATATAACTTTTTCTAATTAAAAAGAAAATTATACTACTGATAGTTATGAAAGCTCAAAAATAGAAATGGGAAACAAATCACTTGAGTCTATGACAGTATTTAATACGCTATAATAATAATTAGATAATTCAAACAGAATGCAGATTTAAAGACATTTCATTTGATTTTCAATTTTTAAATTCATTTTGTCATCGATTCTCAAAATGATTATTAATTCAGTTAATATCAGAGTTCACATACTTTGTGTAATATTTATACTAAGGTTTGGTACAGAGGTAGAGAATCATTTAAGATAAGTACAAATACTTATAAAATTAAACAATCTGTAGATAATGTTCTCAAATCATTTTAAGCAGATGGTCAGGAATAAGTTTTATTGTATCCTGGTATTGTTACATAGTTGTATAAGGCCTCACATTATTATACATTCATTCACTGACATTTTTGGGAATATAATTTAAAACTCCAGCAAGCAAATTTATATCTAAAGTATAAGCCAGAGTGTACAAAAGGCCAATAGATTTCTAAATGTATTACTGAAAGCCTTTCCTATGTGATTAGGATTATATGATTTACCAAATTGTCTAATTTTTTAATGGTCCTATGCTTTTTTTTTCTAGTGCACTGCAAGTACAACTGTTAGGAATAAGGAGTCACGGCATCATCATCACACACACACAGACACAAAAAGGTCAAAAACTCTTCCTTTCCATTTAACAAAAACAAATTGATAAACACACCAAAAAAGTCAGAGCATAATTTTCCAAAAGAAACAATTCTAATGAAAAAAAAGGTACTAACACTCTCAAATTTACATACATATACCCTTGTTTTAATATAACATTAATATATTTACTCATTCAATTCATTCTATAAATATTTAATGAGTGCTCAGGCACTGTGATTGGCATTGGGAATATGCAATGTTGAATTACAGATGAAACCTGTCTTGTGTAAGGCAAGACAGACACATGAATTGGAGATTATTGACCATTGTGATAAATTATATGATAAAATCAGCAAACAATTAATTCAAGGAAGGCTTTTGGGAGAATAGCTTTAAATTCCCACAATTTATTTTGCATTTTCAATTTGGTTTAAACATTTTTACTATTTACTATTTAAGGTCATATATAAAAGCTATAAAACTCATTCATTTTTCTTATTGCAATTTCTTTTTTTTGAGGAAACTACTCTCAGGGAATTCTTTAAAAGACTGTCATTGGAATACATTCAACATTGCTAAGTCCCCTCATGCTCATGCTGCTATAATTGTCATGCATCTGTAGGCCACCTATTTCATCTCAGGAAAGTCACAAAAATGTTTTTAATAATAACTTGATCCCTTATCTGAGGATTATAAAGAAAGAGTTGTAGAAGCTATGAAATGTACACAGAAAAATACAAGAATAGCAACATGTACATCAATTATTTGATCTTATCCATTGTTATTTTGGATAGTCAGTGATGTGACAATGTGACCTCAAAAGCTTATTTCATATTCTTACTGAGGCAGAGCAGTAGGCTTGTTTTGTTTTGTTTTTTGCTTTCTATGACAAATGTATTTATTTTATAGTTTTTTTTTAAAAAGTAAAGAAGATGAATTATGTATGGCCTTAATGCTCATTTAACACATTTGTCTAAAAAAAAAGGCTATCTTTTTATTACATCAGATAAGAATATGTCCCCATTATACTTAACTGCACTGATTTAGAATTTATGGTACTTTAGGTAGAATCTGAATTGTAGTTTTATCCTTTCGTAACTCTTGAAGAAGTAGTAGGTTTGTATTATTTTAGTACATATTAAACAGTTGTTTTAAGCACAAAACATATTTTGATTTTTTTTGCTTTCAAAAATTCGGTCAACATAAATTAAGAACTTTGAAATGAAATCCACTTTATCAAATAATTTCATAATAACTGATATGAGGTAACATGTCCATTTAGAAGGCCTGGCAGAAAGCCTTTACTCACAAAACTTTGCTAGTATGTTTGATTGAACCATGTGATAGTACTGTTTTTGTAGGCTCAAAATAGTCAAAAATACTAGCTTTTTGCCTAATATATTGGCAAAACTATCTATTATTTGTACTGGATGCTAAAAAACATATATGTGTTTACTGTGTATTACTATAATAAGGACGTATGCTGTTTGGATCTTCAAGTATATTCTTTATGTAATTTAAAAGATTTTAATATGTGAATATACTATTGACATCTTAAAAAATAACAAGGGATTAAATGTTTGGAGTCAGTGGTATTTGTTTGGTTTATTAACAGTAACTCCTGCATGTTTATTCATGGACTATGAAATGTATAAAATCATATATCTCTGGACCAAAAAGTGATCTACCAAAAAGTATTTTGACTGTATTGTGAATTACCACAACACAGCTAAACAGCTATTGCCAACAATTCAAAGACCTCAGAATCTAAGATTAACCACTTAACTGGTCACTAATCTCCAATAGCAAGGACAGAATTTCAAATTTTATGTAAGAAAACTTATTCGGAGGTCAGACTACTGAGTACCTCAGGAGCCTGCGGCTGTGCAAAATTTGTATATTCTTTGCAAAAGGACAACCGTTGTGCTAACTGCTAACCTGGAGCAATTGTACCTGATGCACAGGTACTATTCAACTCCCCTGGCTAAAGGAAAGAGCACATTATTTCTGTTAACAGTGGTGACTTACAGACCTGTTAACGACACAAAAGAAGAAGGTTATTTAGAGGAGTGGAAGCTACATCAAACTTCTGCATTCTGGGAAAGAAAGCACTCATAAACCCTTAAGTAATGTTTAGGAGAATCACTAGGGGGAATCATAACAAAGTTACTGAGGAGCAGATCCCAGGTCTAAGGACAAATGCTTTAGTAGCATCCACTTTGTATAATATACAGTAGCTTGATGGGTGCTCCTCGCCATCGCACATGCATCTGCCATCAAACTATAATGAAAGGCACTTGTCCTTCAGACACGTCAGACTGTGACTGCTTGATGCTATCCAATTTTGATGAAATGAAGAAAGAGCATTTACATAGGATACCTCATGTATTATTGTACATTCACTCCTTTATACCAGTCTCCAACACAGGAGACACACCCAAGGTGGGATAGGAAGAAAATATTAGAATTTCTATTTTTTCCTATCTGTTTATATTTCTGCACATGATTTATAATGTAAAAGTAATTAGTAGAGTTATGCATGCATAAAAATTTCTCAAGTTTAACATACTTAAAATTGAGATGAGGGCTCAACTCTAGGTATCACATTCTTACCAAAAGAGCTTGAAATCATCTGCTGTAGTACTCTAAAATCTAACCATGGTTTAAACTAGGCAATTGGGTACTTGATATCTGCCCATCACATTATTCTGTTAATGGAGTTTGCTTTTGGATAATATCATTTACTATTATGAAGGAAACTATATATAAGCATAGCATCCCATTTCCTAGTGTGCTAATTGTGTCTCCGTTTTTTTTCAGAGAGTTTACCCTCCCATGATAGATGGGGAATTGGTGGAGTTATCCTTCAAGTTTTCTTGCCCTCTCCTGGCTAAAAAGCGGGCATATGACCAGTGTTAACCAGAGTCTCTCTCCCTTGTGACTATAAATCTTAAACAGAAAAATAACAAACCCCAAAGAGAGCTGCACCTGATCCATCCAGATAGCAACCTGTTGAAGAGCTTACCCAGTAGTTCTTTTATTCAATGGAACTTTATTCAATTTGAATAAACTCATTTTATCAATATTTGATAATAAAATTATTTCTATCTGACATAAGACAGAAAATCAGAACTTAAATGGATGCCGGTAATTGAGAAATATGTATCACTTCTTTCCACTTGGGCTAGGAGGGTGGTTATTTCTCTCAATGAGAAAAGTGTTGAATTTTCTTAGAGGATGAAAATTTCTCAGAAGTACAGAAATCCATATATTCACCCCATCACTTCTTTGTCAACTGGTTAAGAAGACAAATAAAATAATCAATGGGAGTAGGTACAGGGCTCTTTCAAATGACATAAGTATGTATCATCATTTGGTTAATAACAAAACAAGCTGATGTTTATCACATTATTGCTACTTGCCAAACACAAGTTGAAGTTTTTTTTTTTTTTTTGGTTTTCTTTTTTTGCGGTAGGCGGGCCTCTCACTGTTGTGGCCTCTCCCGTTGCGGAGCACAGGCTCCAGACGCGCAGGCTCAGCGGCCAGCCGCTCCGCGGCATGTGGGATCCTCCTGGACCGGGGCACGAAACCGCGTCCCCTGCATCGGCAGGCGGACTCTTAACCACTGCACCACCAGGGAAGCCCAAGTTGAAGTTTTATATGTGTATTAATTCAATTGCTTCTTGTAATAAGCCTGCAAATTAGTTATAATAATATCCTTATTTATCACATAATGAAACTGAGGCAACTAGTTATGATACAGTATTTATAAAATGTCATACAGCTAGGAGAATAGTAGAGCGCCTATATAAACCTAGACACTGTATATCCAGGATCTGTCCTCTTTTTCCTTCACATTGTCTATCACATACTATTGAAAGTTAAACCTTTTGGATTTTGCTTATTGGTACAAACAATTCCACTAACTTTGGGTGTGATTTCCTTGTTCTTCATCCATCTCTTTCTGGCAACACATCTCAAGCAAAGCAAGATTTACATATGTGCAAGAAAGGACTAAGTCAGTAAGCCTGGGGTGTCCAAAACCTGCTCAAAAGAAAGGTTTGGCCCTTGCCCTGCTCCTGGGAGATAACCTTTAGAGTTTTGAATGTCCTATGTAATAACAGTGTCTTTGTTTAACTGAGGCCTTGGGCCATGCCAGGATATTCTATACTAACAATGTGATTTATCATGGGAACCATGGGCTACAAGATATCAATTTGAAGTCTGGCGGGGCTGGGAATTAACTAAAGTCAGCCAGGTGGGTTGTCAGTTGTGTCTACTGAACAATGCCCAGTATAGAACTTGGACACCAAGGTTTTCAGGTGACAGGTTGACAGTATTGGCTTCCCTTGTTGCCAATACTTTAGGCGTGTTGTCACACACTGTTACTGAAGGATTAAGCACTGACCGCAAAACTCCACAGAAAGATGGTGACAGGAAGCCTCACCTTTTCTCTCCTGGACTCTGCCCTAAGTGCCTTTCACCTTTGCTGATCTCAGTCTGACCCCTGCACTGAAATAAACCATATCCATGAGTTTAACAGCTTTTCTGAGTTTGGTGAGTCCTTATCCTAAATCACTGAAACTGAAGGTGGTCTTGGGGACTGCCAAATACGACACGACATATTTTTTTTGCTTTTAAAAATGACATTCAAAGATGGACAGAAAAACAAGTACTTTTAAAGGGGATTACGAGGTACCGATAAAAACTTAAAAATGTAGAATTATCCGAATCCTCTAGATGAGTAAATTAAACCTTGTTTAAGATAATATTTATCTTTCTTATTCTGGTAATATAAACTAGACAGTCATGTTGTTCTTTTGGCTGAAAATGTAGAAAAAACTGAAAAAAAAGCACGATGAAAACAAAAATCACCCATAATACAGCAAGCACGGAAAAGCACTATTTAAATATGGTATGTGTGCTCCTTTCTTCACCTCCCACTTTATGTACTTTATTTTAGTCTTGATTTAGTACTCATTTTCAGCTGGGGATGTCACCTATTCTATCTGGTCACGTGTAATAAAGGAATGTCAAAGAATGTTAGGAGGAGAGGTGTGGTGATGTGTTCTAGGGTGGAGAACCCCAAAGAGACAAAAAAAAAAAAAAAAAATCACTGTTGCTCTTTTTTCTCCTGGGACAACTCCACCAGGCAAACACACCAAAGTTCAAGGTCTTTAAATATTCAAAAAATAGCTCGATTGGAGAAGGCAGCCTGTCGAGGTTGTAATCTACCAACCTTAAGGTTTTGGAGAGGCTGAGATGAAGGAGAGACTGCCCAGGGCAGTAGGTCAGTCAGTCAGGTTTTACTGCAGCAGCTGCCTACCTTGTGCTAATGACCTTCATCAGGAAAAATCAGACCTTAAAATCACTCCTGCAATCAGAAGCTCTGGCCAAACTCCACCTCAGGCTTCAGACACTGTCCCCTTCTGGACACACACACATGCACACACACATGCATACAAGAACACACCAGTTCAAGGCAACATTCCGATTTGCAGAGGTTTCTCACAGATTGTTTTGGTTTGGTTTAGTACTTCAAGTCAATGTTTTCTATTTCTATATTTTCTCTAACAATGATTATGAAGAAGGTATCAGGATTTAAAACTAACATTAGTTCTCAACATTATCAGAAACTAGAAATAATATATAATTTGTAAACATATTTTAATGTACAAATATATTTATGACTAGAACTGTGATAATTTTATACTTTACTTTTCCTCCAATTAACAATATGTGAAAATTTCTCTATATCTTTAAATATTCTTTTTTTTTTTTACTCATTGAAAACGTTTATTTATTTATTTTTGTTATCACTTAATTTTTTTCCTTCTAGTTTTACTGAGATATAATTGACATACAAGTTTTAAGTTTAAGATACACAGCATAATTATTTGACTTACATACATCATGGAATTATTGCCAAAGTAAGTTTAGTGAACATCCTATCATCTAAAGTGAAAAAAAAAAAAAGAAGAAAAAATGTTTCCTTGTAATGAGAACTCTTAGGATTTACTCTCTTAACACCTTTCATATATAACATACAACAGTGTTAATTATATTACTCGTGTTGTATATTACATCCCTAGTACTTACTTATCTTTTTTTTAAATTTTTTTATACAGCAGGTTTTTATTAGTCATCAATTTTGCACACATCAGGGTATACATGTCAATCCCAGTCGCCCAATTCATCACACCACCACCACCACCCCCCCGCTGGTTTCCCCGCTTGGTGTCCATACGTTTGTTCTCTACATCTGTGTCTCAATTTCTGCCCTGCAAACCGGTTCATTTGTACCATTTTTCTAGGTTCCACATATATGCGTTAATATACGATCTTTGTTTTTCTCTTTCTGACTTACTTAACTCTGTATGACAGTCTCTAGATCCATCCACGTCTCAACAAATGACCCAATTTCATTCCTTTTTATAGCCGAGTAATATTCCATTGTATATATGTACCACATCTTCTTTTTCCATTCGTCTGTCGATGGGCATTTAGGTTGCTTCCATGACCCGGCTATTAAAAATAGTGCTGCAATGAACATTGGGGTGCATGTGTCTTTTGAAATTATGGTCTTCTCTGGGTATAAGCCCAGGAGTGAGATTGCTGGGTCATATGGTAGTTCTATTTTTAGTTTTTTAAGGAACCTCCATACTGTTTTCCATAGTGGCTGTATCAATTTACATTGCCATCAACAGTGCAAGAGGGTTCCCTTTCCTCCACACACTCTCCAACATTTGCTGTTTTTAGATTTTCTGATGATGCCCATTCTAACTGGTGTGAGGTGATACCTCACTGTACTTTTGATTTGCATTTCTCTAATAATTAGTGATGTTGAGCAGCTTTTCATGTGCTTCTTGGCCATCTGTATGTCTTCTTTGGAGAATGTCTATTTGGCCATCTACCCATTTTTTCATTGGGTTGTTTGTTTTTTTAATATTGAGCTGCATGAGCTGTTTATATATTTTGGAGATTAATACTTTGTACCTTGATTTGTTTGCAAATATTTTCTCCCATTCTGAGGGCTGTCTTTTCGTCTTCTTTATGGTTTCCTTTGCTGTGCAAAAGCTTTGGAGTTTCATTAGGTCCCATTTGTTTATTTTTGTTTTTATTTCCATTACTCTAGGAAGTGGATCAAAAAAGATCTTGCTGTGATTTATGTCAAAGAGTGTTCTTCCTATGTTTTCCTCTAAGAGTTTTATAGTGTCCAGTCTTACATTTAAGTCTCTAATCTATTTTGAGTTTATTTTTGTGTTTGGTGTTAGGGAGTGTTCTAATTTCATTCTTTTACATGTAGCTGTCCAGTTTTCCCAGAAGCACTTATTGAAGAGACTGTCTTTTCTCCATTGTATATCCTTGCCTCCTTTGTCATAGATTAGTTGACCATAGGTGCGTGGGTTTATCTTGGCGCTTTCTAACTTGTTCCATTGATCTATGTTTCTGTTTTTGTGCCAGTACCATATTGTTTTGATTACTGTAGCTTTGTAGTATAGTCTGAAGTCAGGGAGTCTGATTCCTCCAGCTCCATTTTTTTTCCCTCAAGACTGCTTTGGCTATTCGGGGTCTTTTGTGTCTCCATACAAATTTAAAAATTTTTTGTTCTAGTTCTATAAAAAATGCCATTGGTAATTTGATAGGAATTGCATTGAATCTGTAGATTGCTTTGGGTATTATAGTCATTTTCACAATATTGATTCTTCCAATCCAAGAACATGGTGTATCTCTCCATCTGTTGGTATCATCTTTAATTTCTTTCATCAGTGTCTTATAGTTTTCTGCATACAGGTCTTTTGTCTCCCTAGGTAGGTTTATTCCTAGGTATTTTATTCTTTTTGTTGCAATGGTAAATGGGAGTGTTTCCTTAATTTGTCTTTCAGATTTTTCATCATTAGTGTATTGGAATGCAAGAGATTTCTGTTCATTAGTGTTGTATCCTGCAACTTTACCAAATTCATTGATTAGCTCTAGTAGTCTTCTGGTGGCATCTTTAGGATTATCGGTGTATAGTATCATGTCATCTGCAAACAGTGACAGTTTTACTTCTTCTTTTCTGATTTGGATTCCTGTTATTTCTTTTTCTCCTCTGATTGCTGTGGCTAGGACTTCCAAAACTATGTTGAATAATAGTGGTGAGAGTGGACCTCCTTGTCTTGTTCCTGATCTTAGAGGAAATGCTTTCAGTTTTTCACCATTGAGAATGATGTTTGCTGTGGGTTTGGCATATATGGTCTTTATTATGTTGAGGTAGGTTCCCTCAATGCCCACTTTCTGGAGAGTTTTTATCATAAATAGGTGTTGATTTTTCTCAAACGCTTTTTCTGCATCTATCGAGATGATCATATGGTTTTTCTTCTTCAATTTGTTAATATGGTGTATCACATTGATTGATTTGCATATATTGAAGAATCCTTGCACCCCTGAGATAAATCCCACTTGGTCATGGTGTATGATCCTTTTAATGTGTTGTTGGATTCTGTTTTCCAGTATTTTGTTGAGGATTTTTGCATCTATATTCAGCAGTGATATTGGTCTGTAATTATCTTTTTTTGTAGTATCTTTGTCTGGTTTTGGTATCAGGGTGATGGTGGCCTCATATAATGAGCTTGGGAGTGTTCCTTCCTCTCCAATTTTTTGGAAGAGTTTGAGAAGGATGGGTGTTAGCTCTTCTCTAAATGTTTGATAGAATTCCCCTGTGAAGCCGTCTGGTCCTGGACTTTTGTTTGTTGGAAGATTTTTAATCACAGTTTCAATTTCACTGTTTGTGATTGGTCTGTTCATATTTTCTATTTCTTCCTGGTTCAGTCTTGGAAGGTTATACCTTTCTAAGAATTTGTCCATTTCTTCCAGGTTGTCCATTTTATCGCAATAGAGTTGCTTGTAGTAGTCTGTTAGGATGCTTTGTATTTCTGTGGTGTCTGTTGTAACTTCTCCTTTTTCATTTCTAATTTAATTGATTTGAGTCCCCTCCCTCTTTTTCTTGATGAGTCTGGCTAATGGTTTATCAATTTTGTTTATCGTCTCAAAGAACCAGCTTTTAGTTTTATTGATCTTTGCTCTTGTTTTCTTTGTTTCTATTTCATTTATTTCTGCTCTGATCTTTATGATTCCTTTCCTTCCGCTAACTTTGGGTTTTGTTTGTTCTTCTTTCTCTAGTTTCTTTAGGTATAAGGTTACATCGTTTATTTGAGATTTTTCTTGTTTCTTGAGGTAGGCTTGTATAGCTATAAACTTCCCTCTTAGAACTGCTTTTGCTGCATACCATAGGTTTTGGATTGTTGTGTTTTCACTGTCATTTGTCTCTAGATATTTTTTTATTTCCTCTTCAATTTCTTCAGTGATCTCTTGGTTATTTAGTAACGTATTGCTTAGCCTCCATGTGCTTGTGTTTTTTACGTTTTTTTCCCTGTAATTCATTTCTAATCTCATAGCATTGTGTTCAGAACAGATGCTTGATACGATTTCAATTTTCTTAAATTTACTGAGGCTTGATTTGTGACCCAAGATGTGATCTATCCTGGAGAATGTTCCATGCGCACTTGAGAAGAAAGTGTAATCTGCTGTTTTTGGATGGAATGTCCTATAAATATCAATTAAATCTATCTGGTCCATTGTGTCATTTAAAGCTTCTGTTTCCTTATTTATTTTCATTTTGGATGATCTGTCCATTGGTGTAAGTGAGGTGTTAAAGTCCCCACCTATTATTGTGTTACTGTCAATTTTCTCTTATATAGCTGTTAGCAGTTGCCTTATGTATTGTGGTGCTCCTATGTTGGGTGCATATATATTTATAATTGTTATATCTTCTTCTTGTATTGATACCCTGATCATTATGTAGTGTCCTTTCTTGTCTCTTGTAACAGTCTTTATTTTAAAGTCTATGTTATCTGATATGAGTATTGCTACTCCAGCTTTCTTTTGATTTCCATTTGCAGGGATTTTCTTTTTCCATCCCCTCACTTTCAGTCTGAATGTGTCCCTAGGTCTGAAGTGGGTCTCCTGTAGACAGCATATATATGTGTCTTGTTTTTGTAACCATTCAGCAAGCGTGTGTCTTTTGGTTGGAGCATTTAATCCATTCACGTTTAGGGTAATTATCGATATGTATGTTCCTATTGCCATTTTCTTAATTGTTTTAGGTTTGTTTTTGTAGGTCCTTTTCTTCTCTTGTCTTTCCCCCTTAGAGAAGTTCCTTTAGCATTTGTTGTAGAGCTGGTTTGGTGGTGCTGAATTCTCTTAGCTTTTGCTTGTCTGTAAAGCTTTTGATTTCTCCATCAAATCTGAATGAGATCCTTGTCGGGTAGGGTATTCTTGGTTGTAGGTTCTTCCCTTTCATCACTTTAAGTATATCATGCCATTCCGTTCTGGCTTGTAGAGTTTCTGCTGAGAAATCTGCTGTTAACCTTATGGGAGTTCCCTTGTATATTATTTGTCGTTTTTCCCTTGCTGCTTTTAATAATTTTTCTTTGTCCTTAATTTTTGCCAGTTTGATTACTATGTGTCTTGGCATGTTTCTCCTTAGGTTTATCCTGTATGGGACTCTCTGCACTTCCTGGACTTGGGTGGCTATTTCCATTCCCATGTTGGGGAAGTTTACGACTATACTCTCTTCAAATATTTTCTCTGGTCCTTTCTCTCTCTCCTCTGCTTCTGGGACCCCTATAATGCAAATGTTGTTGCGTTTAATGTTGTCCCAGAGGTCTCTTAGGCTGTCTTCATTTCTTTTCATTCTTTTTTCTTTATTCTGTTCCGCAGCAGTGAATTCCACCATTCTGTCTTCCAGGTTACTTATCCGTTCTTCTGCCTTAGTTATTCTGCTATTGACTCCTTCTAGTGTAGTTTTCATTTCAGTTATTGTATTGTTCATCTCTGTTTGTTTGTTCTTTAATTCTTCTAGGTCTTTGTTAAACATTTCTTGCATCGTCTCGATCTTTGCCTTCATTCTTTTTCCGAGGTCCTGGATCATCTTCACTATAATTATTCTGAATTCTTTTTCTGGAAGGTTGCCTATCTCCACTTCATTTAGTTGTTTTTCTGGGGTTTTATCTTGTTCCTTCATCTGGTACATAGCCCTCTGCCTTTTCATCTTGTCTTTCTGTGAATGTGGTTTTTGTTCCATAGGCTGCAGGATTGTAGTTCTTCTTGCTTCTGCTGTCTGCCCTCTGGTGGATGAGGCTATGTAAGAGGCTTATGCAAGTTTCCTGATGGGAGGGACTGGTGGTGGGTAGAGCTGGGTGTTGCTCTGGTGGACAGAGCTCAGTAAAACTTTAATCCGCTTGACTGCTGATGGGTGGGGCTGGGTTCCCTCCCTGTTGGTTGTTTGGCCTGAGGCAACCCAAAACTGGAGCCTACCTGGGCTCTTTGGTGGGGCCAAGGGCGACTCTGGGTATGCTCACGCCAAGGAGTACTTCCCAGAACTTCCGCTGCCAGTGTCCTTGTCCCCACAGTGAGTCACAGCCACCCCCCGCCTCTGCAGGAGACCCTCCAACACTAGCAGGTAGGTCTGGTTCAGTCTCCCCTGCGGTCACTGCTCCTTTCCCTGGGTCCCAATGCGCTTGCTACTTTGTGTGTGCCCTCCAGGAGTGGAGTCTCTGTTTCCCCCAGCCCTGTCGTAGTCCTGCAATCAAATCCTGCTAGCCTTCAATGTCTGATTCTCTAGGAATTCCTCCTCCCGTTGCCAGAGCCCCAGGTTGGGAAGCTTGAGGTGGCGCTCAGAACCTTCACTCCAGTGGGTGAACTTCTTTGGTATAAGTGTTCTCCAGTCTGTGAGTCAGCCAACCAGCAGTTATGGGATTTGATTTTACTGTGATTGTGCCCCTCCTACCATCTCATTGTGGCTTCTCCTTTGTCTTTGGATGTCGGTTATCTTTTTTGGTGAGTTCCAGTGTCTTCTTGTGGATGATTGTCCAGCAGCTAGTTGTAATTCTGGTGTTCTCGCAAGAGGGAGTGAGAGCATGTCCTCCTACTCCCCCATCTTGGTTCCAATCCCCTCTTTAAATATTCTTAAACAAAAATTTCTCATTGACTCCATAGTACTATATGGTATGACTATGATGAACAATTCCCTGTTTTGGACATTTTTATATTCTCTCTTTTTAATAGTTATAAAAATGCTCCAATGAGCATTTTTATAATTAAGTATTGATGCCATTGTTTGCTTAAATATTTGGAGTAAATTCTTATAATTAGAATTATGATTCAGTGAATATGAATAGTTTTTTCTTTCATCAAATACTTTAAGAAATTTTTAGTAGCTTCAAAATAGTGTATTCCACATGTGATTTAACTTTTATAAAAAACACTTTCAGAATAGCATTTTACAAAATCCTTTTGAGTGCATTCATATAACCTAATATAAACAAACTTACACTTAGTAAATTTCTAGAAGTTACATGGTATAAAACCATTTTAAGGTATCTGATATACCAGAGATGTTGAATTTGCAATCTCACCAACAGAAATTCAATTCATTCTTAAAGTCTAATTGACATAACTCAGAGAATTTACACACGGAAGTTGATAATGATAATAATAATACTTAGTGTGTATTGAGCACTTACTTTTTGATGTCCTGTCACATTTGATCCCCACAACAATCCTAAGAGATAGGTGCTGTATGATTCCCATTTTAGAGATAAGAAAACTGGTTTAGGGGTATTATTTAAGTCTCTCAAATTCCTAGAGCTAGAAAGTGGATTAAATATAATATGATAGCATTCTGACTTTCATTTTCTTCTGGAGCCTTCTGAACCACTAAAAAGACAATATGAGCATATTTAACAACCTAACACTAACATTGTAGAAAAAATAAGTTCAAGTCTAAAATTATCTTTGAAATTGTGTGTGTGTGTACACATGAAATCTTCCTTGGAATTCATTAAACTAATAACAAAAGGAGATAAAATCTATTTTAAAGGTAATATTTATACAGGAAGTTACTACAAATAAATAAGATTATAAAATAATTATAAAATCTACCTTCCTATCCAAAAATAAATATAGATTTGATATTTTTATAACTCCTAACACTATCTGTCTTAGCCTAGCAATTTTTATTAGTCCTGTATTTTAAAAAATTTATACCTTTCATATTTCCCATTTCATTTTTTATAAGAATCTATGTTTTGATGTTAATGTAATACATTTTCTATCATAAATTATTTTTGTCTTTTGATTGATAAAAGCAGGCTGAGAAATAAAGCAAGGAGACCAAATGTAAAGTGCTTTCATGTGAAGTATTGCTAGTGGGTTCTAGCATGAAGTACATTTATACACAGATATATGCCATTACAAAAACTACAATAAAATATTGCCCCAAATATCAGATAATAGCATTTATTTTATGCTTGTAATGTCACACCATCTTCCTGTTCATACAGAAGAATCTATACATACTTTCTTGAAGTAAAACACTTTGAGTTTTACTATGGAAAGAATGGAAAACTAGGGAACTAATTCTAGGCTTATTTCTGCTACTTATTACCTGTGTCATACTAGGCAAACAAATTAGCCTCTTTGGTCCTTACATACATACATAAAGCAAAGTGATGGTTCCCCCGTACATAAAACTAAGTGATGGTTACATTACATTATCTAATTCTACTTGATCTTTCTAGGTTCAAAATATTTTGAATACATTATTCAGCTAGTGATTTGTTTCTTTTAATTTTCACTTGATTTTTCTCACTGAGAGTCATGACAAGCTGTGACAAGCATTAGCCACTTTCACTACAATTTAAACACAAATATGTGGGGGAATTAACAGCCTTTGGAGTTTATGGACTGGAAACCAGTTTTGAATCCTCTGCAACCTGCAATTTTACTCAATTTTACTCAATAGTATATTTCTTCATTGTATCACCTCTTTGTGCCTCCCCAAATGAGCTAATTTAAGATATGTTTAAAGATTTAAGCATAATTACCACAGGTTAAAAGGTGGAAGAGAGGTCATATTTTTGTTTTGGAATGTAATCATATAAATATCTATTTTAGAAAATTAGTTTTAGAGGTTACCCAGCATTATAATCCTATTCATCCTGAATGCATTAAAATAATCTCTTAGTACATATATACACTACCAAATGTAAAATAGATAGCTAGTGGGAAGCAGCTGCATAGCACAGGGAGATCAGCTTGGTGCTTTGTGATCACCTAGAGGGGTGGGATAGGGAGGGTGGGAGGGAGATGCAAGAGGGAGGGGATATGGGGATATATGTACATATATAGCTGATTCACTTTGTTATAAAGCAGAAACTAACACACCATTGTAAAGCAATTATACTCCAATAAAGATGTTTAAAAAAAGTAGATTCCCCTCCCCCAAAAAATAATAATCTTTCTCTTAGTGCCCCTCCATGTTTTGATTTTAGGCCAAATTTTTAAAATTATGATGATAGCTATTTATTAAATGCGTATATGAACCAGACACTGGCCTAAATTCTCTCCATGAAATATTTCATTGCTTTTGTATCAACCTTAAGAGGCATACAGTTTTTTCATTCCTATTTCACAGAAAAGATAGCAGAGATTTAGAGATTAGGAAGTCAAAATGACTTGCCCGAAGTCACAAAACTAGTAAAGCATAGGTATCCTAACCCAAGTTAATCGGATCTAAAGCCCATGCTCAGAAACACTACATTTTATTTCTTTTTCAAAGAAGAAAACAGGTACCTTAAGAGGCAAAAGCTGACTAATCAGTCTTCTCCAGCTTTTAATCCATGCCATGGTGTCTAGATTCACAGTCATGACCCCTTACAGAAAATAAAAAATAATGTTAAGAACAAAGCAATACTAAGGGTGAGATTTTTCTTAACATAAGCATTAGACTTGAATTACATTCAAGTTATCCTAAATGAAATTCCTGGCAAATGTGTCAGAATTGGGATTCACTGTAATTTCAGAAATGTAATAAAGTATATATACTATTTACATAATACTTTAATGTTTCATCAGCAAAACTTATGAACATTCACATTAAGTGTGATAAAGATTCTAAATAGCTTGTGTCGGTTCAGGTCTGGATTTATAATAAAGTAAATTATGAAAGAGTTTTCTTTTAGAGCTCTATGCAATTTAAAATTATGGATAAGAAATCATGAAGCTATACTTATTTTCTTTCTTTAAATTAAAAAAAACAAGCAATATGATCTTGAATTACTAACACTTATTCTATTTTCATTTAATTCTTTATTTAGTTTTACTTTATTTTGTGTAAAGCAACATGTAGGCTCTCCTCTTGACTACATTCCATGTAAGGAGAAAAAAGAGAAGTAAAAGTCAAAAATTTCACTGTAAAAATTATACCAATAAATGTCTTACTTTATATAATTTGGGGTTTGTCTAAAAATTCTGACCTTATATTATTCTGAGTCTAAGTTGTGTCAATCCTTCCACTAATTTAGAGATTTTTCCCTTATTATGGATTCCCAAAGGCCTTATGCTAATTTAAATTCAGGATTTGTATTTTCTTATAAAGCCTCCTACAAAATCAAAAATGTCTTAAGAAAAGGAAGTATGTTCATTCTTTTATCATGAAAGTCCCCTAAGAATTTTGGGTATTTTGGGATCCCTGTGCAAAATAACTTATCAGCAATTTAAAAGTCTTTAACCTAATGATTGCTTCAGATAATATTAAACTATATAGGCAATCACCTTTGTTTTGATGAACTATTTTACAATGTTAGCCAAAAAATCAATTTTTTAAACTTATATTGCTCCATTAATTTGAGTAGCTTAGAATAACTAAAAAGTGAAATCAAATTTGAAGATGTACATTGTCTTTTCCTGAAATTACCTAATTGTATCTTATTTCTTTGAACTGTGGCCAGAGAATCAGATCACTTTATTTTAAATTCCTTTCTAAATATGAACAAAGATTTGAACTTAAATTTTGCCATAAAATCATGGGCTACCACTCATTTACTTGTAGGAAAAAGTTAAGGACGTATTGCTTAGCTGAAATAAGGGGGATTTTATGAAAATCCCCAAGTTTCTGGTTAATCATCAAACTCTCCCAACATAAATCATATCCACCTGCTGACAAATAAGACAAATTCTGCTCCAAGAAGGAAACAGAACAAGAGAAAGAGGAAATATACCATTTCAGTGAGCTAAACCACATAATGCTGGTATTTTATGTCAATGGATCATGCCAGCTCCTTATTATGACATATCATACCTCAACATTACAAGATGGAAGAAGAGAGCAATAGTAGCAAAGCCATTTCATGCCATTTTGAGCTATTGAATAGTTTAGGATCTCATTTTTGACATCTTATAGCTAAAGACATATCCTTACGTCCCCTCTCCCAAATTTCATTTATTTCAAAAGGTTTGTAATCCAAAATAGACACTAGAATCTCAAAAAGGCACTAATTTCTAAAAGCGTCAAAGTCTTAAGGTGAAACCTAAGAAATCATTTTCTTTAATACACAAGTTAGGTAATTAAACTAGTCTTGTTTAAGACTGGCAAAGGGGGGCCTCTCTAGGGGGCTTCCCTGGTGGCGCAGTGGTTGAGAATCTGCCTGCCAATGCAGGGGACACGGGTTCAAGCCCTGGTCTGGGAAGATCCCACATGACACGGAGCAACTGGGCCCGTGAGCCACAACTACTGAGCCTGCGCGTCTGGAGCCTGTGCTCCACAACAAGAGAGGCCGCAATAGTGAGAGGCCTGCGCACCACGATGAAGAGTGGCCCCCGCTCGCCGCAACTAGAGAAAGCCCTCGCACAGAAACAAAGACCCAACACAGCCAAAATAATAATAATAATAAATAAAACTGGCAAAGGGGTAAAAAATACCTCTCAAAAATCCAACTATTTTATGGAACTAAAAGACGACACCATATATTGAAGAGATGCTCCATAAATATACTTAAGGTATCTAAGCGCTACCCATAATACATGAAATACTTAAATATGCAAATAAGAAAAAATTACTTAAGTGCACAAAAACAGGTTTTGTGGGTTGTTTATTTGAAAAAGACTCTATGGAAATAGTAATAGCCACCTTAAATATTTACCATAGACAAAAGAAACAACTGGTTTCTCAAAAGAATAAATCTGTATTCTGCAAGGATCTGTTTAAGTATTTTTAAATGGCTCACTGTCAGAGCTCAGTTTAACTAATACGAAAGATGTATTTATATATCACCTAAATGTCTTTTAAAAATCTGCAGTATGATTTTCATAATTGGTATTAAATTTCTTGTAAATAGGAAAGCAATGGTATGAAAATTACAGAAAGAGTTATCAAGTTACATGATCATAAATAATGCTGTTTCACTTAAGAAATAAGCTTCCCATAGCATTGATCCTATCTCAGCACAAATAACTCATCACAAAATACTACACACTTGCCAGGCCTGTTTTCATAGCCTTTGGAAATAGAGTGCTTAATAACTAGACTCATTAATGCTAGTGGTAAATCAGTGAGATTAAATATTTCTATAAATCATTTCATTAATAAAACAGAGGGCCCATTTAAAAACTACTGAACTGTTAAGATGCAATATTTCAGAATCAGCATCTTATAAACATTTCAATTAGCATAGGTTGACAACATGCATAAAAGGTACAGCACACTAATGCCACCAGATAGAAAAGTGTGTACTAGCCAAGTAACTCATGAAGAATGGAATTTTCTTTAGAATATTGTAATGTAGAACAGCAACGTATATGAATATAATGGATAAGTAATCACTTAAAATATAATGAATTAAAGATATATATACATGTAAAAATCTATCTATCTAAATGTATTCTGTCTCATGTAGCTTTCAATAATCCTCTGAAGGATGGTATGCTATGATATTCACTAGCGCATTCTATCATTTTACTATTAGCCTTAGATGGATCATGGACAATATGAATGATATTTGAACAGTTGAACAGTTGAGACTAAAGGAGTGAATACTTAAACACAAAAAGAATAATCATAGCTTACGATAGCCCTCAGTAAGAATGTTCAACATATAAAAGAGCTGAAAAATGAGAACAGAGACTATGAATTTCTAATAGTGCCACAAAGACACAATGCAGGAATGACCACAGACTAAGTGGTACATAAAAGTAGAAAGTGTTTAGGTTTTCTAATACATGAAAACTTTACTTTTTATTTAGCTTTATTTCCTTTTAAACTGACAGCCAAACTATATATATGTGTGTATGTGTATATATATATGTATATATATATATACACATACACACATATATATACATCTATATATCTATATACATGTATTTTTTAAGCCTCCAACTGCACATTTTGGTGAACAGAGGAAACTACTCAGTTATAAGAGTTAATTTTACCCTCAAGCCACAATCTCTGCTTCAGTCCAGAATGCTTCTAATTTGCCAGGAAGTGCATATTAGCTTAGGAGACGTGGGGAGCCAAACAGCAGAACTCCTGGCAAAGGATTGAGGCAAAAAGGAGCCCAGGATTCAGAGAAGCTGGGTAAATATCTAAATTCAAATCCCTTGTTTACCATAATGTTTTCTGTGTTGGGAAAACAAATCCATGCAGCTTAGGTTCTGTGTATCAAAGAGAGGAATTCAGGTGACTTTCTGCCAGACTAGTTGTACTGGCATTTGAGGACTGAGCTTTTTGAAGCTTTCTCATTAGAAAGTGTATGGTGAGCCATATGTTAACCAATGCAGCAATGGTTTGAATTAGATAAAGCAAAACTGAGAAGTAAAAAAAAAATATTTCAAAACTGTCTTTTTAACAATATATATCTCAAATTAAAGACTGCAACAAATCCTTTGACTCTATTCCTACAAAGTGGATAGGGGTCTATTTTTCCTCCTCCCCTTAAATCTGTGCTGGATTGAGACTACTTTGAGCAATGAAATGTGGCAGAAGGGACATAATTGCTATATCCTGTTTTAGGAATTCAGAGATACTGGCAGATTTCACCTTGGTTCTGGGGGCCTTGAGCCACACTCTAAGAAATACAAATATCCTGAAATCTCAGGCCTTGTTTGATAAGCCTAAACTATAAGAGGAGTCTTACAGGATAATTTATCTTGTGGAAAATGAGAGAAGAAAACAAAGACCGTGGGGAAGCCAGACTTGCAAGTTGATTCTCTAGGACCAGACGACCCAACTGACGGACAACCATCAGAGATTAAGCACCCAGCTAAATCCTTCCCGAGTTTCTGACCCATAAAGTCATTAGCAAAATGAAAGAGTTGTTTTAAGTCATGTGGTTTCAGGGTAGTTTGTTACACAGCAATAGACAGCTAAAATATGATGTTATCGTGAGAATTCTCAGATTTCCAAAGCTGAACTTATAGAGAAAACTAATGTGTCAAAGTGTTTTCTTTCCCTCCTGACTGACGTGCTCTTTCGTTGTTTTTAGGAAAAAATCACTATTTGTAGCAAGGCATCCAAAGTCATCCAAATAGTTTGGCTTCCAATAAATAAACCATGCAGTATTGGCATTTATGCTAGTAAAATATTTCTGGGTGATGAATTTTACCAGCTAGGAAAATAACTTTGTATATACCTGCTCAGCCTTTAAAAAAAAAAAGCCTAAAAATTTTTGTCTGTATCTCAGGAAAGACTTTTAATAAAATATAGTTCTTCTTTAGCTCAGTTTTTTCTCAATCTTTTACAATGAATCACATTTTTTAATGGAATGGGCAATGTTTAATTGTAACACATATTTTCTGAAGGATTATGTTATATTTCAATATAAGTACGTGTTTCTTTAAGGATGTTTTGAGCACAGTTTCATTAATTTGGAATATTTGTGCTCAATGAAATACTTATTTCAAAGGATTGCCCAATGATTAATTCTCAGTTTCCCACCACAATGACTAACTGTGCATATACTGTATTTATAAATGGATTTAAACATTAGGGAAAAGAAACAAACTGTGGAATAGATCAAGAAGTGTTTTTGTGTTAAGGATTTGCTATCTGAAAATATTCTAGAGCTTTTTCAATTATTGAATGAAAAGAAGATAAAATGTTTTAGTTGGGTAGGGGGACGTTTATAACATAGTTAAGTAAAATTCAGATGCCAGATGCCATAGGAAGATAAAATCTGTACATTTGATCTTATTTTCAAATCTGCAAAGATAACTAGTAAACATTATTTAAATATTTTATGCAAAAATATGGGTGAACAAAGCTACATTTTAATCAACACTTAATAATCTGGATTATTTCATTAAAAAGTAAACATACTTATCAATGTAAAGGTGTCATTATTTTAATTATATTTTGTTGGTTAAGATACAAAGTTTTGAAGCCAAGCTTCCTGGGTTCAAAGACTAATTCCACTGCTTCTTAGCTATAAGATTTTGAGGAAGTTACTTTCCTCAAGTGTGCAATAATTTTAATATTACTTCTTCATAGAGTTACTGTGGGGATTAAACAAGTACTTTCAAAGCACTTAAAACAGTTCCTGGAAAATAATAAGACTTCTGTAAATATTACATCATCATCATCTTCATCATTACTATTGTGATTATGTAAATTATAGCCAGGGCCACCCTTACCCATGGGCAGAGTTGCCACTTGTCTCAGAAGCCTACTTGAAGTAGTCCCACAAACTCCTCTGTCTTAATTTACATTCTTGCCTGAAATTCCTTCAGTAATAATAATAACAAGTTTTTTGAAGGTATATTTTCTGATATCTCAGAATTTTAGCTATAGCCCCCAAAGCTGAAAACAACAGGTTCCAAGTATATCCTCACAGTTAAAAGATGAAAGGAAGAAAAACATTGTTGCAGGGTTTGGCAAGAGGTGATTCAGCTCACTGTAATGACATCAACAGACCCACCCTACGGTCTGTATCAGCAGATACTTGGGAAACATGAAAAAATGTTAGGACATTCATAGACAGTGAGTTCTGACTAAGGGTTCTCCCTTCCTCCTTTTAAGATCTATGGAAAATACTGACCTGATGGGAAGAAGCATCTACAGGGGGTAGAGTTAAGCACATCACGGGGGAAAAACTTGAGGGAAGAGGAAATCTACGGGAAGCACTTGTAGAAATTGGGCCTACCTGGTAGGAAAGGAGGCTGGCATCATTTATCTTGTTTTATAGTTAAACTTTGCTGTTATAACCCCTGTTCATATCTGAGCAGGGACTAGTGAACAAAAGAAAAGTAAATGAGTTTTTAGACTGAAAGAACAATCTGTAGTAGGGCAGCCTGTCCTCTCCTTTGGCTCAGCAAGGCTGTCTGATTTCCTGTGGGCCTAGTGGATACTGTAGGTCAGCGGTCCCCAACCTTTTTGGCACCAGGGACTGGTTTCATGGAAGACAAGTTTTCGATGGACTGGGTGGGGGGGGGGGATGGTTTGGGATGATTCAAGCGCATTACATTTATTGTGCACTTTATTTCTATTATTAGTACGTTGTAACATATAATGAAATAAGTATACAACTCAATATAATGCAGAATCAGTGAGAGCCCTGAGCTTGTTTTCCTGCAAATAGATGGTCCCATCTGGGGGTGACTGGGGACAGTGACACACGAAGTGTGTTGCTTACGTCCAGTCTACTCCGTAACCTTGTTTTGGTTGCTGTCACTGCAGAAAACCCTGCTTCACAAAGATAGGATGCTGGAAATGGAAGCAGGCTTTTCAGTGCTTTTGTGGCAATCTCAGGATATCCCACCTTGACTTTAATCCAGAACGTATGGAGATTTGAAATTGTCTCAAACATACTTTTAAGGCCCTGTCATTTGTGATCTCAAGCAGCTGATCCTCTTCTAGCACGGACAAAGTCAAATCACCTGGCTTATTCACAAACGGGTTGCAGATCCATTCCTTCCCAGTTCAGGGGTCTTTTGTGGTTGAGAAGTAATGCTCAAACTCTTTTGAAAGCTGAGACAGGTGATCATGCCCCAGCTGGGAGAAAGAAGGCCCTGGTTCAGTCTCTTTCAAAATCTCTGCTAATGTTTGAAACATGTCAAAAATCCCAATGTTCACTCATTGCCCCCATAGTTCCAGTTTGGCTTTGAATGCAGCCACTTTATCTGCCGACTTGAACACAGCTGTCATTCTCCCCTGAAGTAACAGATTGAGTTCGTTGAGCAGGTTGAATATGTCACACAAATAAGCAAGTTTTATGACCCATTGTGTGTCACTGAAATGTGCTGCCAGTGGTGACTGTTCTTCTAAAAGAAATCTCTGGAGCGGCTCTCATAACTCAGAAACGCTGGCCAGTGATCTGCCTTTAGAAAGCCATCTCACTTCTGTGTATGAGAGAAGACGTGTGTGCGCTGCATCCATCTCCTCACAGAGCTGCGTGAACAGACGTGAATTAAGGGCATGTACTTTAATGTGGTTGATAATTTTAATCACATCCTGCAAAACGTTGTTAAGTTCAGGTGACATTTTTCAGCTAGCCAGCATTTCTCAATGGATGACACTGTGTAGACTCACATTCAGAAAGAACCTCTTTGACTGGAGTAGTGAAACCAGAAAGCCGTCTAGTCATGGCAGCTGCTCCGTCTGTGCACATACCAACACAAAATGACCAATTCAGTTTTCCTGATATGTAATCATCAAAGACTTGAATAGTTCTGCAGCTGTGGTATCGGTTGGCAACAAAAGTGCACATAACATATCCCCATGCACATCCTCCTGAAACATATATCTCACAAAAACAAGCATTGTTGCCTTGTTAACACCCGTGGACTCGTCAACCTGGATTGTGTACCAGTGACTCATTAATCCTCTCAAACAATTGTGCCTCAATATCCTCTGCTATTTCATCAATTCGTCTAGTTACGGTGCTACCTGAAAGAGGAACACGTGCCACCTTTTGAACTGTAGCCTCTCCTAAAAGTTCATGACAAGTGTCCTTAGCCACAGACAGGATCAACTCTTCACCAACAGTAAAGGGCTTCCTAGCTTTAGCAATGCGGTTAGTCACTAAGAATGATGCTCTCAGTGCAGACACATTTGATGAAGTTGTGTCCTTCAATAATTGCTTCTGTTCTTCATCTTTACATTTTTTTCTTTTGAAAAACTCCAAAGGCTTGTCTTTTAATGAGGGTGCTTGGTCTTCATGTGGCAAAGCAGTTTTAAAGGTTTCATGGCTTCATTGGATAGTTGGTCGCCACATATTATATAAAGCGGGCTTGGAGAATGCGAATCACGTGTTGCAATGAACCCGTAATTTAAGTAGGACTATTGGTATTTTCTTCTAAATGCAGCTTTCTTTTTGTTGGCAGTCTTAGAGTCTTCTGCTGTCTCATCATTGGGTCTTTCCCCCTTTTCAAAGAAGCTCTCCAGCGACGTTTGTTTTTTACTCATTTTGGCTACAGTTAGCTTGTGGGCTTACCGAAACTGTGACTGAGACAAGTGCACAGTGCAGGAAAGAGTTGCAGATGGAAGTGGTAAATAAAATAATGGGCAGGCCACACATGGACTAAAATAACCAGATGCAGCTGTACAACTGAAGTACATCAACTCACTTGCCACTATAAAGCCTGCCACCAGATGCAGCTTAATTGTCACTTGCCACTCACTGACAGGGTTTTGATATGAGTCTGCAAGCAATTGATTTATTATGGTCTCTGTGCAGTCAAACCTCTCTGCTAATGATAATCTGTATTTGCAGCCACTCCCCAGCACTAGCATCACCACCCCAGCTCCACATCAGATCATCAGGCATTAGATTCTTATAAGGAGCGCGCAACCTAGATCCCTCACATGCCCAGTTCACGGTAAGGTTTCCGCTCATATCAGAATCTATTGTCACTGCTGATCTGACAGGAGGCAGAGCTCAGGCGGTAATGCGAGAGATGGGGAGCGGCTGTAAATACAGATGAAGCTTTGCTCACTCTCCCGCTGCTCACTTCCTGCTGTGTGGACCAGTACTGGTCCGTGGCCCAGTGGTTGGGGAGCCCTGATGTAGATGACCACTAAGGATGGCTTGCCAGAAGCCTGACAACATGGCTACTGAGCTGGCAAGAAGACCCCAGGTGAAGAGGATTTGGGACACAGCGGAATATGACCGAAGACTTCTAAACTACTCAAAAGTGTGGCACACAATAAAGGTTACTTTTGGATGTCTGAAACCCAAGAAATTTCCTTGAGGGAGGGCACAGAAGCAATTAAATAAGGGGTTCATGTTTATTATTTTCTCCTCTATTAAGTTCAGACTGTGAAATAGTTAAATTTTACTTTCTATAAATTGACTGTATATGAAGCACTTTTACAAAGAGTCTCATAAAATCCTCCAAACAATCTAGAGAATTTATACTCTAATTTGCAGAACAAAAAGGAGGGGCTCTATATTTCTTTGAGTAACGAAGGTAATCTAATGTCACAAATGCATCTTTTCTTTAAGCCACGTTCAGCCAATGATACTTACTAGTTTAGCTAATAGCGTAGGCCATGAGGGACTCAGACTTAAGTCAAATAAGTATTGACAAGAACTGCAAAATTGTCACAGGTACAGAGAACCATTTCCTGAAGGATGGGAAACCAAGAGACAAAAGAAGAGCAATGGTCTCCTGAAACATTTATGTAAAGGTGCACTAAATAAGCACGTGATTGTGCAACAAAGATAGAATTAATTTTCCTCTATTTTAATTTGCCTGGTCCCGGGGTAGTCCTTACCTGTTCCAATACATGAGATACCTTATTTTTCAATCCCAACTGTCCCACTGCTGAAATTAAGGATGCTAAAAATAATAGCAGTAATTAATGGAGAATTCAAGGAATCATCTATGTCACAAGTAGACCTCTAGTCCACAGTTCTTATTTAACAGTGTAGGAGTGACTGTATAGTGCTATTTTACTATAATTACAAAAAAATACATGATAAAGAAATTACATGGTATTCTTTGAGTTCTCTTGGAAAGATGGGCAACTAAATACTCCAAATTTTTAGTTGTTATTTGAGCAACATAAACTAGCTTTGTAACATAATCTAATATTTTGATTCTGTCTACTATCCTTTTGCATATTAATTTTTAAAGGATAAAAACAGAATGTTATAAACGTAGCAGGGAAAAATGCAACATCAAATAGCAAACTGACATTAGAATTGATTACTACTTGCTACAAAAGGCCAATCTAAAGCAGAAGAAAAATCACAAAAAAACAAAATACTTTTCTTTAACCTATGTTACATCACATATCATTTATGAGAGAAAGCAATAAAAGAGAAAATTGCCATAAGATATAGTAAAAATTCTTAAGGATTAGAAAGGGACTAGTGGGAAGGCTTTCAAATTCAGGATCTAGAAAAAGTTAAGTAGCAAAACTAATATAAAATCTAGTTGGTGAAATCATAGGGGTGGGACTTGCCAATATGGAGGCAAAAAATTATTCCTTTGAATTTAAATGCACAAATTCATGTGAACAGATGAAAGCAAGTATTTTCGAGTAAGGCTGCTTTCTCAGGGGAATTATATAAAAGGAAGGTTTGGGCTTCTGGCATCCAAATGACAAATGAAATTGAGAAGATGGCAGTTTCAACTTATAAAATATGTCATTAAACATTCAATGTAAAACCATCAAAATGCATGATGTTATTTAAGAGGAAGAGACTAGTCAACTGCAAGTGAGTGCTGCTATCACATTCCAAACGCCACATCAGCTGCCCCCTGGCTTTCATTCCTTCCCACATCTGGGTAGTTGTGTATGATACAGTTTTTATCTGCAGATCCAGATCTGCTGACCCACATTTTCTATTCTATCCTTGGGCTGTCCTCAGCCTTCCTCTCTAGTGATTCAATATCCATTAAAATTATCTTTCCAATGCCAACAATATATACCTGCCAACACAGAGAATGCAGGTGAACAGCTCTGAATGGTTAAATATTCATTAACTGAAATGTTCAGGAAATGGGCTACCATTATTTGTTGAATGGCATTGTTAGAATGCTATGGAAAATACTTAAATAGTACTTATCATGTATCAGACATAACTGCAAGGGCTTTACTTTTATTAACTCATTTGATCCTCCCAACTACCCTATGAGTTGAGGACAATTATCTATCTTTTGCAGATGAAGAAACTAAGACACAGAGAGGTTAACGATCTATCCAAGGTCATATCCGGTAGAAGGAAGAGGCAGGATGTAAACACAGGCAATCTGGTTGCAAAGGTTGGGCTCCCAAATACACAAATTCCACTGCCTCTCAGTATCACTAAACATCTTTCTCAAGTATTTGTTTATTTACTGCTATAGTGAGTCAATGGACTCTTTAATTCTAGTTAGCTACCTTGATAATCACGCAGTATTTTGGGATCATTATGCTGACAATGAATTCTCATTATATAATTCAATAAATGCTGGGAAGAAAATATAGGATATCGAACACATGCTTATTCATGTTGTCAATAAACTTTCAGTTATGTCATACAGGATGATAGGACACAAAACAATAAAAATGTAGTCACTGCCCCCAAAATACATATTTTGTGAAGACAGACATGTAAATATATCACTACAATACCGTGATACAAATGCTGATAGAGGATAAACAAAATATGAGAGAACCAAGAAGAAAGCAATGAAATATTAGGGGAATGATGAGGCAAGGTTCCACAGAAAAGGAACAGTTGAGCTGACTATAAAATGTTGAATATCTTCAAAAGTTGGCAGAGCATACAGGATAATTTAAAATGAAATCCCCATAAGTTAATCAATCAACAGATATCCGTTAAGAGTCTGCTATTGCAAAGATGGCAAAGGATACCACTAAAGAACATAAGTAATATCCCTGGTCTGAAAATATAGTTTCTTATATTACAAATCATATTGCTTAATCAAGAAAAAATTCTGAAAAGCTAAGCAATACTGTAGGTGTTACACTTGTATCTTTTTCTCCTAAAATGTTGATGGTAATTAAACAAATATATATTCAATAACTACTACGACAGCAAAGCATTACTGGTATATTGTAGATGAAGGAGACATAAAGCCTGCTCCATAAGTGCTCACAACCTCATGAAGACAGTGGGTACATACACAACAACTGTGATAAAAGGCAGACTCTAATAAGTCCCTTAACAGAGCTTTGGCAAAGCACTGTGTGAGATTAGGTAAGGAAGAAATTAACTCTAAATGGAGTTAATTTAGAGTTAATTCCATGTGGTTAATTAGGGTAAGATAATTCTAGGCAGAGGGCATAATAATAGCTAAGATTTATCAAGTGTTCACGTTCTAAGACCTTATTTAATATCCTTAACAATGTTATAATGTCAGTAGTACTAAAGTCTCTATTTTGCTGATGAGGAAACTATAACAAAGAGACGTTTCAGTAACCGACCCAAACTCCACAGGGCATAGGGGAACACAAAAGTTTCCCTACACTGCCTCACTCCTAACTGCTGGCTTTACTACCTCACTAGTGCAATGAAAACAAGATAAGAAAATGCAGAACTTGTATTCAGCAGGAACAAAATGACTAGCCTGTATTTGGTATTAATGATCAGAAAAGAAATCTATAATAGAGTACATTATTATAGTACATTAATAAGCAATGGGTACATAAAATACATTTCCTCAGAAAGTTTGTTACTGTATAATAATGTGGGTCTGTGAACTATTCATTATGTTGGTAGAAACAAAGTATGCCAAATCGGAGCATTCTACAGCATTTGGGAAGATATTGGGAGGTACATGCATAATGAAGAGGAAGAAGCTGTTGACAGTTTTTTTGCTTTTTTTTTTTTTTTGAGGGAATTTGCCCTACCCAAATTTTTATTCTTATGATCAGAAGAATGAGGTGAGCTAAGATCTCAGTTGGAATTCAACAGCCCCATGTTCATGTTAATAAGAGCTACATGGAAATGAAGTAACTACTAATTAGGAGTAAACTAGAGCTATATTCATTACAGGTAACTCTCCCTGAGCAGGAGTTCTCATGCAGAATTCCTGAAGGATTTAAGTGGAGGACATCAATAAAATCACGTGAGGAATGATTACATAGTGAATAAAAGGATGAACAGATACCAAACTCTGAGACATCGCAGGTAGTGCAAATATGTTGTACTTCCTGAAGATATGTGAAAAGAATTTCATAAACCACTCTTTGTTATCTGCTCTACCAGGCAACATGGAAAGAAATCTTAAGAAAGAAGTTAAATTTTTATGAATGTTCAGATTACAGAAAGATTGGCAATTTGCTGCCTTCCTATTTGGCCTGAACTTTCATGCCCTCCAGGAAAACTGTCTCCACCTAAAGGAGTTAAGATATATAGACATGGAGGAATCACCTTCTGAGGAAGTGCCAGGTCAGTTAACATCACTGTGCAAACTGTCAAGAGAACATAGTAGAGGCGGTGTAGTGTGGAAGAGTTGTTTCTCACCCCAATACTGATTCTCCCTTTCATTTACGATCATCGACTTTTAGCTTGATCCATGTACACTTGGAAGGAAGACTAAATTTCTAAGTTTCCTTTCAGTTAGGCATGTTCTTATGTCTGAGACCTAGCTAAAGGAACAGAAGTATAAATGTCCTGTGACAGCATGTTCTCTTTTCTTCTTCTTTCCTCCTTCCCCCATATTCTACTTAGAATATAGATACCAACACTTGAGCTTCATTTTGGATTATGAGGATGAAGGCCACACTTTAGGGATGGCAAAGCACAGAGCTGGGAAGAGCTCAGGTCCTTAAGGACTTTATGTAGCAAAGCTGCTATACATCATCTGATTACTTGCCTCGAGAACTATACATGAAAGATAAATAAAATTTAATCTTCTTTCAGTCACTGTTATTTTGTGCCTCTTTTTCTTAAATAAAACCTAGCCCTAACTGATACAGTCTGTATATTATGGAAATGTTGGAAAAATTAATTACTGCCATGTCAGAAAGAGTTTTGATTGCTAAACTTTATTTCCATATTTATGTCCTGGTGAATCATTATTACAAAGACAACCAATGAATGTTTTAGGGTTAATGGTGAGGATCAAGTAGCCAGCTAAGAGGTTATTATAATAGACCAGTGATAATGTAATACGTATTTAAACTATGGAAATTAGATATAAAGAATGTTATTTTAAAAATCTCTCTACTCCATAACCACCCCTCTTGAGTTTTGATTTTAGTTTATTTACTTCAATAAATTATTTTCTTAGTCTAAATATCTAAAAATATTTTTCTGAAAACTAATATCCATTTTCTTTTTTGAAGCAGTAGAATTTTCTCCAGATTTCTCTCAGACTTTGAACCTCGTCTTTTTTTATCCCCAAAACAACCCTAACTTGCCCAGGATGCTGGACTGAAGAAGAATGGCAAAGACAGCTGTGTATTCGTGTACAGAATTAGTAAATCTTGGGCAACCTTAACGGCTTAATGTCCTATTTAAAATTCAAGGTTGGTTTGTGTAAGAATAGTTCACAAAGTATAAACGACTAGGGGTTGTTTTTTTATTACAATAATATGTTCCAATAGAATTGTATTATGGTTAGTTTATGTTATTTTGAGACCTTGTAAGAGATACCATTATTTAAGAAATACTTTTCCCTAATTTTTTTCTTTAAGTAAAATTGCTCTATAACAGGAACATTATATTGATTTCCTAAATAGTTATTAACACATTGTAGATTTCTTTAAAAATTTAGGTGACTATATAAAATATGTTCTAAAAATTTTAAGTGGAAAGAAAACTGTTTTCCAGCTCATAAAGCACACATATTCTGTGATATCATATCTGTTTTAACCGAATGATTTTTTAAATATAGTGGAATATTTAATGTTTTATACAATTCTGTGAAAAGGCACATTATTCTTTTTTAATTGGAGTATAGTTATGTACAATATTATATAAGTTACAGGTGACAATATAGTGATTCACAGTTCTTAAAGGTTATACTCCATTTATAGTTATTGTAAAATATTGGCTATATTCCTGGGTTGTAAAATAAATCCTTGTAGCTTATTTTATACATAATAGTTTGTACCTCTTAATCCCTTACCCCTATATTGCCCCTCCCCCTTCCCTCTTCCCACTGGTAACCACTAATTTGTTGTCTGTATCTGTGAGTCTGTTTCTTTTTTGTGATATTCACAAGTTTGTTGTATTTTTTAGATACCACATATAAGTGACATCATACAGAATTTGTCTTTCTATGTCTGACTTATTTCACTTAGTGTAATACCCTCTAAGTCCACCTGTGTTGTTGCAAATGGCAAAATTCTCACTCTTTTTTATGGCTGAGTAGTATTCCATTGTGTATATATACCACATCCTCTTAATCCAATCATCTATTGATGGGCACTTAGGTTGTTTCCATATCTTAAGTATTGTAAACAATGCCACTGTGAACATTGGGATGCATGTATCTTTTCAAATTAGTGTTTTTGTTTTTTCTGGATATACATTCAGGAGTGAAATTGCTGGGTTGAATGGCAGCTCTATTTTTAGTTTTTTGATTTTTATACTAAAACTGTTTCTTCATAGTTTTAGATGAGGAAATATCTGTCTTACACACCAAACTTAGTATTTAAATAAGGTAGTTATTTGTTTTTTCAGCAAATGCTTACTATGTGCAAGGCCCTGTATTAAGAATCATAAAAAAGGATTACTAAGATGTATCTCCTACTTTCTAAGGTTTCATAATGTAGAAAGAGATAGATCACATAATGGAAGTAGGCATATTGTGCTGTGTCAAGTCTTAAGAAGGAAGAGAGAGGGATTCTAAGGAAAAATTCATAGTTGTTTGCTGGTACCTGAAGCAGAAGTTGTTTTGACAGCGGGAATAGAAAATGAGGCTCAGCATGGCAAGAGTTTTGGCCCAGAGTTTTGAATTGAAAAAGAAAGAAAGAAAACTCGCTGCAGTGTGGAGAATGAACTGATAGGGGAAGAGGTGAAAAGCAAAGAGTAGAGGCTATTCCAACTATCCATGTGAAAAATGATGATCTCCTGAACAAGGGCAGTAGAAGAGTCTGTACTGAGAATGAGACAGATAGGAAAGAAATGAAGAAGGTGAAATCAAAAGAACTTAAGCTCAGCTGAATGAATACATTGTACACATCAGGAATTGGAGAAGTAAACAATATTATCAAGATTTCTACCTGTGATAAAAGAATAGATGTCATATCATTAATGAAAATGTAAGGAAAGGAAGCAATTTTGAAGATTAGATGGAGGATGGAAATTAAATGAGACTTTTTTTGGACATGTTGAGTTTGAGGTGGATGCAAACCATCCACACGGACATATCTGGCAGGCTGGTGGATATACATGGAAGTAAAACTGGGGGAAAAAAAAAGTCTGTCCTGGGAATATACACATTATGATAGCCTAAAGATACTATGTTTCTCCTTCCTAGCTTTTCGTAAACCCAAGCTCACTAGATTTCATTCTATAGCTTTATATTCTCAGTTACATAAGTTTTTATTCCATGATCTACTCTCTTTAAATATTGATATGACTTAATATTCTATCCTAAGCTGAAGTGGTTCTCTTATGCACATACTTTCTCTTCAAAAACTGAACTGCAGTTATTGTTTTAAATTATCATCATAGAGATAACATCAGGTTGAACGTGCCAATATTTACTATTTTTGACCTACAAAAATGACAAATACATATAGTTGATTCTAGTAATACATATTATAGTATTAAGCCAATTGTAAAATACATAAATTAGGTACTAGAATTATTCATATCCCACTGACTCAAGACTTCAATATTAAATGTATGGTGATATATTTCAGGCTATTGTCAATTAATGCATACATTGACGAAAGTGGGATTATACTATACATACTATAGGAACTTGCTTCTCTTACCTAATATATTATAGTGCTCTTCTCTTATTTATACTTACCTTTTAATTTTTGCAAATAACTCCAGTATTTTCTTCCTTCATTTTTATAAAAATTTATCAATGAAAGTTATTTTATACATTTATATTTCATGCATTTGTCCAATTATTTCTCAGCATAAATTCCACTCTATTAATGAACATTAGGCAAAGCTATGTGCCTTCAGAGTTTCAACATGCTGAAAACTTGCAGATAGGTACATCTATTCTAGATATACATAACACATGAACTATGTTCTAAATACTCCTTTTTTTTTTACTTTTTTTTACTTGGTGTCTCAAAGTTTCTTCAGTATAAGGTGTCCTAAACAGAACTTTCTCTTTCCTTCCTTACCCCTCTTTTTCCTTCTCAATTTTGTTGAACACCATCCTCTTTCCAAAACAATTTCTAAACAAACAACCCCCCCCCAACAAAAAACCACCTGGGAATCATCCTAGAATACTCTTTTTCCTTTAGCCACCCCATCTCCAAATCATGTCTTTCTTTACCAGTTTCTGTATATAATATATCCTTTGGATTTTCATTAAACAATGCTCCTTATCTACAACCCTACACTCTTATAAGTCACTGATCAGATCCTTCCTGCTTTCTCACTCCCTCCACAAACCTATCTTTCTCAATGCTGTCAAAGTGATTTTTGTATACTTAAAACATTTATTGACAACTTATTTGCTATAGGATAAAACCCAACTCTTTCAAATTCTATGTAAGGTCTTACATTCCCTTCCTGAACCCTGCTTATCTTTCTATCCCATTTCTTGCATCATTACTCTTTCCTCTTTACTCCAGCTTATTAGCTTATTAGACTATTAGACTTTCCCAAATGCTGTCATTTATTCTCTGTTCAATTTCATTGGAATCCCCATCTCTTCCTGGCCACCTGGCTAATACATGTAATTGCCCCTCAATAATCAGCATAATTTTTTTAAAAAAATCTATGTATCATAATGAGCTTATTTACAAAAAAGAAACAGACTAACAGACTTAGAGAACTAACTTATGGTTACTGGGGGGAAGGGATAGTTAGGGAGTTTGGGATTGACATGTACACAGTGCTATATTTAAAATGGATAGCCAACAAGGACCTACTGGATAGCACAGGGAACTCTGCTCAATATTACCTAACAACCTAAATGTGAAAAGAATTTGAAAAAGAATAGATACACATATAACAATCACTTTGCTGTACACCTGAAACTCAACATTGTTAATGAACAATATAAAATAAAAAGTTAAAAAAACCCTATTTATCCTATCCTTTACCTTCCTGGTAGAATTACTTCCCGCTTAGTGCCCAGCAACCCCCATACACTATTTTATGTCAAACAGCTATCATGAATATTTAATTGCCTTTATATGTATATACTTAATTTTTCCACTTCTCTAGGATATGGAAGGAACTACATCTAAATTATATCAATATTCTTAACACCTAACTAAGTGTAGGTTCTGAATGAATCTTGGATGAATGAATGGATGGATGGATGAAAAGATGGGTGGAGGAAGAAAAAATAATTCATGAGAAGTTACCTGAGGATGAAATGTAAGTGAAAAATCTATATTTAAGGGTTTGTAGGCAAAAAAGGAAGAGAATTAATTAAGAGGCTTTGTTGGAATAAAAGAAAAAAAGCACACAAGGGTGGTATATCACAAAGGAAGGAGAAATTTTTCAAAGATAAAATGGTCAGCAATTTAGATTGCTGTACAGAGGCCAACTAGGATGACAAAAAAAGACAGATTTTTTTTTAAATCGTCACTAGAGACTAACGTAGTGAATTAGACATTTGTAGTATATGTATTTCTATTATGAGTCTTAATGAATATTTTAGTCAATTGGTAAGATTAAAAGACTGTCATAGACATTATCTCATTTGAGGGAAAAAGGTAACGAAATATTTTACTTTATAAATTTATTTATTTTTGGCTGCGGCAGGTCTTTGCTGCTGCACATAGGCTTTCTCTAGTTGCAGCGAGCAGGGTCTACTCTTCATTGTAGTGAGCAGGCTTCTCATTGGGGTGGCTTCTCTTGTTGCAGAGCACAGGCTCTAGGCGTGCGGCCTTCAGTAGTCGTGGCACACAGGCTCAGTAGTTGTGGTTCGCGGGCTCTAGAGCGCAGGCTCAGTAGTTGTGGTGCACGGGCCTTGCTGCTTCACAGCATGTGGGATCTTCCCAGACGAGGGCTCTGCACTGGCAGGCGGATTCTTAACTACTGCGCCACTAGGGAAGCCCGGTAACAAAATACTGATCAATATGTAAATATTTTGTAATTGTTGCTTTAAATGTATGTCCACAACATTTTTAGTGTCTATTCTTTAGAAGTAAGGCAATTATTTAATTTCAACAATAGAGAATCCTTCTAAATCACAGTATGTATTCTTCTGTATAAAAATAAAATTTTGGCTTTGGAAATTACTGCATTCTTAGGTATAGTAATTTAGTATTTTAAGAAATGTAGTATATTAAGAATATATATGATATAGGTAGATGTAGATATTTACCTATCCACTGGTCAATTTACCTACCTTTATATTCTGTACCCACTCAATCCTCTATTATTTTATCTACCTGTACTTTGAAAAATATTATCATTTTGTCCACGTAATTACACTGCTTTTTCAGTCTTCTGGGGGATTCCCCTAAAACTCAGCACTGTGTGTTATTAAATACTCTACTGATTCTCAATACCATTCAATTGAGTATGTGCTCTAGGCAAATTTTGCCTTTATATAACAGAAATTCAGGTAGACATTAATTCTCTGTTGATTCCCAACCCTATGCCAGAAAAGATTACATTATTACACAATAACATATTTAAATGATTTAATGTGAAAGTTTTTCAATTTATTTAAGTATTTTGCTAAGTAGTTTAAAACTAAATTGAAGATATTATATTATAAATGAAATTCTTCAGATAATTTAAAATATATATTATATATACATATATTTATATATAACCTATATAAATATATATGTATATATAAAATTTTGAGCACTAAGTGAAAATTCATAGGATAATATCCATAGGACACCATCTTCCGTAATACTTTACAGAAAATTACCTGAAAAAGCCAGTACACTATGTACTTCAAGACTGACTTAGACATTTAAAAAATCATGTTTTGCATTTTATTTTCTAATGTGTGTGTTAAATATGAAATTGGTATCCACACTTGGCACTGGAAAGATTGACAAAGGTCACAAGTATTTTTTTTCCTCTTAGCTCACTGATTTTCAAATATTTAAACTTTTGCACTGAACAATTTAAGCACGATAAAATATATCTCCTTTCCTTAAGTAATTTTAGTCATCAACAGAGAGCACTAAAAAAGAGATCAAAAGAGAAATCAACACATTTTTTTCATTATTCTCCTTTTTTGGCTTTTCTGGCAATAGGTAAAAGTTTTCACATTGAAATTCCTTAACAGCTTCAAATTGGTGATCATGGTCATGCTGAGGGGATAAAGTAATTTTTTCTACACTACTCTCATTTCTGCTTACCCCTTGACTTAGACATCATTGTCATTCTGATTACATCATCTCAGAAAATTTACCTTTGCTGCTTCTTAGTTCCCATTTTCCCCCCTCTCTCATTCATGACATAAATCAATACTGGAAAAAAATGTAAGACTAGTGGTAAGAAAAGGATTGATGTAGGGAGGGAATAAGATTACATTCTCATATATTTTTGCCACCTCCTGAATGTGTGAACTGAGATGTGTGTATATATATATATATATATATATATATATATATATATATACACACACACACACACACATATTCACAAACGTACATCTCTTGAGCATCAGCATCCAGATCTAAAAATTTAGATGTGGGCTTCCCTGGTGGCTTGAGAGTCTGCCTGCCAGTGCAGGGGACACGGGTTCGAGCCCTGGTCGGGGGTGGTCCCGCATGCTGCGGAGCAGCTGGGCCGGTGTGCAACGGCTGCTGGGCCTGCGCTGTGGAGCCCGCAAGCTGGGGCCCGCGCGCCCGGGGCCCGTCCCCAAGGCGGGAGGGGCCGCTGCGGTGAGAGGCCTGCAGCGCCGCGGCGGGGAGTGGCCACAGCTCGAAGCGGCTGGAGGGTGGTCGCACACAGCGGCGAGGACCCAACGCAGGCAAAAATACAATAAATAATAAAAATAAATTAAAAAAAAAAGAAAGACCTGATTCAGATAAACCTTTAAAAAAAAAATTTAGATGTAAAGCACCTAGCCATGATAGATAACCAATAAAAGTTTCCTAAATAACTTTTAAAAATTCAATTTATAGTATTTCTTTAATAGGATTCCCAATAATTACAGACTCTTGTTTTTAGATACTAGTCTCAATAATCCTGACGTGGAAACCTTGCTTAAGTGTATGAATAATATTTAAACTTTCAAAGATACAATGAAAATAAGTTATCAGGAACCACTTTAGTTTCATATTTTATTCTCTCAACATCAAACATCCTTACTTTTTTCTGCTACCATATTTTGATTTTAAAAAAAGAATGTTGCAAAAATGCAAAGTTCAAAAAAATTCTACTTGTTTACAAATTACTTTGTAAACAAGTTATCATGTCAATCAAATCTAAAACGCTGCTGCGATTTCTTAGATCTCTTGGAAACCATGATTGACTCAGGTCCAAAGGCTTGAGAGGCCACTCATTTGTAGGGGGATGGCTTTTAGGGTTACTGCCTACATTTCTGTAGCATTTTACTATAGCTTAAAGATCTGGTGGGGGACTTTTCTTTTGATTTTAAATATTTCCAAGAGAGTGCTACTTGATGATTGTAGGTATCTTGGATCTAGTAATGAGTTGATAAGCCACAAAAATGGTGAAAAGGAAGGAATCTAAGAAAAGGAGAACAGAGGAAGGAAAGAAAGAAAATTGATTTCCATCGTGTCCCTATTTTACATCTGGTAATAACTATGAGGCAAGTAACCTTTGTCTGTATAGATAAAATTAAAGCTCCTAAAATCTCAAAATGGCAGTCTGCTATCCCATCAAAATTCACATGGCAGGAGACCAGGAACAATCAGATTTCAAACCTGGGGATTATGAACTAGGTCTTTTAAGTAAAATAAAGAACAAACTCTTTCTTGTAGGACACTGCAGCTATTTCTACGATAAACTTTGAAACCTGCAATCCCTCCATTTTGCCATACAGTATAACCCTCTCATTGACCCTGATTTCTAATCTACAAAAGACAAGCAATGACTAAAATCAGCACAAAACAACAGCATTAAAAAGAGTTTTATAACTTTTTTTTAAGTGCACTGATCACCACCTCCACTTTGTCCCAGTGTCTCCACTCTCACTTTTACCCTAATAATTTAAAATGAAAAAGGCGAAGTCCTCACCTTCAGCTTTTTGAGCCATATGCTAAGAAACACAAGGTTTCACAAGATTCATTCTTGTGTGAAAATTTTCATTATGTTGTTCTATGGAGGAAATAAGGCTATTAGTTTCTCAAAAAGAAGGTAAGCCATCTCCATTATAATAAAATCTGCTGCAGCTTTTATTTTCTTAATTTATTTTGTAAATATTACCTATGATGATAGTTTATGGGCATGTGGCATCACCTTACCCAATCACACTGCAACAGAGAGAATTCAGGAGTCCTTCAAATACTCTTGTCCTTTTGCTTTGTTACATGGAGAATAAATCTTTATAAACAATAGTTTTTCACAGCAGCCGAGTGAAGAACATCCTTTGCCCACTGTACTCTGGGGAAATAACAGAAACTTTCTATTGAACCTAATTAAACTATGCACTAATACATTACTGACATTCAGGAAGGGGCTATATATATATACACCTCCTTTAATTTGATTTTTTTCATTTCATTATATAAATAGTTTGGGGAAAATTGTTTTATAAATAGCTATTTAAAACTTGTGTGGCAATTTATTTTAGCTTTTAGTTTCTACACATCAGGCTAATTTACAAACCTTAGGAATAAAACTATGCCAGTTATTTTGTTTTTATTCCCATAATCCTAACTACTAGGAAAAGTAAGCTATTATTCTAGTATTTTTCTCAGTACTTAGATGTCCAGTAGCACTCTGACAAAAGAGATAAAATAAAAACAAATAGGAATCAGTACTGAGAAGGGGTATATGTTCCCAAGAGTAACATAAGATATGCTGTGGGTATGAACATTTTTATTTATGCAGAAAATATTCTTAATGAAACTCATGGACAGAGATATAGAAACAATTTAAAACTGGATTAAAAATGTATTACATTAAATATGACATTTGTCCTATATTTTTATTTACCATACATAAAATAAATTATAATGAAGTATACAAAGAATACTTGCAGTTATAAAAGATATGAAGGTCATAAAATCACTAGTAAACTAATAAAACCATTAATATGCTGATACATCTCCTTCTATTATTTATTTCAATACCCATATGTTTGTTAACAATGTTGAAAAATTGAGCTTACGTTATGTGTATTAATTATCCCAAATTATCTTTCAAATTATCCCAAATTATCCTTCTAAAAATCACCATTTTAATAACTGCGTAAGAGTCTGTCACATAGATGCGTCATAATTATTTACCCATTCTATTTCTTTTTGGCCATGTATGTTTTACAACTTTCATAATTATAACTCACATAACTAGAAACATATATTTAGGTAAATCTCTGCCTGTGTTTCTCCCTTCTTCAGTTACAGAGTGCTATTTGTGTTTTCACTGTAGAAATTAATAAATTGTTCCTGAGATTTACAAGATTATGAGGTATTATTTCTAGTTTTCAGTGGCACTGAAAATCTCTCTTACATAATTTCATGAATATTTCAATAGGAACATGAGGGAGTACAAATTAGGGGCAGCTAGCCAAGACCTCCACTGGAAATCAGTCTCTGTAATATCAAACAACCTGTACTTACTGACTTTGTTGTAGTACAATATCATCTTTTTCTTGAAGCATATGCCACAAATTCCTACACAGAGAAAGACATTCTTACATATGACTTCCAAAACACTCTCCTGCAGTTTCTAACAGCTGGCAGTCTTTTGTTTACAGTAACTTTGACAAATGTGACACTGACAATATTAATGCATTAATATCATTCATATCAATCACATCTAGCTTGAAGGGTCATTTTCAAAGTTAATCGCTTAAGGCAAAGTCACCAACCATTAATGCTCCTAAACAGTAACCATTCAGAAAATTGGGACTTAGGCTACATTTAATCATATTTCAAGTTGTTTTGGAAAATATTTAATATGACTGTTCCAAAATACTTCCCAAATGAATATTTTCATATGTACTTATTACTATTAATTATACATATTTCAATTCTGAATGTTAAATTGATTCTTTTAAAAAGTGTATTATTACTATGTCCAAATTTCCAAAAATCACCCTCTTTATATGTAATGTACTACAATTTCTGAATAATTATAAATTTTCAAATAGTAAGTAACTGGTAATTTAAACAATTTGATGTAACCTATAACCTGGTAGTGCAATGAAAAGCAGTTATATGAAAGATGCATTTTAAAAGAAGAATACAAGGCACCAAAATAAAGTATTCTGTAGACACCATCTATCATTGCAACTTGCATTCTATGGAATTAAACTAGTTTTAAGTGTTATTGATGGAATTTTATAAACCAGTTTTTACTATTTGGATAAGAATTTAAAAGTTAGAAATGCGAATGACAGTTTAAAAAGGAAAGCGTGAAAATGTGGAAACCAAATTAAATCTACTTAGAAAAATGTTGAAATCCAAGTAATTTGGATCCCCAAAATAACCAGTGGTTCATATCCTGTTCCAAATGAGAAGTCCTCCTTTCAGCCAATTGCTGCTGTAACATTCAATGAGCTCAGGGTCAAACCAGCTCTATGTATTTTTGCCGCAACTTAAATAGGTTTAGCTTTCAAGCATAGATTGAGAGAAAAATTATATGGGGAGAAAACACATGAACAACTGCAAAGCATTACAACTCTTGTTTTATAGCATAATGATAAAAACTGCCTGGGATGAAATCCTGCACTGCTACTTACTAACTCTGGGATCTTGTGAAAATTACTTAAAACCTCTGGTCCTCAGGTTTTTCATATGTAAAATGGCAATAACAATAGTCATTCAAGATTGTTAAGATAATTAAATGGCATAATATACAGGAAGTAATTAGAAGAGTTGGTGGCAGAGAGTGAGTGCTATATCAGTATTGCATATGATTATTATCGCGTGGATGGCTTTCCATTATGCTCCATCTACAATCTACTGCCATGTACCAATTATATCCAACAAGACAGAAGAAATATGCATACCTGAAGATATTATTTATAACAATAATACAATCGATATCAATGGGAGATAAAACAGTTGTGAAAAACTCAAGAGGTTACCTAGCATGGAGGAGAAATTTACCATTTTTTATTCATAATCTCTATTTTACTCCTGATTTACTCCTCTTGTCACTCAATCTTTTGCACCACATTCTAGCCAGATAATTGCACATGGTGCTGCTTTCAGAAATGTATATGCGGAGGCACTCTGTTTCATTTACTAATTACTTTGGTTTTCATTTGCTCTTTTTCTAGTTTCTTAAGGTGGAGGTTTACATTACTGTTTGGGGACCTTTCTTCTCTTCTTATAAAAGCATTTAATAATACTACAAATTTTACTCTCTGCAGTGCTTTGGCTGCCTTCCACAAATTTTGAAATGATTTCTTTTTTTATTCAGTTCAAACTATTTTTTTAAATTTCTTTAGACTTTTTATTTGACCCATGGGATATTTGCAATTATGTTGTTTAATATCCCAATACTTAGGGATTTTCTACATATAATTCTGTCACTGGATTCTAGTTTAATTCTGTTATAATCTAGGAGCATAATTTGAATGATTTCTATTCCTTGAGGTTTGTTTTGTGGCCTGGAAAAAAATATATATATCTTTATGTGTATTTTAAAATACCATGTATTTATTGTTCTTGAATAGAGTGTTCTATAAACATCAGTTTGGCTTACTTGGTAGATAACATTGGCCAATTCTATGACATTATTGATTTACTGTCTAATTTCTGAGAAAGCAGTATTCAAGTCTCCAATTATCACTTTAGTTTCTTCAGTTTTCCTTTCAATTCTTTCACATTTTTCTTCATGTATTTTGAAGCTCTGCTGTTAGGACTGGTGGTGTGTCTTCTTGGTAAACTGACCCCTTTTTATCTTCGTGAATGATCCTTTCTATTACTAGTATTATATTCTGAAATCTAGCTTGTCTGATATTAATATAGACATTCTAACTATGAATTTTGTAGTTGATCCAGATTCTCATTGTTAATTTTGGAGCATTATATCATTGTGAACTTCTATTACATTCTATGTGGAAACAGAACCCCTGACACTGTTTTTATTGAAGCAAAGATCTGAAATTCCATTTTCTGGAGAATCCTCCCAGATTTGGACAATTATTTGTCTGTAAAGCTTAGTTTCTTTTGATGCTGTGAAGAGTTAACATTTGTCCTGTGTGTCCACAGGTCTGTTAGTGGATAATGAGGATTTGACTTAGGAGCTCGTCCATTTTACACCAGAAGCCTGACAGCTAGCTTTAAAGTCAATCTCATTACAACCTGATTTTGATGACATAGTTTCATTTCATGAAGTGTATTGCCATTTTACACAGGGATAAATGTGAGTCACAAAAAACTGAACATATTAGAGTGACCTTTGACTCTCAGTTGCACATGAGTACAGCCTTAAAAAAATAAAGGCTTTAGATGCTTATAAATAAAATCATTTAAGAGTCTAATTAAGTCACAGTATAGCATAAATGAAAGCGCATAGAATAGGAAATGAGAAGACTTATATTTGAGACCTGCTTTCACAACTTACTGATAACCTCAGGGAAGATATTTAGTAGCAAAAAGCTTCAGCTTCTTAGCAATAAAAACGGATACAATAAGACTACCTGACTTAACTACTAAGAGACTTATTATGAGGCACAAATCAAATATCTAGAGTGAGAACACTATCAAGTGTTACACAATTATTTGTTTTTATTATTAAGTTGACTTAGTTTTAGGTTCTTTGACAAATGCTATAAAGTATCAATTTCATCCAGTTAGGCACTAGGGTTTTGAAATTGCAATCACATATTGAGGTACATAATAATATCTTAGTTTTAGTAATGAGAAGTGTTGGCAATCTCTATTTCTGAACACATGAATTTAGAAACACATTACTTTTTTTTTCCTTATGGAGATTGTACCAAAATCTAGCGTTGATAGAGATTTTCCAAATATCTTCATTTTAATATTTTGTAATCCCTTTGTCTCCCTTAGGATGTTATAATTTGACATTGATGAGTAGTACTAAGATCAGGAAGTAGCATGGTTAGTTTTCTGACAGCTTCATGCTGTCAGTCCCATCAGTTAATCTCTTTTCTCACATGTCAGCTTAACACTGCACAGTCATTTGAAAGCTCTATGTAAGAGTCTCCAACCTTCTTTTCTTGTTATAAGGAAGTTCCCTGAGTTTTTTTGTCATTATACATTCTTTAATCTGTTTGAAAGTAACATGACCCACTGCGTGGTTTCCCCTTTATTAATGCAAATGTTCCAGACAGTATCCTTTAACGTCTAGAATTAAACATTTTCTGTCAATTTCAGAAGATGGAGCTCTGTTCAAAAACTGAGAATGCTACAACAATCCTCACTTTAATTGCTGCATCATAATCTCCAGACCTGAAAAGCCCTGGAGACCCTGATACATAAAATGCCTTTCAGCTATGCAGGGGTGGAATTCATTACAAGTGTGTTTTAAGTTGGGGATATATCTTGAACTCACTGAAAAAATATCAATGCCCTTGGGGTACTTGATAACTTGAACTATTATTTAAAGTGTAACAATGGTGATACACTAAGAGAGAGCAAAAAAGTAAGAAAAAATGTAATTATAACTATGAGGATACACATACATGAACACAGCCTTCTAGAGAAATAAATATTATTATCAGATCTTCTTGCAAAGAGCAGGGAAAAAACTGAAATTTCTCTGGAAGACAAAAATCATTATCAATAAAATAACACTATTTTAACATGGTTGATTAACTGTAAGGATAAAAGTGAAATTTCTACCTAGTATAGTATTAGTAGTCCACTTCATTATACACTTACATTTTAAATAATTTTTAATAGGAAAATATAAATGCTGTCTCATGATACAATCTTGTAATGTAAGTGAAACTCATTTATATATTGAACCTTAAGAAATTTTTACATAAAAATGTAACCTTTGTTTTGAGGTCTCTATGCATTATATTCATAGCTAAATCAACGGCAAATGAATATCCTGCATCAATCAACAGATTACAGAATAAAGTTCACACATTTCAACAATAACAATAGCACAGCAAGTGGTATGGTTTTCTCATTCCATTGAACTATGTGGAAAATAATTTCTGAGGCCAATGCACAGGCAGTCTTAGATTAGTGGATTTTTTTTTTCTCTCTCTTTTTTTCCTTAGTCACATGTTAAATACTTGTCTTCTAAATTAACTGCATGGGTCAGGATTAAAGAAAGAAGAGGGTGCACAATCCATGTCAGTGAGTATATTAATTGGCCTCTGTGCATTTTTTTTGATGACTTAATTTAAAATCATTTTTGCTGAGAAATCTTTTGAAAGGGAACATGTGATTTTCAAAGAAAAGTTGTGGGACAAGCTGATCAAAGTGCCCATCAGCTGGAATAACATTTAACTGTGGGTGACCTGAAAATCCTCATAATGGAGCTTAATCACATAAAACAGAAAAACAAAATCAACAGCAAGCACGAACATGGTGAGATAGCCCTATGCTGCCAATCAAGCAAACAGTGTTTTAATGGTTCAGAGAAAAGACACCAATCAGTGTGCTGATGTGATATCCAACTTGGTACTAGTGTTGACCTCCTTATCTCCTGCATAGAAGAGGTCTGAGAACAAAGTATGACCACTAAAATAAAATAACAGTACATACAGTAACACCAAGATTTCCTTAATGCTTACATTTATGTTGACATACAGGGGCACAAAAAATAAAAATATAACATTGAGTATGATTCACAAGTAGAAAGTCGCAGAAGCACACATCACCATTTGAAATGCACAAAAATGGTTATCACATTCATTTACTTTTACATTATAGTACTTCTAAGAGTTATTATATAATATTCACAATTGCAAGATCTTATTCCAGGTGTTCTGCCTTTTGCTTTGTGTTTCTATACAGGAAGTTTAAAATTAAAGTTATTTATAGAAAATTATTTTGTTTTCTTCTAAATAATGCACCCAAGTGGAAATTCCCATCACAATCATGAAAAAAAAAATCCATCCACCAAAAGAAGCCCCTAAACTAAGCAAGAGAAGGGGTATCCTAGTGTGTTCTCCTTGGTATGTCCCACACATATTTGGAAGGCATAAATGGCTTCTTTGAGAAAAGTCTATTGGTATTTCTGTGTCTCAATTGCAGAATATTGATGGAAAAAACGTAGACACAATACATCTTCCTGACTCAATATACTCTACATAATGGATTATGCAGAAATTGCATGGATGCTGCCCTTACTTCTTTGTGCAATCAGAACATCTCAAGTTTTTTCATACACCAAATATATATATGATTATACTATTTGATTTTTATATAAACAATATTACATGGGCAAGGTGGTTTATGTCTAAAAGTTGGATTTTTTTTTTTTTAATAAAGATGTTTTTAACATTTTCCGTAGACTTGGATCCATAGGAATCAAGTGACTTGCTCAGTCTCCTGAGCAGTTGCAGATGTCCTGCCAGGTCATTGCTATGTTTTAATCAGAAGGACATGTTACCACCCTGACCCACTTGACATAGTCTAGCAGAGAATCAATTCCATCACAGATATGGAGATTCAGTGGGTATAGATTCTGATTAAATTACTGTATAACAGAACCATAACACAGTAAAGTTAGAAAAGAGAAATACTCTTTTTAATAGTGCCATGGTGATTGAGATTTTCAAATTAAATTAGATTTAGGATAACTGAGTTGTTCATATAGGCAAAATAATCCTCTCAGTATTTATTAATAAATCTTCTTAAATCAAAGAAATATTGTAGGGTAGGACATGTCTTAAATAAAGTTGAAGTAATAATTTGGGATCTCCAGACATTTGCAAAATGGATTTGGTTTTGAATATAACCCAAGAAAATATAATCAATAGAAGTAATGTTTAAATGCCCACTCATCACAAGGAAATTTTACTCCTATTCTTTAAGGTAAAAAGAATAAAATCAAAGAAACACGTATTGATATGAGGCATCCTCTGGGGAAAAAAAAGTGGCCTTCTTGTATGTGGCTGAGGGATAGAAAGGTGAAGTTACTAAGCCATGGTGACTTTTTTTAAAGCTGATTTCCTCCTTTATGAAAGAGCCTGTTTCACATTTTATGCTCACACACTAGAGAAAGCATGCTTGTAGTAAAGCCATAGCAATGTGAAGTAGTTTACGTTCTGTGCTTATGTGGGAATAACAAATCAAAACCAGACATATGTTTGGTTTCAAAAGTACAGTTTTGTTACAAAAGATTTACTTAACATTTGAAATATTGAAGTGCTATTAGCCTGGGGTTTGGATAGTAATAGAGAAAAGTTAACAGGTTATATTTTGCCAAAGTATTGATTTACATTCCACTGAAAGCCTCTTGCTTGTTTTATATTTTTTCTATATTCATAGAAACACAAATCTGTGCTCAGTATAAATATCAAGTTATAGTACAAATGATTAATATAGGGGTATTGTAAGTCTGAATTTCTAAGAAAAGTTGAATTTACTTCAGTTCTGAGACTAAGATACTTCCAAAATATGTCATACAGGTTCATTCTAGGCATAATTAAAATTAGCAACATCTAGCTGCTTAAAAGTTCACCCATAACCTTTAGACTAAAATCAAAATGGTTTGGATCCACAGAGTTTCAGAACCGATGTTATTAGTGGCAAAGTAAAGCTAAACTCCAGAATAACATTAATTGCTTTTGTTTAAAAATAGCAAGTAAGGCACAATCCATAGAAAGCTTTCTATTAAGTCCTCATGATGTTAATACCTGCATTATACATTAGAATTAGTAATCTGCCTCTCTCTTTTGCTTGATATTTTACCTTTGTAAAAAATGATTTCCTAAACACGTTAAGAATAGCAACATTTTTTAAATTGGTAAGACAAATTTACTACTTTTTTTCTTTCTGGTGTAAATCCTTCATTATATCCCCCATTTTTCATGTATGATAAACATGTAAGAATCACTTCTCCCTATACCAGTCACTGGATTGTGTAAGGTGAAATGTGTTGAATATAATATTTGTTTTATCTCGATTCAATGAGAAATATCATAATCATGTTTTTCCCTTGTGTGAACAATTTCCTGATGTGCACCAGCTTGGTTTCATATTGTTGAAATGAAAAATCTAATTTGGAAATGGTTCTTGTTGATCTCCCATTTACTGTGTTTTTTCCAATACACTCATCCATCAGTGCTGACTCCTTGTGGTATAGCTATTTCCCTTTATATGGATTTTTACAGGGAAGTCACCAGATCTGTTCTTTAAATGTTTCATCATCTGACTTTGAATACTGATGTGACTCAAGGTCATCTAATTTGCAATGCATCTCTTACTGTCATCAGGCAATACTAATAAATTTAACCTAAAGATAATTGAAACATACTGAATTTTCATTAAACAAATCTTTAAAAGAGAAAATTATTTTCATAATTTACTGAGAAAGGAAAAAGCAATTAGATATGAAAATTTTGTGAGAATCAAAACCGCTAAGAATGATTAAAATATTTGGAAATATAAGTTTTTCTTAAAATAAATAAATAAATAAAGTCTTTCTTGTATATACAGGTACAGTATAGTACAAAGACAATTCTTACAGGCTTTTCTCATGTAAAAACCATACAGACTAAGTTACATTAAGTGAGAGAAAAAGTATGCTGGATTTGTTGTATCAATTCAAAAGAATACTGCTATTCTGAATACTTTTAAGGAAATCATTGGCTAGCAAAATGGATTGACAGTTTATTGATCCTGAATTGGCTAATCTTAATTCAAATATTTCATCAGAATAAATGCTTTTCACTAATAGAGATTTAAATTTTATCTACTAATTTATATCCTAAAATGTCCTAAAATGATCTATTGTTGGAATATAAAGTAAAGAATCTTTTATAATATTTTAGCATTTTTCATCCTTTACATTTTCTTACCTCTTTATGGCAGGTTTTATAATCTGGGTGAACCACTACTGAACTGAAAAAATAAAACTATTTCTCGTTGATCTAAAGTTTCAGCAAAAATTTGAAAATGGTGATATAAGTTAGAGTCTCAAATATTATTTATAAAAATTTAATATGAAGCTTGATACAGCTGTTGCTATTAACTTTCTTAAGAATTTCCTGTGAAACTTCATATAAAACATGATTTGTCTGGGTACAGTGTTGTCTTTGAATGCATACTTATAATTTTTAAAAAATAGATGCTATGGCCTGAATGTTTGCATTCATCCCAAAATTCATAGGTTAAAAACCTAATTCCCAAGGTGATAGTGTTAGGAGGTGGGGCCTATGGAAGGTGATTAGGTCTGAGGGTGTGACCCTCATAACTGAGATAAATGCTTTTATAAAAGGGGCACAAGAAAGTCCCTTGTCCCTTCTACAATGTCAGCACGAATCAGCAGTCTGCAACCTAAAGAGTGCCTTCACCAAAACCCGATTACACTGCAATCTGGATCTTGAATTCCAGCCTCCAGAACAATGAAAAATAAATTTCTATTGTTTATAAGCTACCCAGTCTGTGTTTTTTGTTGTTGTACTTATAGTAGCCAAAATGTACTAAGAGTATGAACTAGACATAACACCATTTCCAAAGGTAAAAATGTAGTTTCATGTAATTGAAGATCAACAAGTTGACATGCAAAATGGATTTTATTTTAACTTCATAAAATATTTAGATATTTTATATTATGCACATCTCAGATGGTTATATAGTTTTTCAAATGGTTTAAACCCAGAATGTATGTCTCAAATTATTTTACCACTTCTCAAAGATTTAATAATATATGTGATTTTGAAATTTTTACATTTGTAGAGTGGATCTAATCTAAACTTTTACTTAAAGGTTACCTGTTTGTTGAATATTCTGGTTTTCTGGAGATCAATGGTAGTCCTTTAAGAGGGTCAATTTATGTCAGTCGGATCATCTAGGTTTCTGTGAAAGCATGAATTTACAGTATTCTTTTTCAGATTTCATAGGAGATTGCACATATGATTGGAAAAGTGGAGCTATTATCCTAAAAAGATTACCTTTAGTTAATTTTTCATAGGATACTTTTTATTATCATGAATATTTTTTAAAATCTTGCTGCTTTTTACATATCTACATAGTACTATATCTCTTCGTATCTTTAAATGAGTAAAGTGCCAGTTTGGGGTTTTGTTTGTTAGTTTTACGATAAATATTAGAAAGGCAAAAGTAGTGGTAGCTTATTTTTTAATACAAAATTAATAAGTACACTTGGATATAAATGCTCAGGACAGTTTATATATTACAGTGATTGATATTGTACATATAATCAAGTTGACCTCTGGCTATAGGGGAAACATCATTCAGATTTTAATACTTATACTTGTTTTTTCTAAACCATGAATATTAAGCAGTGCCAAGAAATATAAAATACAAAATAGATAATAAACCTTATTATTATTTTAATATATTTTAAGAAAAAAAGACAAGGGTAAAAATGCTTGAGAAATTAACAGCAGAGGAGAAAATTTACTCAGCTATAACCCAAGTTTTAATTAAAACCATGATTGATGGCAAATGCCGTCTTGCAGTGTGACCTCTAGAAACATCTACAGTTGTTGAATCAATTGAGAAGATGGTCTCCACTCTTTTCAAAGTAAAACACAAAGTAGATAAATCATATTTAGAATTATCAATCACATGAACATTATATTAATGATTTGGAAATCTGAAGACAGGCAAAAAACTAGTCCTAAAAAATGAAGTAAAGGAGCTTTGGGGATGCCTTATTTGGGAAGCCATAATTTCCAGATTATTAACCTAATCATTTAAAAAGAACTTTTCACTGCATTAATCCCATTTAAATTTAAGATGGAAACACTGAATAGAGATGAAGCTCTATTAGTTGCACAATGTGAATCAAATGGGACTACAGACAGGGCTGGAGAGAAAAAACATGACTGTAAGCAGACTTTCAAAAGACATCATCATCCAATAAATATTTAGCTAGGAGGGTATCTGAATTGGAGAACTTCCTTACCCACCAAGAGTGGTTTTATGCATACTCACATTTGATTAAATCTTTAAAAGAAAGCAAGTGATCAAATGAGACTCATGAAAAGGAAATAAAAAAGAGAAGATATTCATAATGTTTTGACATTGTTGATGAAGACCACAGGGCAGCTACGGAATTTTTTTAAAGGGATTTAAACAAAGGTCTAGAAAAGCCAGCAAAACCAAGGTCAAATATCCTCTAGAACTCTCTGATCTGAGCCCATTAATACAAAAAAGAAGGAAAAGAACTCTGATGCCAAGAAAAATAAAAGACAACTAATGTTGTTGAAAAATGTGTTTTTAAAAAAAGTTAAAAACACATGAATTATATAGTTTGAAGAAGAGACATTTTTAGTGTCCATCTTTAAGTAAAGGAAATTCTGTTATTTAGACAGCACTATGTGTCCTCAAGAAGCAGAGCAAAAAGCAGCAAGCTTAAATAGCACTGAGTGGGATTTATGCTATAAAAAAGGATGAGATTTCCTGCTCTAGGAGTTGTTAAATCCAGGAATAAGAGACAGAAGGAAGCTGTACTTTCTTTTGAATGGGTAGAGAATTAAGGTAGCTCCTCAACTGTCAGGAAAGTTTAAGGCAGGGTGAATGGATTAGGTGACCTTTCAAAATTACTTCCATCCCAGGATTTATGATGTCAATATAAACCAGCAGCCCCAAATGGAAACCTGGGCAGGAACCACTGACTCCTGCACTTGTTTGTGCTTCTCCTTGAACACAGGCATAGTCAGGTAACTTGACAGAGGAACTTATAGTCAACAGTGAAAGCTTGGAGCCAGAGAGCTTGGATTCTAAGACTGTGAGTTTCATCTTCTTCAGCCACAAAAGGTGGGTAACTATTGTACTTGTTTCACTGGATTGTTAAGAAGATTAACAGAGATGATGTACATAAAGCAAATAGTATGAAGCAGGAACACAATAAAAATCAGTGTTCTCTTTAAACTCTATTCTGCCACTACATCAACCTTGTGGTACAAAATGATGGTACTCCAGTGACAGCTCTACCTTTCTTTCTTGTCTATTTCCCCTTACATCTTCTGTTCCTCCCCACTTCTACTCTCAATAGAAAAGCCCTGTGTCTATCCAGAAAAATTTTAACTACTAAATTTCATCAGGCAACACAGACTGCTGATATACGAAAGGTAGATGAAGTGAACAGTTATACAAACATTGCAATATTCGAAAATGTGCCAAATATCAGTAAACTATGGTTTCCCTTGAATGAAATTTTACGCATCTACTAAAATACTTTGTAAAAAATACTTAATGACAGGAGAAATTGCTGTAATGTAACCAGATGAAATAGAATAAGATATAAAAATAATGTGAGACAGGGCTTCCCTGGTGGCGCAGTGGTTGAGGGTCCGCCTGCCGATGCAGAGGACGCAGGTTCGTGCCCCGGTCCGGGAAGATCCCACATGCAGCGGAGCAGCTGGGCCCGTGAGCCATGGCCCTGGGCCTGCGTGTCCGGAGCCTGTGCTCCGCAATGGGAGAGGCCACAGCGGTGAGAGGTCCGCATACTGCAAAAAAATAAAATTAAAAAAAAATAATAATAATATGAGACACATAAATCCACATAATAGACTTTGGAAGATAAAGTACTCCAAAATATCACAGCATATATCTTATATACCTCTTTTTTTAGGCCAGCGATTTGAGTTTTCTCCTATAGTTTATTTTTCCTAGATTGCAGGTTTTATTATTAGAAAAAAGTAAAATTTTTGTTTTGTTTTGTTTTATAAAACATGGCTTTTATGCTTCCTCTTGTTTTTATAGTTTTTTTCAAAAAGTTATAAGCTATTAGTTCTGATTGTTCTTTTAGGAAGGAACTGGCCCTTACATTTTATTTTTCACATGTAATGAGACTTGACTTGCAGTATAAATATTTAATACTTTTTAAATGTTTACGAATGTATCTATTCATACATATGCAAGTATCATTTGCAGATGCTATGACAAGATGCTAGTGGTGAAATAACCATAAATCTGACCTTGATTCTCTTTTATCAGGCTTTTACTACAGCTCAGTATGAAAAGTAAATCTTCATTTTCTTCTCCATTTTTCTTTTGGATAAAATCTTAGAATTCATTCATAATTTTGCAAATCAGTGATATTTTATTAAACTAATCAATAAAATATGTGAATACAGATATAAAATCATATATGAAAATTCTACAAATAATGTTTTTAAAGTGTGTATATATATGTATGTATGTATTTGGCAATTATCCTGAATAAACTCATTCAACTTGTATTTACATGCACATTGCTCCCAAATAGTCAACATTTATTTATTTATTGCTCAGTCTATAATCTCATTAAGAATACTTTCTCCTCTGTGTCCACTATTTTAAAAGTGAGTCACAGAAGTTTCTCTGCTCATTTTCCAATGATATCCAGATACCTCAGAAAAATATTGTAATAATCATATTGATAAAATATGAGCTATGATAAGAAAAAGAAAGCAGCAAGCAATATCAAGGTCCTCTCTTTTTTTTTTCCCACCTTGAATACCATACTACTAAATTTATTCACTGCTAACTTCATTCCAGGCACCATGTTGAGGACACAAAGCTAAATATGATATATGTATTTCCACAGCACGTTGTACTTTTTTTCACCTTCTTTTATAATTATATTTCTCCCCCAAAACTGTAAGCTACTGGATGGCAAATGCTAAAAGCACATGAATGGCTTTTATCATTTATGACTTTTTATCTTTGTATTTCTAGCGCTTGACAATCATTCAGCTTTTTGAGTTACTGAGTCAATGGATGGACATTGAACTAAAGGAGTTTATCTCCAAGAGAACTGTTTTCTATTTTCATAATAGACGTCAAAAGCCTTGGATAAAAAATACTAAATTTCTTATTACCTATAGCAGTATCAGACGTCATTTTCTTTTTTTTTTTTTTTTTTTTTTTGCGGTATGTGGTCCTCTCACTGTTGTGGCCTCTCCCGTTGCAGAGCACAGGCTCCGGACGCGCAGGCTCAGCGGCCATGGCTCACGGGCCCAGCTGCTCCGCGGCATGTGGGATCTTCCCGGACCGGGGCACGAACCCGTGTCCCCTGCATCGGCAGGCGTACTCTCAACCACTGCACCACCAGGGAAGCCCGACATCATTTTCTTTTAGTCACTGACTCTAAACTTAAAAATTAAGGTAAACATAAATGAGAGGATCACAGTTACCACTTAATTTTCATTTACAAGTTAAGTGCATCTTTTTGGAATTAAGAAACTTTGGAACAATCATCACATCATTTAAGTTGTCCCTAAATTACTTTGTCCATTTTGGGGTTTTGTTTGTTTCTTGGTTTGTAGTAAATAAATTCCAAGGAAATACTATTCAACCATGTACCCACATCTCTATTGGTTGTTAAGTTGTAAAACCATGTTCTTTAAGAGAGACAGAGACAATTCATCAAGTAAATCTTATAATGTCTGTCTTCTTGTTAATAAGTCCCCCAGTTAACCATATAATTATTGCTGTTTTCACAAGGAGACCTAGCATAGTGGAGGAAAGAATACACATGAATACAACTGACTGATAATAAAAGAACTGATGGGGAGGAGCGAGGGGGAAGATGGCGGAAGAGTAAGACGCGGAGATCACCTTCCTCCCCACAGATACATCAGAAATACATCTACACATGGAACAACTCCTACAGAACACCCACTGAACGCTGGCAGAAGACCTCAGACCTCCCAAAAGGCAAGAAACTCCCCACGTACCTGGGTAGGGCAACAGAAAAAACAAAACACAGAGACAAAAGAATAGGGACGGGACCTGCACCAGTGGGAGGCAGCAGTGAAGGAGGAAAGGTTTCCACACACTAGGAAGCCCCTTCATGGGCGGAGACTGAGGGTGGCGGAGGGGGTAAGCTCCGGAGCCAGAGAGGAGAGCACAGCAACAGGGGTGCAGAGGGCAAAGCAACAGGGGTGCAGAGTGCAAAGGGCACCCGCAGAGGATGGGTGCCGACCAGCAATCACCAGCCCGAGAGGCTTGTCTGCTCACCCGCCGGGGCGGGCGGGGCTGGGAGCTGAGGCTTGGGCTTCGGTTGGAGCGCAGGGAGGGGACTGGGCTTGGCGGTGTGAACACAGCCTGCAGGAGGTTAGTGCGCCACGGCTAGCTGGGAGGGATCCGGGGGAAAGTCTGGACCTGCCGAAGAGGCAAGAGACTTTTCCTTCCCTCTTTATTTCCTGGTGCGCGAGGAGAGGGGATTAAGAGCACTGCTTAAAGGAGCTCCAGAGATGGGCGCGAGCTGCGGCTAACAGCGTGGACCCCAGAGACGGGCATGAGACGCTAAGGCTGCTGCTGCCACCACCAAGAAGCCTGTGCGCAAGCACAGGTCACTATCACCACCTCCCCTCCCGGGAGCCTGTGCAGCCCACCACGGCCAGGGTCCCGTGATCCAGGGACAACTTCCCTGGGAGAACGCACGGCGCGCCTCAGGCTGCTGCAACATCACGCTGGCCTCTGCCGCCGCAGGCTTGCGCCACATCGTGCCCCTCCCTCCCCCCGGCCTGAGTGAGCCAGAGCCCCCGAATCAGTGGCTTCTTTCACCCCGTCCTGTCTGAGCGAAGACCGGACGCCCTCCGGCGACCTACACACAGAGGCCTGGCCAAATCCAAAGCAGAGACCCGGGAGCTGTGCAAACAAAGAAGAGAAAGGGAAATCTCTCCCAGCAGCCTCAGGAGCAGTGGATTAAATCTCCACCATCAACCTGATGTGCCCTGCATCTGTGGAATACCAGAATAGACAACGAATCATCCCAAATTGAGGAGGTGGACTCTGAGAGCAAGATCTATTATTTTTTCCCCTTTTCCTCTTTTTGTGAGTGTGTATGTGTATGCTTCTGTGAGAGATTTTGTCTGTATAGCTTTGCTTTCACCATTTGTCCTAGGGTTCTATCCGTCCGTTTTTGTTTTTTTTTTACATTGAAAAAAATTTTTTTTTCTTAATAAATTTTTATTCTAATAACTTTATTTTATTTTATCTTACTTTATTCTATTTTACTTTATCTTCTTTCTTTCTTTCTTTCTTTCTTTCTTTCTTTCTTTCTTTTCTTTCTACTTTTTCTCCCTTTTATTCTGAGCTGTGTGGATGAAAGGCTCTTGGTGCTGCAGCCAGGAGTCACTGCTGTGCCTCTGAGGTGGGAGAGCCAAATTCAGGACACTCGTCCACAAGAGACCTCCCAGATCCACGTAATATCAAACAGCGAAAATCTCCCAGAGATCTCCATCTCAACACCAACACCCAGATTCACTCAACGACCAGCAAGCCACAGTGCTGGACAACTTATGCCAAACTACTAGCAAGACAGGAACACAACCCCACCCGTTAGCAGAGAGGCTGCCTAAAATCATAATAAGTCCACAGACACCCCAAACCACACCACCAGATGTGGACCTGCCCACTAAAGAGACAAGATCCAGCCTCATCCACCAGAACACAGGCACTACTCCCCTCCACCAGGAAGCTGACAGAACCCACTGAACCAACTTTAGCCACTGGGGACAGACACCGAAAACAACGGGAACTACGAACCTGCAGTCTGCAAAAAGGAGACCCCAAACATAGTAAGATCAGCAAAATGAGAAGACAGAAAAACACACAGCAGATGAAGGAACAAGATAAAAACCCACCAAACCTAACAAATGAAGAGGAAATAGGCAGTCTACCTGAAAAAGAATTCAGAATAATGATAGTAAAGATGATACAAAATCTTGGAAATAGAATAGAGAAAATGCCAGAAACATTTAACAAGGACCTAGAAGAACTAAAGATGAAACAAGCAACGACGAACAACACAATAAATGAAATTAAAAATACTCTAGATGGGATCAATAGCAGAATAACTGAGGCAGAAGAACGGATAAGTGACCTGGAAGATAAAATAGTGGAAATAACTACTGCAGAGCAGAATAAACAAAAAAGAATGAAAAGAACTGAGGACAGTCTAAGAGACCTCTGGGACAACATTAAATGCATCAACATTCGAATTATAGGGGTTCCAGAAAAAGAAGAGAAAAAGAAAGGGACTGAGAAAATATTTGAAGAGATTATAGTTGAAAACTTCCCTAATATGGGAAAGGAAATAGTTAATCAAGTCCAGGAAGCATAGAGAGTCCCAAACAGGATAAATCCAAGGAGAAATACGCCAAGACACATATTAATCAAACTGTCAAAAATTAAAAACAAAGAAAACATATTAAAAGCAGCAAGAGAAAAACAACAAATAACACCCAAGGGAATCCCCATAAGGTTAACAGCTGATCTTTCAGCAGAAACTCTGCAAGCCAGAAGGGAGTGGCAGGACATATTTAAAGTGATGAAGGAGAAAAACCTACAACCAAGATTACTCTACCCAGCAAGGATCTCATTCAGATTTGATGGAGAAATTGAAACCTTTACAGACAAGCAAAAGCTGAGAGAGTTCAGCACCACCAAACCAGCTTTACAGCAAATGCTAAAGGATCTTCTCTAGGCAAGAAACACAAGAGAAGGAAAACACCTACAATAACAAACCCAAAACAATTAAGAAAATGGGAATAGGAACATACATATCGATAATTACCTTAAATGTAAATGTAAATGGATTAAATGCTCCCACCAAAAGACACACACTGGCTGAATGGATACACATATATATGCTGTCTACAAGAGACCCACTTCAGACCTAGAGACACATACAGACTGAAAATGAGGGGATGGAAAAAGATATTCCATTCAAATGGAAACCAAAAGAAAGCTGGAGTTGCGATTCTCATATCAGACAAAATAGACTTTAAAATAAAGACTATTACAAGAGACAAAGAAGGACACTACATAATGATCAAGGGATCGATCCAAGAAGAAGATATAACAATTATAAATATTTATGCACGCAACATAGGAGCACCTCATTACATAAGGCAAATACTAACAGCCATAAAAGGGGAAATAGACAGTAACACATTCACAGTAGGGGACTTTAACACTCCACTTTCACCAATGGACAGATCATCCAGAATGAAAATAAATAAAGAAACAGAAACTTTAAATGATACATTAAAGAAGATGGACTTAATTGATATTTATAGAACATTCCATCCAAAAACAACAGAATACATATTTTTCTCAAGTGCTCATGGAACATTCTCCAGGACAGATCATATCTTGGGTCACAAATCAAGCCTTGGTAAATTTAAGAAAATTGAAATTGTATCAAGTGTCTTTTCCGACCACAACGCTATGACACTAGACATCAATTACAGGAAAAGATCTGTAAAAAATACAAACACATGGAGGCTAAACAATACACTACTTAATAACGAAGTGATCACTGAAAAATCAAAAAGGAAATTAAAAAATACCTAGAAACAAATGACAATGGAGACACGACGACCCAAAACCTATGGGATGCAGCAAAATCAGCTCTAAGAGGGAAGTTTATAGCAATACAATCCTACCTTAAGAAACAGGAAACATCTCGCATAAACAATCTAACCTTGCACCTAAAGCAATTAGAGAAAGAAGAACAAACCCCAAAGTTAGCAAAAGGAAATAAATCATAAAGATCAGATCAGAAATAAATGAAAAAGAAATGAAGGAAACGATAGCAAAGATCAATAAAACTAAAAGCTGGTTCTTTGAGAAGATAAACAAAATTGATAAACCATTAGCCAGATTCTTCAAGCAAAAAAGGGAGAAGACTCAAATCAATAGAATTAGAAATGAAAAAAAAGTGACAACTGACACTGCAGAAATACAAAAGATCATGAGAGATTACTACAAGCAACTCTATGCCAATAAAATGGACAACCTGGGAGAAATGGACAAATTCTTAGAAATGCACAAGATGCCAAGGCTGAATCAGGAAGAAATAGAAAATATGAACAGACCAATCACAAGCACTGAAATTGAAACTGTGGTTCAAAATCTTCCAACAAACAAAAGCCAGGACCAGTTGGCTTCACAGGCGAATTCTATCAAACATTTAGAGAAGAGCTAACACCTATCCTTCTCAAACTCTTCCAAAATATAGCAGGGGGAGGAACACTCCCAAACTCATTCTACGAGGCCACCATCACCCTGATACCAAAACCAGACAAGGATGTCACAAAGAAAGAAAACTGCAGGCCAATATCACTGATGAATATAGATGCAAAAATCCTCAACAAAATACTAGCAAACAGAATCCAACAGCATATTAAGAGGATCATACACCATGATCAAGTGGGGTTTATTCCAGGAATGCAAGGATTCTTCAATATATGCAAATCAATCAACGTGATACACCATATTAAAAAATTGAAGGAGAAAAACCATACGGTCATCTCAATAGATTCAGAGAAAGCTTTCAACAAAATTCAACACCCATTTATCATAAAAACCCTCCAGAAAGTAGGCATAGAGGGAATTTTCCTCAACATAATAAAGGCCATATATGACAAACCCACAGCCAACATTGTCCTCAATGGTGAAAAAGTGAAAGCATTTCCAATAAGATCCTGCCTCCTTTGATAAAGAAGGCAGGAATGTACAGTGGAGAAAGGACAGCCTCTTCAATAAGTGGTGCTGGGAAAACTGGACAGGTACATGTAAAAGTATGAGATTAGAACACTCCCTAACACCATACACAAAAATAAGCTCAAAATGGATTAAAGACCTAAATGTAAGGCCAGAAACTATCAAACTCTTAGAGGAAAACATAGGCAGAACACTCTATGACATAAATCACAGCAAGATCCTTTTTGACCCACCTCCTAGAGAAAGGGAAATAAAAACATAAATAAACAAATGGGACCTAATGAAACTTCAAAGCTTTTGCACAGCAAAGGAAACCATAAACAAGACAAAAAGACAACCCTCAGAATGGGAGAGAATATTTGCAAATGAAGCAACTGACAAAGAATTAATCTCCAAAATTTACAAGCAGCTCATGCAGCTCAATAACAAAAAAACAACCCAATCCAAAAATGGGCAGAAGACCTAAATAGACATTTCTCCAAAGAGGATACACAGAGTGCCAACAAACACATGAAAGAATGCTGAACATCATTAATCATTAGAGAAATGCAAATCAAAAGTACAATGAGATATCATCTCACATCGGTCAGAATGGCCATCATCAAAAAATCTAGAAATAATAAATGCTGGAGAGGGTGTGGAGAAAAGGGAACACTCTTGCACTGATGGTGGGAATGTGAATTGGTACAGCCACTATGCAGAACAGTATGGAGGTTCCTTAAAAAACTGCAACCATATGACCCAGCAATCCCACTACTGGGCATATACCCTGAGAAAACCATAATTTAAAAAGAGTCATGTACCAAAATGTTCATCGCAGCTCTATTTACAATAGCCAGGAGTTGGAAACAACCTAAGTGTCCATCATCGGATGAATGGATAAAGAAGTTTTGGCACATATATACAATGGAATATTACTCAGCCATAAAAGGAAACGAAATTGAGTTATTTGTAGTGAGGTGGATGGACCTAGAGTCTGTCATACAGAGTGAAGTAAGTCAGAAAGAGAAAGACAAATACCGTATGCTAACACGTATATATGGAATCTAAGAAAAAAAAATGTCATGAAGAACCTAGGGGTAAGACAGGAATAAAGACACAGACCTACTAGAGAATGGACTTGAGGATATGGGGAGGGGGAATGGTAAGCTGTGACAAAGTGAGAGAGTGGCATGGACACATATGCACTACCAAACGTAAAATAGATAGCTAGTCGGAAGCAGCCGCATAGCAGAGGGAGGTCAACTCGGTGCTTTGTGACCACCTAGAGGGGTGGGATAGGGAGGGTGGGAGGGAGGGAGACGCAAGAGGGAAGAGATATGGGAACATATGTATATGTATAACTGATTCACTTTGTTATAAAGCAGAAACTAACACACCATTGTAAAGTAATTACACCCCAATAAAGATGTTAAAAAAAAAAAAAGTACTGATGGGGAAAAAGAAAAATTCTGTCAGTCACCTTAAAAACTGTCATCCCCAGGAAAATAAAATTCAGTATGTAGCACGAACTGCATATATCTGCTTACATCCTTTGGGGCAAAAAAAAAGTCTTATTTATGTCTTTCACAGCTCTGGCTTACTGATATTCTCTGGACCTCTTGACTGTCAATATTTTTGTTTGGGGGGAATATTTTTTCTCTTTCCAAGCTGAAAGAAAAATATGAGCTTGTTTTCTCCTTCCCTCCAGGATATGAAAGAAGAACAACAGCAGTTAAAAAGACAGTCTTTTAAAAAAAAAAAAGAGACATTCTTTTAAAAAGCAACTGCCATAAAAATAGGAAGCAGATACACGGCATGGGAATAATTCAAATGTTTGCTTATTTCATGAAAAAGTGAATGCCTCAAAAAGTTGACTGCCTTCACCAAACTACTCTTATTATATTTATCATAAATATGAATCCTCTCCAATTAAAAAGGTAAAGGAAACCCCAAGATCTTAATAGATTGTATTAAACAGAACCACCTCATGTATATGTAAGGAACTGAATCTGATCTTCAGAAAGAGATGGTAGTAATTTTGATGAGGGCTGCCCTAAGGACACCTGGTGACTGGCTAGGTATTATCTCTCTTCTCTCCTCTCCAATCAAAACCGATTAAGGCTGTGGAATCACCAGTATGACATCTTCAGCAACTGTAAATGCATCACCGTATTACAGATTCAGATTGCACATACCGATTCACTTCTAGTTCACAAAAAAATGTTATTTAAAAATCTCTATCCATTCTAGATTAACATCTTTTTTGCCTATTGATTGCATCTTTTAACGTTTTGAGATCCTACATAATCAAAAGAATTGAGCCTGTTTGCTGCCTAAAATCCAACCAATCAACTCATGAAAATATCATTTCTGATCATGTTTTTACTTGATTCCAAATGTCAGAAAGTTGGAAAAAATTCCAAATAAATACACATGAATCTGCTGTGCAAAATAACAGGTGCACTCATGCATTTACTGTTTGAAACTGGCATGCTCTGCTAATCAACCAGAATTCCCTGTGTTACATACTCATATATATATACTTACACACCACCAGATTCAAAATGTGTTTCTTTCCACTAGTCCCAAAATGTCACAAAGATAGAGAGAAGCTCTGTGATTTGAAACAGAAAAGCTTTTTGAGTGTGCCTCTTTCCTTCATCCACTGTATCATATGGAAACTTACACATTTCTTACAAGTACCTAAAATGTACGGGTAAAGCCAGTGTGTTTGAGCACAGTTCCATCTTATGCACATGTGTACTACTCTGAATTAAAAACAAATCACATACTTTAAATTTGAAAACCTGCTATACTAGGAAAACATTTTTTTTTAATTCTATGGGTTTTTTTTAATCTCACAGTGTACTGGCTAACAAAAGTTAGCGTCTAAATTCTCATGGTAGAGAACATGTATGAAGAAGAAAACAAAGAAGGTACAGTGGCATTTTATTGAATACTTTGGTTTTAATGACGCAAACACAAATACCCTACATTTAGCTCTCCACATCTATTCAAATATTGATTTAGAAATTTTATGAAAAAGTTCAAATCACAGAGGAACAATTATAACTGAATAAAGTGGCCAAAAGCTGGAGCCCTGTACCTGTCAAAATTATTGTTAGGGTTTAATGGACTGGCAAGATTCATGGTAAAAAATGAACATTTTGGTCAGGAGTTTAATGAGCTCAGTGAGATTCTTACTTGCCCAAAAATGCACATAGAACATCTGGCACTGGCAGTTATGATGATAATTCAAGGGTTGTTCTGAATATTATGTAAAAAAGCCAGCAACCTAGTAACATCTACTTAAAAGGATAATTCTAGGAGATATTACAGGTGTGAAGTGAATATTGTCCCCAATTTAGAGTCCAGATAATATTCATGCTTTCATTTTCTGAAAAAATATATTTCCCCTAAATTCTCCAGTTCAGAAGCTCTATTACACACATACACACACACACACACACACACACACACACACACACACACACGGTAGACAAAGCAATCTGACATTTCTTAGCTTCTGGTAGCTTACATTTAAATAGAATAGTCATTGAAATAATCATTTATTTAAAAAATGCCTTTAAGCATGAAATTATAAACCAGGAAAATAATGGGGAAAACAGACACCATGAACAAAATTAGTAACTATTTACTGGAAACTAGAAAACTCATTTTTAGCACAACTGTAAAATAAACTTGGAGAAGTATTCTATATTTCCAACTACTTAGTTGGAAAATTGAATAAGATAAGGAAAAATAATGTTTCCTCTTGTCATCAGCCCTATCATTTTTGCTTCTCTGAATTGGCTGCTGGGTTTTCATCTCATTAACCTACCCACACAGAATCACTAGGACTGGAGAGTTAATAGATGCTTCTCTGTTTCACAAGACCTATTAGAGCTGTCAACACATCTTTAATGTGGTGTAACTTTCAATTAATTTTTTAAGGTCAGCCTTTTCCCATTGTAGTCAGCAGGGTTACTGTGCATCAGCTTGTGAGTATATGTCCAGAATACCTGTGTTCTCAAGTTTGGGAGTGGGCTATAGAGGCTGTGACTATACTTTCCCTTATTTTTCAACTTGTATTCCCTTGTATTGTACTTTACAATAATAATATATCATATACAGCACTATTATAAATATGTATCAAAATAATGTATCTTTCTATCCAGTGCCTCTATTTTTATAGCTTTAAAGATTTAATAGCAACTCAGTGATATTGATTTTGTATAGTAAATTATTTCTTTAATTTTTAGAAAAACTTACTACTGTATTAGACAACTTTCTTAATAGAATGTTTGGTGTATTTTAGTTAATAAGGTTTATTGATGCACCTTTCTATAAAAGTATGTAATTATAAGAGGCAAAATAATGATGCTGATATCTCATATGTACATGTTTGACTATTCAAGTTGAGTAACTTAAAAGACACCTTTTTTAACTGCCAATCTTTGCAAATACAGTGTCAAAATAGTTCTACTTTCTTGAAAAATAATTACAAAAGTATATTTAGAAATCAATCACAATGAATGCATGACACAAAAATATAAAACAATGAACAGTATTTACACAATAAAATGTTTTCAAAAAGTTTGCGGTTGTGATCACCTATACAAAAAGTAGTATCAAAAGCCAAAATGTGTAATGAGATTCTGAAATACAGCTGATGATTTTATGATGAGCAGTTATTTACCTGCAAAATAACTAAAATCTTCTCATTAAAACATGTCTTGGGCTTCCTTGGTGGTGCAGTGGTTGAGAGTACGCCTGCCGACGCAGGGGACACGGGTTCGTGCCCCGGTCCGAGAAGATCCCACATGCCGCAGAGCGGCTAGGCCCGTGAGCCATGGCCGCTGAGCCTGCGCGTCCGGAGCCTGTGCTCTGCAGTGGCAGAGGCCACAACAGTGAGAGGCCCGTGTACCACCAAAAAAAAAAAAAAAATGTTTTGTGCTAAATGAAAACATGTCTGTGATAATAAGCCACAGCCAAGGCATTACCTTATGTATATTTATCTATTTTTCCTGTAGCAACACTCAAATTGATTAACAAAACTGGTTTTACACATGTGTGCTCATCATGTATACACTGCATGTTTCCAGCAAAAGTTGGGATACTCCTTGTGGAAGTCTTACTATTTTTGCAGGGATGGGGGTTTCTCATAGCGTTGTTTTTAAAATCTCAGCTAATGCTGTATTTAGTAGATAATGTTAAAAATAAAATGATCCGGGGCTTCCCTGGTGGCACAGTGGTTGGGAGTCCACCTGCCGATGTTGGGGACACGGGTTCGTGCCCCAGTCCGGGAGGATCCCACATGCCGCGGAGCAGCTGGGCCCGTGGGCCATGGCTGCTGGGCCTGCGCATCTGGAGCCTGTGCTCCGCAATGGGAGAGGCCACAACAGTAAAATAAAATGATCAAAATTTTATACAAAACTTGGAAGGTTTTATTCTTGTCCTAAATGTGCAAAAAGTGAAAGTGGTACATTGTAATATCAATAATTCTATGTTCTTTGATAGTAAGCATTTATAAATCCAAGGATTGTACTATTGTTATTTAAACAGATTGTTATAACTTATCCCTAAAGCATTTATCAAACCTTACATCTAAATAATATTTATGTGGAAAGAGCAATACTGTCTGCATAGCTTGAATGAATAGGAAAATCGAGGTGTGTTACTATGATAAATGGGAAACTAAATATTCCAGATGGACATATGTACACAACATAAACAAATTCACTTTGTATTTCAGAAGTACAGACTAAGCAATTCTTTTACTCAATGCGTGAAAATAATTCTATTTTTAAAAGGAGCCCTCTCTTTGGTCAAAATTACATTTTACATGCAAAGTAGTGATTAAAATAGTTTGAAAGTTCCAGGTTTTCTAGGCTTTGAAGAAATGATGACTAAAACAAAACCTGCCTTAACTTAAACACTGGCTCTGATTCATGATGATCTTATGTTAATACCACCCCTCACATTCAGAAAATAAAACAAAACAATATTTATAACAATTCCATGGATTGTATGTAATTCCATGGTATCCTCAGTAAACCAGAAATCACGAAGAACCCCTGAAAGATCAAGAGTAGACAGAAGTGGATTATAGAAGGAAGTCTCAGTTCAAACATAAGCAAGGGAACATTTCTGAAATATGGCAGGGAATGCAAAGGGGCTCTCTTTTATGTTGATCCAAGGAGCCAAAACCCACCATGTTTAGATCAATCTACAAAAGTATTTTAATATGTATCACTAAAAAAAAATCTTGATCAAACATCCTTGATAGATAGTAGCAAGAGAAAAGGGACGAGGAAATGGAAGTGAAATTATGCTTTATTAGGGAGGCTCAATACCTTAATTGACACTAGTCATTGACTGAAAAAGTAAATATTGAAAAATAAAATATTGAATATGCGTTAAAATATAATGATGAGATTCAACTTTCTGCAAAGTTGGAGCAGTGAGTTAGTAGTTTAGAATAACCATTCCTTAAACACAAATAGAATAACTTTATATCATATATATATCTAAGTGTGTGTGTATACACATACATATGTATTGTATATATGTGTACACACACATATGTGTATATATATATATATATATATATATATATAAAGGCAATAGACATCTTCAAGGAAGTAAGAATTTGTGAGGCAAAGATCTATGAGAGTAAGGATGCATGCATGTGTACCCAGGGTTTGGTACTCCTTTTCCCCAACAGATATTTGGCTACTTATAGCAGGTAGTTGGCAGGTTAATAAGCTGAAAAAAAACTGTGAACAGAACACACGACATTAAGTAGAGGGGAGAACTGAACAAAGCCTTATTCATTCCATAGGCTTTGGCTGGGAAGCTGAAGTGCTAAATCCTAGGAGTAAAGTTAAACAAGAAATAAACCATTCTTCCTGAAAATAAAACTCCAGCTTCAATTTGCCTCAGTTTTTTATTGGATTAGCGTGATCTGAGATTTCAGGTGGCCAATCTCAGCCATGTTCAGAGGAGGATAATTGAGAATCTCAAATAACCTTTAAAATTTCAACTTAAAATTCCAACACACAAGGAAACTAAACTGTGACTGTAAATCATAAAACAAATCAGAACATATAAAGAAACTATATGGGTATAGATAATGGAGAATTCAGCCTTAGACTTTAAAATAACTATACTACAGGGACTTCCCTGGTGGTCTAGTGGTTAAAACTCTGCACTTCCATTGTAGGGAGCATGGGTTCAATCCCTGGTCGGGGAACTAAGATCCCAAATGCTGTGAGGCGTGGCCAGAGAACTTAAAAATAAATAAATAAATAATATAACTGCACTACATATATTTAAGAAATTAAAGCATTACATTAAGAATTTCATCAGAGTACTATAAAAATAAAAAACAACAAATGAAAAATTATATACTGTGAACATATTAACGAAAGAAAATCTGGTGCCACTACATAAATATTAGGAAAAGTAAACATTATAGCCAAATGCATTATTAGAGAAAAAGAGGACAAGTTATTAAGAAATACTAAATTAAAAGAAGCATAATTCAAAGGAGAAGAGACAAATACATAACAATATGGGAGATGTTAGCACGTTTTTTTTAGTAATAAGACAACCAGACCAAAAAGATGCATATTCAAGTATGCACAAAATTACCACAATTACCCACATTGTGAGACAAAAAAGATATCTCTCCAAATTCCAAAGGCTTGAATCATAAAATAGCACAGAATAGTTAAGCTATAAATCAGTAGAAAAAACATTACTAGTAAACCATTTCATGCTTGGAAATCAGGAAACCACTGCTTAATTATTCATGGCTCAAAGTATAAATCAAACGAAAATAGAAAATAATTAACCAAATACTAATTGTAATATGATATATCAACACTTATAAGATGCAGAAACTAATGTATTAAGACAGAAATTGATCCTAAATGTCTTTAATTAAACAAAAAGTTTCCATTAAATTACATAATCATCTACCTCTATGAGACAGAAAAATGGGAGGAAATATAACTCACAGAAATTAGAAGGAAGACCTAATACATACATAGAAGCAAAAATTAACAAAACATATTTTTAAAAACGTTTAAAAGAGAGGGTCAAAACATTTTTTTTTCTTTTTGTGTCTTTGTAAAGATCAAATTGCTAAAATTTTGATGTGGCTAATTTATTAAGAAAAGAATTTGCAATACCAACTTCAAAAGGAAAAAGTAGAAGGGAACATCATTACAAAATGTATGGCTACTAAAAAGAATCTAAGATGATATGATTAAATATTTTAAACCAATCCATTTAAAACTATTAGATGAAATTTTTAAAACAGTAGAAAAAGTTCAATTTCCAAATTGTACAGGAATGAATAGAAAATATAAATAATGTTTTAAAGAACTATGATTTGTAATTAAAATCTTTCCTACAAAGAAACATCTAGTCCAGATAGGTCCGGTAGTAGACTCCACCAGATGTTAAAGGGAAAGATAAGACAGCTCTGACACAAACTCTTCCAGAGAAAGGAATAAATGGAGATACACCTTTGATGGTCTCACAGAATCTCCCCCAATGAGAAATGAATATATATAAATAGATCTACACTGTCCAATAAAGTAGTGTGTAGCTGCAAGTTTAAATTTAAATGAAATTAAAACAACAATTTTTCAGTCACACTAGCCATGTTTCAAATGCTCAATAGCCATATGGAGCTATCAGGTACCATACTGGACATAAAGAATATAGAAATTTCCATCATCACAAAAAGTTCTACTGGATAAGGTTGAATTAGAAAAATGAAGTTTTAAATATTTTTCCTATACTTATTATGATCATTCTAGACAAGCAGTCTATTTTTCTCATTTAAAATAACAAAATTTATAAGCCTAACAATTTATAGGAAGAATTTAACTCATACCTTCCTCAGAGAATGCTTTAAGGTAGGAATTATCACTGTTATTACTACTACTATTACTATTATCATAAAAATAAAGATATTGAGGATAAATCCACAGAACCAGTGAAAATTTTGGCTGCCCTAGACAGTAAGCTGCAAATTGCCATTCTACTTTGCAGACTTTCATACAGTAAAGCAAAGAGATTCATCTACCAAAACTTGATCATTTCTTTCCAAAATAAACTTCAACAACTTTGTTCTAATTCTGTTGCTCATCAAGCAATATTCTGATGTGTCCTTTGGGAAAGGACTATTCTATGGAGATATTCACTGGCCTTAGTCAGGCTGAATACTGCTTTCAACTGCCTTCATTATCCCTCCCCTTACTACAAGCTTAAAATATATAACTTAGTTTGCTAATACAAATTTCTCTAGAGCAAGGAATTCCTGTAGAGTCTGATAGTCTTCAGTAAATGGAAAAAAGGAGTTTAGATCATCAGGACAGAAAATCATCGAGGAAACACAGGCCTTAAATGACGCATTAGAACACATGAACTAAACTGATATTTATAGAACATTCCATCCAATAGCATGAGTACACATTCTTCCCAGGTACATATGAACATTCTCCAGGATTGATCACATGCCTAGATAAATTCGAGAAAATTGAAATCATATCAAGCATCTTTTCCAAACACAACGATATGAGATTAGAAATCAAATACAAGAAAAAAAAAACTGTAAGGAAACACAAACATGTGGAGGCTAAATAATATGTTACTAAACAACCAATGGATCACTGAAGAAATCAAAGAGGAAATAAAAAAATACCTAGAGAAAAATGACAATGAAAACATGACAATCCAAAACATATGGGACACAGCAAAAGCAGTTTTAAGAGGAAGTTTATAGCAATACAATCTTACCTCAGGAAACAAGAAAAATCCCAATAAATAACCTAACCTTACATCTAAAGCAACTAGAGAATGAAGAACAAACAAAACCCAAAGTTACTAGAAGGAAATAAATCATAAAGCTCAGAGCAGAAAAAAATTAAACAGACACAAAGAAAATGATACAAAAAAAATCAATGAAACTCAAAGCTGGTTGTTTGAAAAGATAAACAAAACTGATAAACGTCAAGCCAGACGCATCAAGAAAAAAAGGGAGAGGGCTGGAATGTATAAAATTAGAAATGAAAACAGAGAAGTTACAACAGACACCACAGAAATATAAAGGATCATAAGCGACTATTATAAGCAGCTATATGCCAACAATATGGACAATCTAGAAGAAATGGACAAATTCTTAGGTACAACCATCCAAGACTGAACCTGGAAGAAATAGAAAACATGAACAGTCCAATCACAAGTAATGAAATTGAAACTGTGATTAAAAAACTTACAACAGGGCTTCCCTGGTGGCGCAGTGGTTGAGAGTCCGCCTGCCGATGCAGGGGACACGGGGGTTCGTGCCCCAGTCTGGGAAGATCCCACATGCTGTGGAGCAGCTAGGCCTGTGAGCCATGGCTGCTGAGCCTGTGCATTCGGAGCCTGTGCTCCGCAACGGGAGAGGCCACAACAGTGAGAGGGCCGCGTACTGCAAAAAAAAAAAAACAACAAAACTTAAAACAAACCAAAGTCCAGGTGAATTCTATCAAACATTTAGAGAAGAGTTAATACCTATCCTTTTAAAATTCGTCCAAACAACTGCAGAGGAAGGAATGCTCCCAAACACATTTTATGAGGCCACCATCACCCTGATGGCAAAACCAGAAAAAGATTAAAAAAAAAAAAAAAAGAATATTACAGGCCAGTATCACATACATTTTTGCATCATGATGAACACAGATGCAAAAATCCTCAACAAAATACTAGCAAAACAAATCCAACAGCACATTAAAAGGATCATACACCATGATCAAGTGGAATTTATCCCAGGGATGCAAGTATTCTACAATATCTACAAATCAATCAGTGTGATACACCACATTAACAAACTGAAGAATAAAACCATATGATCACCTCAATAGATGCATAAAAAGCTTTTTACAAAATTCAACACCTACTTATGATAAAAACTCTCAAGAAAGTGGGCATAGAAGGAACCTACCCCAACATAATAAAGGCCATATAGGACAAATCTACAGCTAACATCATGCTCAGTGGTGAAAAGCTGAAAGCATTTCATCTAAGATCAGGACCAAGACAAGGATGTCCACCCTCACCAGTTTTTTTCAACATAGTTTTGGAAGTCCTAGCCATGGCAATCAGAGAAGAAAAAGAAATAAAAGGAATCCAAATTGGAAATAAAGTTGTTAAACTGCTACTGTTCGCAGATGACACGATACTACACATAGAAAATCCTAAAGATGCTACCAGAAAACTACTAAAAATCATCAATGAATTTGGTAAAGTTGCAGGATATAAAATGGATACACAGAAATATCTGGCATCCCTATAAACTAATAATGAAAGATCAGAAACAGAAATTAAGGAAACAATCACATTTGCCATCTCATCCAGAAGCATAAAATGCCTAGAAATAAACATACCTAAACAGGTAAAAGACCTGTACTCCAAAAATGGTAAGACACTGATGAAAGAAATCAAAGATGAGACAAACAGAGAGAATGATATACCATGTTCCTGAATTGGAAGAATCAATATTGTCAAAATGACTATACTAACCAAGGCAATCTACAAATTCAATGCAATCCATATCAAATTATCAATCGCATTTTTCACAGAACTAGAACAAAAAATATTAAAATTTGTATGGAAACACAAAAGAGCCCAAATAGCCAAAGCAATTCTGAGAAAAAAAAAAAGAAATGGAGCTGGAAGAATCGGGCGCCCTGACTTCAGACTACACTACAAAGCTACAGTAATCAAGACAGCATGGTATTGGCCATTCAGCCAGTCTATGTCTTTTGATTGGAGCATTTAATCCATTTACATTTAAGGTAATTATCGATATGTATGTTCCTATTACCATTTTCTTAATTGTTTTGGGTTTGTTATTGTAGGTCCTTTCCTTCTCTTCTGTTTCCTGCCTAGAGAAGTTCCTTTAGCATTTGATGGAAAGCTGGTTTGGTGGTGCTGAATTCTCTTAACTTTTGCTTGTCTGTAAAGTTTTTAATTTTTCTGTCTAATCTGAATGAGATCCTTGCTGGGTACAGTTACCTTGGTTGTAGGTTTTTCTCCTTTATCACTTTAAATATGTCCTGTCACTCCCTTCTGGCTTGCAGAGTTTCCACTGAAAGATCAGGATCAGCTGTTAACCTTATGGGGATTCCCTTGTATATTATTTGTTGCTTTTCCCTTGCTGATTTTATAATTTTTTTCTTTGTATTTAATTTTTGATAGTTGGATTAATATGTGTCTTGGCATGTTTCTTCTTGGATATATCCTGTATGGGACTCTCTGCACTTCCTGGACTTGACTATTTCCTTTCCCATGTTAGCAAAGTTTTCAACTATAATCTCTTCAAATATTTTCTCACACCGTTTCTTTTTCTTTTCTTCTTCTGGGACCCCTATAATTCAAATGTTGGTGCGTATAATGTCCCAGAGGTCTCTGAGACTGTCCTCAATTCTTTTCATTCTTTTTTCTTTATTCTGCTCTGCAGTAGTTACTTCTACTACTTTATCTTCCAGGTCACTTATCTGTTCTGTCTGTTATTCTGCTATTGATTCCTTCTAGAGAATTTTTAATTTCATTTATTGTGCTGTTCATCATTGTTTGTTTGCTCTTTAGTTCTTCTAGGTACTTGTTAAACGTTTCTTGTATTTTCTCCATTCTATTTCCAAGATTTTGGACCAACTTTACTATCATTACTCTGAATTCTTTTTCAGGTAGACTACCTATTTCCTCTTCATTTGTTTGGTCTGGTGGGTTTTTACTTTACTCCTTCATGTGCTGTGTATTTCTCTTTTTTCTCATTTTCCTTAACTTACTACGACTGGGATCTCCTATTCACAGGCTGCAGGTTTGTAGTTCCTGTTGTTTTTGGTGTCTGCCCCCAGTGGGTGAGCTTGGTTCAGTGGCTTCTGTAGGTTTCCTGCTGGAGAGGACTGGTGCCTGTGTTCTGGTGGATGGGGCTGGATCTTTTGTTTCTGGTGGGCAGGGCTGTGTCTGGTGATGTGTTTTGGAGTGTCTGTGAACTTAGTATGATTTTAGGCAGCCTCTCTGCTAATGGGTGGGGATGTGTTCCTGTCTTAATAGTTGATTGGCATGGGGCGTCCAGCAGTGGAGCTTGCTGGCTGTTGGGTCAAGCTGGGTCTTAGCTTTGAGATGGAGATTTCAGGGAGAGCTCTTGCCAACTGATATTTCATGGGGCCGGGAGGTCTCTGGTGGTCCAATGTCCTGAACTCAGCTCTCCCACCTCAGAGGCTGAGGCCTGACACCAGGTCAGAGCACCAAGACCCTGTCATCCACATGGCTCAGAAGAAAAGGGAGAAAAAAAGAAAGAAAAAAATAATAAAAAAATAACAAAAAAATCATTAAAATAAAAAAAAAATTATTAAAAAAAGAGAGCAACCAAACCAATAAACAAATCCACCATTGATAACCAGCGCTAAAAGCTATACTAAGATAAACATAAAAATCAGAAACAAATCAGTCACACGCAGCAAACCCCAAGTCTACAGTTGCTCCCAAAGTCATCCACCTCAATTTTGGGTGATTCGTTGTCTATTCATGTATTCCACAGATGCAGGGTACATCAAGTTGATTGTGGAGATTTAATCCGCTGCTCCTGAGGCTGATGGGAGAGATTTCCCTTTCTCTTCTTTGTTCGCACATCTCCTGGGGTTCAGATTTGGTTTTCACCCCATCTCTGCATGTAGGTCGCCCTCAGGCACCTGTTTCCACCCAGACAGGATGGGGTTAAAGCAGCGGTTGATTATGGGGCTCTGGCTGACTCATGCCAGGGGGAGGGAAGGGTACCATAGTTATAATTGGAATGCGGGGCAAGCCTGCAGCGGCAGAGGCTGGCATGATGTTGCGACAGCCTGAGGTGCACCGTGTGTTCTCCCAGAGAACTTGTCCCTGGATCATGGGATCCTGGAAGTGGTAGGCTGCACAGGCTCCCGGGGGGTGTGGATAGTGATCTGTACTTGCACACAGGATTCTTGGTGGCTGCAGCAGCAGCGTTAGCATTTCATGCCCGTCTCTGGGGTCCAAGCTGATAGCTGTGGCTCACACCTGTCTCTGGAGCTCGTTTAGGCAGTGCTCTGTATCCCCTCTCCTTGCACACCCAGAAACAATGGTCTCTTGCCTCTTAGGTAGTTCCAGAAGTTTTCCTGGATTCCCTCCTGGCTAGCTGTGGTGCACTAGTTCCCTTCAGGCTGTGTTCACGTCGCCAACCCCAGTCCTCTCCCTGGGATCCGACCTCCTAAGCCCAAGCCTCACCTCCCAGTCCCCACCTGTCCCAGCAATGAGCAGACAAGCCTCTCAGGCTAGTGAGTGCTGGTCGGCACTGATCCTCTGTGCAGGAATCTCTCCACTTTGCCCTCTGCACCCCTGTTGCAGTGCTCTCCTCCATGGCTCTGAAGCTTCCCCCCCCACCCCCACCTCCCCGTCCCCACCAGTGAAGTGGCTCCCTAGTGTGTGGAAACATTTCCTCCTTCACAGCTCCCTCCCACTGGTGCAGGTCCCGTCCGTATTCTTTTGTCTCTGTTTTTTCTTTTTTTCTTGCCCTACCCAGGTATGTGGGGAGTTTCTTGCCTTTTGGGAAGTCTGAGTTCTTCTGCCAGCATTCAGTAGGTGTTCTGTAGGAGTTGTTCCACATGTATATGTATTTTTGATGTATTTGTAGGGAGGAAGGTGATCTCCATGTCTTACTCCTCCGCCATCTTGAAGGTCCTCCGCCCGAGGTGTTCTTTTTAATGTTTATTTGAGAGGGTTTTTTTTAATGTTCAAATATTAGAAGTATTTTCATTTTCTCCAACTTAGGAGCTCAAACAAACATTTGTTATTTTTATATTTGTTTATATGAAGCCTATAAATTCATTTTGAATATTCATCTAGAATATATGTATGCACAGGGTGTTCAATATGGTTTCTGTATGTATTCCCTAGCTAGGCCTATGAGTACGGTGGTAAAAACTTGTAGCTTCATAGATGCAATGTACGTACATTAATGTGTTATAAAGAAAATAATCTGTGGGAACTTAGTAAGATACCTCATTCTAGGGAAAAAGTATTGTTTTCAAAAATATTCTTAATCTACCAGAATATTAATATTTAAGATAATGTTTATCATGAAAAAGCAAAATTTGACTAGGATCTTCAGAAAGATAAAAGCTAACTAATCTTTATTTTCCTTCCTTTCAAAGTATTTTAGAAGTAAAGATTTAAACCATTTTAAATATAAGAATATTTTTAGAACAATTTGTTTTTGAATATTTTTCCAGACATTGCTATAGGGAAAAATATCTAATTGTCTTTGACACTTGCTATGAAAATCTCAGCTTAAATATACTAAGAACCAAAATAATTTTAAATTATACTTGGTCATTATAGATGATAAATTTCCACGGAATGAGTTTGACAAATAGAAATATAAGAATTGGAATAATATGTTTTGATTGCAACTTACACTAAGGAAAGTCCAAAAAGTGTGATCATTTCTGAAAAAAGAATTAATAATGTTTACAAATTAACTACTAGGACCAGGATGCTCTGTTTTCCGATATTAATTTGTCAGTCACAGGAGGAATATTCATGTAATGTCATGAAATGAACAAGAATTCTTTCATATTTATCCCTTGGATCTTTTCCTTTTGAAAGCTAAAATAGTAAAATGCAAAAATTGTTTCAAAATAAGAGAGTACTCAATAACTCTCAGCTACGCTATTCAAAGTGTATAAATGTGGGTTGAAAATATTTTCTCTCTTTTCCTTCTTCATGTATTATTTAACGTGGGATTCACTATCTTAAAAAAAAACTTCTTAAATGGAGAAAATACAAATGGTGAACAGCAAATACACAAAATGATTATTAGATATTAAGACTGTGTGATCGAGGGGACCTTGAAGATGGCGGAAGAGTAAGACGCAGAGATCGCCTTCCTCCCCACGGATACACCAGAAATACATCTACACGTGGAACAACTCCTACAGAACACCTACTGAAGGCTGGCAGAAGACCTCAGACCTCCCAAAAGGCAAGAAACTCCCCACGTACCTGGGTAGGGCAAAAGAAAAAAAGAAAAAACAGAGACAAAAGAATAAGGACGGAACCTGCACCAGTGGGAGGGAGCTGTGAAGGAGGAAAAGTTTCCACACACTAGGAAGCCCCTCCGCGGGCGGAGACTGCGGGAGGCGGAGGGGGGAGCTTCGGTACCGCGGAGTAGTGCACAGCGACGGGTGCGGAGGACAAAGCGGCGAGATTCCCGCACAGAGGATCGGTGCCGACCGGCACTCACCAGCCCGAGAGGCTTGTCTGCTCACCCGCCGGGGCGGGCGGGGCTGCGAGCTGAGGCTCGGGTTTCGGTTTTGGACGGAGCGCAGGGAGAGGACTGGGGTTGGCGACTTGAACATAGCCTGAAGGGGTTAGTGAACCACGACTAGCCGGGAGGGAGTTCGGGGAAAAGCCTGCACCTGCCGAAGAGGCAAGAGACTTTTTCTTCCCTCTTTGTTTCCTGGTGTGCGAGGAGAGGGGTTTAAGAGCGCTGCTTAAAGGAACTCCAGAGACGGGCGCGAGCCGCGGCTAAAAGCGCGAACCCCAGAGACGGGCGCGAGCCGTGGCTAAAAGCGCGGACCCCAGAGACGGGCGGGAGACGCTAAGGCTGCTGCTGCCGCCACCAAGGGGCCTGTGTGCGAGCACAGGTCACTCTCCACACCCCTCTTCCGTGGAGCCTGTACAGCCCGCCACTGCCAGCTTCCCGGGAACCAGGGACAATTTCCCCGGGAGAACGCATGGCGGGCCTCAGGCTGGTGCAACGTCACGCCGGCCTCTGCCGCAACGTCACGCCGCCTCTGACGCCGCAGGCCCGCCCCGCACGCAGTGCCCCTCCTTCCCCCCCCAACCCCCGGCCTGAGTGAGCCAGAGCCCCCGAATCAGCGGCTCCTTTAACCCTGTCCTGTCTGAGCAAAGAACAGACGCCCTCCAGCGACCTACACGCAGAGGCAGGGCCAAATCCAAAGCTGAGCTCCTGTGAGCTGTGAGAACAAAGAAGAGAAAGGGAAATCTCTCCCAGCAGCCTCAGAAGCAGCGGATTAAAGCTCCACAATCAACTTGATATACCCTGCATCTGTGGAATACCTGAATAGACAAGAAATGATCCCAAATTGAAGAGGTGGAATTTAGGAGCGAGATCTATGATTTTTTTCCCTTTTCCTCTTTTTGTGAATGTGTACGTGTATGCTTCTGTGTGAGATCTTGCCTGTATACTCTTGCTTCCACCATTTGTCCTAGGGCTCTATCTGTCCATGGTTTTTTAAAAAAATTTTTTTTCTCAATAATTAATTTTAATTGTAATAACTTTATTATACTTTACCTTCGTTCTTTCTTTCTTTCTTTCCTTCCTTCCTTCCCTCCTTTAGACAACGAATCACCCCAAATTGAGGAGGTGGTCTCTGAGAGCAAGATTTATGATTTTTCCCCCTTTACCTCTTTTTGTGAAGGTGTATGTGTATGCTTCTGTGTAAGATTTTCTCTGTATAGCTTTGCTTCCAACATTTGTCCTAAGGTTCTATCCGTCCCTTTTTTTTTTTTTCTAAATATTTTTTAATTCAATAACTATATTATACTTTATTTTATTTTTATTGTATCTTCTTTCTTTCTGTCTTTTTTCCTTCTTTCCCTCCTTCCTTCCTTCCTCCCTCCCTCCCTCCCTCCTTTCTTTCCTTCTTTGCTTCTTTCTTCCTTCCTTCCTTTCCTCCTTTCCTTCTTTCTTTCCTCATACTTCTACTAATTCTCTCTACTTTTTCTCCCTTTTATTCTGAGCCGTGTGGATGAAAGGCTCTTGGTGCTCCAGCCAGGAGTCAGGGCTCTGCTTCTGAGGTAGGAGAGCCAACTTCAGGACACTGGTCAACAAGAGACCTCCCAGCTCCACATAATATTAAACGGCGGAAATCTCCCAGAGACCTCCATCATAACACCAGCACCCAGCTTCACTCAACGACCAGCAAGCCACAGTGCTAGACAACCTATGCCAAACAACTAGCAAAACAGGAACACAACCCCACCCATTAGCAGAGAGGCTGCCTAAAATCATAATAAGGCCACAGACACCCCAAAACACACCACCAGACGTGAACCTGCCCACTAAAGAGACAAGATCCAGCCTCATCCACCACAACACAGGCACTAGTCCCCTCCACCAGGAAGCCTACACAACCCACTGAAACAACCTTAGCCACTGGAGACAGACATCAAAAACAACGGGAACTACGAATGTGCAGCCTGCAAAAAGGAGACCCCAAACACAGTAAGATAAGCAAAATGAGAAGACAGAAAAACACACAGCAGATGAAGGAGCAAGATAAAAATGCACCAGACCTAACAAATGAAGAGGAAATAGGCAGTCTACCTGAAAAAGAATTCAGAATAATGATAGTACGGATGATCCGAAATCTTGGAAGTAGAATGGACAAAATGCAAAAAACAGTTAACAAGGACCTAGAAGAAATAAAGATGAAACAAGCAATGATGAACAACGCAATAAATGAAATTAAAAGTACTCTAGATGGGATCAATAACAGAATAACTGAGGCAGAAGAACGGATAAGTGACCTGGAAGATAAAATAGTGGAAATAACTACTGCAGAGCAGAATAAAGAAAAAAGAATGAAAAGAACTGAGGACAGTCTCAGAGACCTCTGGGACAACATTAAACGCACCAACATTCGAATTATAGGGGTTCCAGAAGAAGAAGAGAAAAAGAAAGGGACTGAGAAAATATTTGAAGAGATTATACTTGAAAACTTCCCTAATATGGGAAAGGAAATAGTTAATCAAGTCCAGGAAGCACAGAGAGTCCCATACAGGATAAATACAAGGAGAAATACGCCAAGACACATATTAATCAAACTGTCAAAAATTAAATACAAAGAAAGCATATTAAAAGCAGCAAGGGAAAAACAACAAATAACACACAAGGGAATCCCCATAAGGTTAACAGCTGATCTCTCAGCAGAAACCCTACAAGCCAGAAGGGAGTGGCAGGACATACTGAAAGTGATGAAGGAGAAAAACCTGCAACCAAGACTACTCTACCCAGCAAGGATCTCATTCAGATTTGATGGAGAAATTAAAACCTTTACAGACAAGCAAAAGCTGAGAGAGTTCAGCACCACCAAACCAGCTTTACAACAAATGCTAAAGGAACTTCTCTAGACAAGGAACACAAGAGAAGAAAAAGACCTATAGTAACGAACCCAAAACAATATAGAAAATGGGAATAGGAACATACATATCGATAATTACCTTAAATGTAAATGGACTAAATGCTCCCACCAAAAGACACAGATTGGCTGAATGGATACAAAAACAAGACCCTTATATATGCTGTCTACAAGAGACCCACTTCAGACCTAGAGACACATACAGACTGAAAATGAGGGGATGGAAAAAGATATTCCATGCAAATGGAAACCAAAAGAAAGCTGGAGTAGCGATTCTCATATCAGACAAAATAGACTTTAAAATAAGGACTATTACAAGAGACAAAGAAGGACACTACATAATGATCAAGGGATCGATCCAAGAAGAAGATATAACAATTGTAAATATTTATGCACCCAACATAGGAGCACCTCAATTCATAAGGCAAATACTAACAGCCATAAAAGGGGAGATCGACAGCAACACATTCATAGTAGGGGACTTTAACACCCCACTTTCACCCATGGACAGATCATCCAAAATGAAAATAAATAAGGAAACACAAGCTTTAAATGATACATTAAACAAGATGGACTTAATTGATATTTATAGGACACTCCATCCAAAAACAACAGAATACACATTTTTCTCAAGTGCTCATGGAACATTCTCCAGGATAGATCATATCTTGGGTCACAAATCAAGCCTTGGTAAATTTAAGAAAATTGAAATTGTATCAAGTATCTTTTCTGACCACAACGCCATGAGACTAGATATCAATTACAGGAAAAGATCTGTAAAAAATACAAACACATGGAGGCTAAACAATACACTACTTAATAATGAAGTGATCACTGAAGAAATCAAAGAGGAAATAAAAAAATACCTAGAAACAAATGACAATGGAGACACAACGACCCAAAACCTATGGGATGCAGCAAAAGCAGTTCTAAGGGGGAAGTTTATAGCAATACAAGCCCACCTTAAGAAGCAGAAAACATCTCGAATAAACAACCTAACCTTGCACCTCAAGCAATTAGAGAAAGAAGAACAAAAAAACCTCAAAGCTAGCAGAAGGAAAGAAATCATAAAAATCAGATCAGAAATAAATGAAAAAGAAATGAAGGAAATGATAGCAAAGATCAATAAAACTAAAAGCTGGTTCCTTGAGAAGATAAACAAAATAGATAAACCACTAGCCAGACTCATCAAGAAAAAAAGGGAGAAGACTCAAATCAATAGAATTAGAAATGAAAAAGGAGAAGTAACAACTGACACTGCAGAAATAAAAAAAATCATGAGAGATTACTACAAGCAACTCTATGCCAATAAAATGGACAATCTGGAAGAAATGGACAAATTCTTAGAAATGCACAACCTGCCAAGACTGAATCAGGAAGAAATAGAAAATATGAGCAGACCAATCACAAGCACTGAAATTGAAACTGTGATTAAAAACCTTCCAACAAACAAAAGCCCAGGACCAGATGGCTTCACAGGTGAATTCTATCAAACGTTTAGAGAAGAGCTAACACCTATCCTTCTCAAACTCTTCCAAAATATAGCAGAGGGAGGAACACTCCCAAATTCCTTCTACGAGGCCACCATCACCTTGATACCAAAACCAGACAAGGATGTCACAAAGAAAGAAAACTACAGGCCAATATCACTGATGAACATAGATGCAAAAATCCTCAACAAAATACTAGCAAACAGAATCCAACAGCACATTAAAAGGATCATACACCATGATCAAGTGGGGTTTATTCCAGGAATGCAAGGATTCTTCAATATACGCAAATCTATCAATGTGATAAACCATATTAACAAATTGAAGGAGAAAAACCATATGATCATCTCAATAGATGCAGAGAAAGCTTTCGACAAAATTCAACACCCATTTATGATAAAAACCCTGCAGAAAGTAGGCATAGAGGGAACTTTCCTCAACATAATAAAGGCCATATATGACAAGCCCACAGCAAACATCATCCTCAATGGTGAAAAACTGAAAGCATTTCCACTAAGATCAAGAACAAGACAAGGTTGCCCACTCTCACCACTCTTATTCAACATAGTTTTGGAAGTTTTAGCCACAGCAATCAGAGAAGAAAAGGAAATAAAAGGAATCCAAATCGGAAAAGAAGAAGGAAAGCTGTCACTGTTTGCAGATGACATGATACTATACATAGAGAATCCTAAAGATGCTACCAGAAAACTACTAGAGCTAATCAATGAATTTGGTAAAGTAGCAGGATATAAAGTTAATGCACAGAAATCTCTGGCATTCCTATATACTAATGATGAAAAATCTGAAAGTGAAATCAAGAAAACACTCCCATTTACCATTGCAACAAAAAGAATAAAATATCAAGGAATAAACCTACCTAAGGAGACGAAAGACCTGTATGCAGAAAATTATAAGACACTGATGAAAGAAATTAAAGATGATACAAATAGATGGAGAGATATACCATGTTCTTGGATGGGAAGAATCAACATTGTGAAAATGACTCTACTACCCAAAGCAATCTACAGATTCAATGCAATCCCTATCAAACTACCACTGGCATTTTTCACAGAATAGAACAAAAAATTTCGCAATTTGTATGGAAACACCAAAGACCCCGAATAGCCAAAGCAATCTTGAGAACGAAAAAAGGAGCTGGAGGAATCAGGCTCCCTGACTTCAGACTATACTACAAAGCTACAGTAATCAAGACAGTATGGTACTGGCACAAAAACAGAAAGATAGATCAATGGAACAGGATAGAAAGCCCAGAGATAAACCCACGCACATATGGACACCTTATCTTTGATAAAGGTGGCAGGAATGTACAGTGGAGAAAGGACAGCCTCTTCAATAAATGGTGCTGGGAAAACTGGACAGGTACATGTAAAAGTATGAGATTAGATCACTCCCTAACACCATACACAAAAATAAGCTCAAAATGGATTAAAGACCTAAATGTAAGGCCAGAAACTATCAAACTCTTAGAGGAAAACATAGGCAGAACACTCTATGACATAAATCACAGCAAGATCCTTTCTGACCCACCTCCTAGAGTAATGGAAATAAAAACAAAAATAAACAAATGGGACCTAATGAAACTTCAAAGCTTTTGCACAACAAAAGAAATCATAATCAAGACCAAAAGACAACCCTCAGAATGGGAGAAAATATTTGCAAATGAAGCAAATGACAAAGGATTAATCTCCAAAATTTACAAGCAGCTCATGCAGCTCAATAACAAAAAAACAAACAACCCCATCCAAAAATGGGCAGAAGACCTAAATAGACATTTCTCCAAAGAAGATATACAGAATGCCAACAAACACCTGAAAGAATGCTCAACATCATTAATCATTAGAGAAATGCAAATCAAAACTACAATGAGATATCATCTCACACCAGTCAGAATGGCCATCATCAAAAAATCTAGAAACAATAAATGCTGGAGAGGGTGTGGAGAAAAGGGAACACTCTTGCACTGCTGGTGGGAATGTGAATTGGTTCAGCCACTATGGAGAACAGTATGGAGATTCCTTAAAAAACTACAAATAGAATTACCATATGACCCAGCAATCCCACTACTGGGCATATACCCTGAGAAAACCAAAATTCAAAAAGAGTCATGTACCAAAATGTTCATTGCAGCTCTATTTACAATAGCCCGGAGATGGAAACAACCTAAGCGCCCATCATCGGATGAATGGATAAAGAAGATGTGGCACATATATACAATGGAATATTACTCAGCCTTAAAAAGAAATGAAATTGAGCTATTTGTAATGAGATGGATAGACCTAGAGTCTGTCATACAGAGTGAAGTAAGTCAGAAAGAAAAAGACAAATACCGTATGCTAACACATATATATGGAATTTAAGGGGAAAAAAATGTCATGAAGAACCTAGGGGTAAGACAGGAATAAAGACGCAGACCTACTGGAGAACGGACTTGAGGATATGGGGAGGGGGAAGGGTGAGCTTTGACAGGGCGAGAGAGAGTCATGGACATATACACACTAACAAACGTAGTAAGGTAGATAGCTAGGGGGAAGCAGCCGCAAGGCACAGGGATATTAGCTCGGTGCTTTGTGACAGCCTGGAGGGGTGGGATAGGGAGAGTGGGAGGGAGGGAGACGCAAGAGGGAAGACATATGGGAACATATGTATATGTATAACTGATTCACTTTGTTATAAAGCAGAAACTAACACACCATTGTAAAGCAATTATACCCCAATAAAGATGTTTAAAAAAAAAAAAAAAAGACTGTGTGATCTTTCTATCATAGAAAACTCTTTTAAATAGAGATTTAAGACATCTACAAAATATCAAACAAAAAAATCTAAAGACTTCTTCCTGAGGTTAGCATAAAGGCATTTTAGCTATCTAGGGATAGCAGGTTTAAAGAATAGAAGGTACTACTCTTCCACTTCCCTATCAAAACTGTTCTCCAAAAAAAAAAACCAAAAAAAAACCCCCCAGAAAAAACAAAAAAAAAAACTGTTCTCCACCTCTGAGGGGGAGCAGGTCCATAAGCACTCTGCAGCTACCCTGAGTTAGTCCATGGTGCTTTTGGTTTTTCATTTTTTTCCAACCTAACGGAATTGATGTTTACTTACAAACTTTTTTTTCTTTTCCTCCCCTAACATATCTGACTTTTGACTGACAGCAAGTTTATTCAGTATCTGAATTTGAATGGCATTGAACGCTTCAGGTACCCTTTTCTCTTGCCAAGTCTCTTCTCGGAAGAAGACATGACTGTTGATTCTGAGGGAAGTGCTTTCTATGCACATGTGATTTTTACTCACTGAAATGCATGACAAATGTTGAATAAATAATATCTACAGATACAATGTGTGCATTTGTTCAATGTATACAACACTCAAACTTCTAACATCGTTATGGTTCTTCAGCATGTTTATGTACAAATGAAGCATTCTCAGTCAATCTCGGAAAACTTTATTTAACCCCAAAAGCTTGACTGCAGCCAATAAAAGCAAGATAATTCACAATAAATAGCGAATCTCCGTTCTGACACTTCTATTCATTCTATGGTATTAAACTTTCCTTTTTCATTTTACTTTTTAAAGTAGAGTTATAGAAAGGTTTGCACATTTAAAATTCCCCACAGACAATAGCTTTAAAATAGTCACAATACAATAAACAGCCAGGAAGTTTAAGCATACTTCCCTGAAGTGCAGGTAAGTCAGCAAGTAGGAGATTAACATTTAACGTGACAGATCCATATCTGTTTACTGTGCTTTAGAGCAAAAGGAATACCGTTTTAAAGGAGAATCAGTGGAGACTATTATTCATCTGAACATACTTTGGGAAACAGCGGACTAAGAAATGGTGTAAAAGGATTTCACATTAGTTGTTATATTCTTTGCATGCCTCACTTCTGGATTTTACTGCTACTTCTCTTAAGTTTCAATTACTTGACTAGCATCATGCGGACGTATGGGGTAAAAATGTTTCTGAAATGCCATGTTTATATTCTTACTTTGTGACTTTTAAGTAGTATCTCATATTTCTGAATGGATGATTACAGAGTATAGTGTGTAAACACTAGTGTTATGGACTGAATTGTTTTCCCCAGATTCCATATGTTGAAGCCTTTACCCCCAGTGTATCCGTACTTGGAGACAGGGCCATTAAGGAGGTAATTAAGGTTAAATGAGGTCATAAAGGGGGGATCTAATCCAATAGGTCCTTGTACAAAGAGGAAGTTATATCAGAAGTGCACTCTCACAGAGAAAAGGCCATGTGAGGACAAAGCAAGAAGGTGACTGACTGTCTGAAAGCCAAGAAAAGAGGTCTCAGGAGAAACCAACTCTGTCAGCACCTGGATCTTAGAACCTCCAGTATCCAGACTGTGAGAAAATAAATTTCAGTTGTTTAAGCCAAGAAGTCTGTGGTACTTTGTTACAGCAGCCCTAGCTGAGTAATACAACTCCCAAATTGCAGGTAAAGTATATATAAACACTTTCATTTTTCTGAAGCTGTTTTTAACATTTTCCTATAATTGCTCAATTTCATTTATTCTATGAGACTAAATGCTAGACAGTTGTGTCCAAATAATATAGAAACTAAGATGACCTTTTAAATGGGAGAAAGGGAGATAAACATTTTACCCTAGTACACTATTTTCTTTAATTTGCTAGTAATGCCCATCCCCAAATCTCGGAGGTGGTAAAACTGCTTTTTTCCTACTTATAAAATAGTTGTTACTTACATAGCTATTAGAGCTTTTAAAACATCTTAAAAAGAAATAAAAATCCTTCACTCAATACCTTTTCCATTTCAGTAACATCTTTAACCTAAATCCATTCTGATAAATTTTACATAATTACTTCATTCAGTTCTTGGTAAAGATAGTGAACAATGGTTCACTAAATTACATTAAGTTAATCAGCTCTCAACAGATGAAACATTTTTACAAACACAAAGCACTATAACCCCTTCTATACACTTCTGTTGCATTTGTTAATGGCCAAGGCCTTGGAGGGTGGGGAAGAGATTCCAATTCAATTTGAATTATTTCCAAAGTAGATGTAGTAGCTTTCTATTGATAATTAAGTACTGACTATACATAAAGTTTACTTAACAGTATGTCAAATAGTTATTATTTTCTTATGTTTTCAATTTTAGTTATTTTAAATTAGCATATATTTATTGAATTTCAGATGCACATAGGATATGGGTATGTATAGTGAATAAAAAGTAGTCTCTGCCATTCTGGATTTTAAATATAGTGAGAAAGATAAACAATAATTTAACAGAATATAAACAGATGACTAGCATAAATCAAAGGAGTTAGCTTCAGTGTCAGGATCACAGATGGGGTAAGGGTGTGCTCTCCCTGATATTTAAAGAGAAATCAGCAAGAAGGAACCAGACACCTGAGGAGACGTGAAAACTGAGGGAAAGCTGAGGTTTTATGTTTGAAAACCCTAATGTCGGGGACAGCTGGCCCTGTGTGAAGAATAGAAAGGAGGACTTTAGACCTGGGCAGCGGTGGACAAAGGGAAGAGTGCTTAAGATAAAGTAAGAGTGATGAGAAAGGTCTCAGCGTGTGGCTCAAAGACCATAGAAAGAGTCTGGATATTAATGAGAGGACAAACAACGCAAATTTTAGGAGCCACATCATTGTTGAGGGGTGGCGGATGAGGAATCTTTTTCTCTCAGAATGTAATAGTGAGATTGTCAATAAAAGAAAGGGTAATAGGGACATCTCTCGTGGCGCAGTGGTTAAGAATCTGCCTGCTAGTGCAGGGGACACGGGTTCGAGCCCTGGTCTGGGAAGATCCCACATGCCACAGAGCAACTAAGCCCGTGCGCCATAACTACGGAGCCTGCGCTCTAGAGCCCACAAGCCACAACTACTGAGCCTGCGTTCTGGAGCTTGCAAGCCACAACCACTGAGTCCATGTGCCACACTACTGAAGCCCGTGCATCTAGAGGCCATGTTCCACAAGAGAAGCCACCACAATGGGAAGCCCATGCACTGCAACGAAGAGTAGCCCCCGCTCACTGCAACTAGAGAAAGCCCGCGCACAGCAATGGAGACCCAATGCAGCCAAAAATAAATAAATAAATAAAATTTATATAAAGGGTAATAAAGAATATCTGTTACTGTTAGATCTTCTAATATTTTTATTAACAATTGATAGATGACAGAATTATTATAGTTTGTTTTCCCATGTCAATTGTCCATATGATAAAAAGAGGAAGAGGACAAGGAGGAGGAAGAAGAGGAGAAAGGAAAATAAATAAAACATTATTTTGTTTCTTAAGTTAACCCCTTACAGAGAATTAAAGCCAGAGCTGATACCACACTTTGTATGGATTTCATTCTAGTAAAAACAGCTTCTTGCTCTACAGCTTCTATACTGTAAAGGACCTCTCTAAAATAAATTGCAATTTTCCTAGGAGAGAAAAAGAAGTCCTAATGCATGTGCACTGTAGCTTAACATAAAGCACACCATCTGGTGCTTGCTTTTTATTTGGCAATGATCTATAATGACATATTATAACAGATTTTATCTGTTAATTACTAGGTAGCAAAAGTGATTCTGCTCTCAAATTCAACAGAGCAAAATAAAAGTCACAGTAATGGAAAAAGTGTTCCTTAAGAATTGAAAAATTACTTCAGAATTCATAAGTCTGTTTTGTACAATATTACTATTACTCACTGGTATACAAATTTATAGCAGAGGTTTAGAACATTTCTTACTGCCTGCATTTCCATTTTCTATATCATAGATGTTTTCATGGTGGTGAAGTCCTTACCATGTGTTATGGATAAAACGCTAAGATACGTATATAGCGAAAGAACTATAAGTTGCCTTATATTTTTAAACTGATGTAAATCCAACTGCTTAATTATGGTGCATCTCTATACTTAGAATATGGACAAAAAACTGTAAATTTATTTGAAAGTGTATTTTTCACATAGCAAAATGTGAAAGAATGTGAAGAATCAAATTAGAAATTGATAACAGGTGATATCAAGACAGATGATCCAAATGGTCACTCCTCAGGAACATCTTTAAAGAATTATTTTGATCAGCTAAACCTCCCAGAGCCCTGGAGGTCTGCTGTTGTATTGGAAATAAAATACAGTTGGAAATATATTTTCTTCACATGAAGCCAGACGGCTAGAGGAACATTTATAGGAACACGGGTCAACATTTTCACTCTTTTAAAAGACATCAGTGACACTGATGGGTATACCCTATCTGCTAGAAGTTGTCACTTGCAGGATCAAGGCAAAGTAATTTTGGCCCCTTAAACCTTTACATTTAAAGGATTGAAAGAGAAATCATAAAGTTATATAGACAAGTGGAAGGAGTTTTCAAAGATTATATGTCCAATCAAGCTTAATTTGACACTGGATCTACCTTCTATTGCAATCGTAGACTGTAGAATACAATTTTTAAATCTTCTAGAGCTGAAAGAGATAAGCACTTTCACTTGATTTTGAATCAAACAGCAAGTTTGGTATAAGATTTTATTCCTTGTTCTGGGATTACACAGATAGACTTTTAACCTAATTTAACCTTAGGTTATCAGATGGTACTTCTTTTTAATTTACTTGATCTATTAGATATTTTCTTCTTAGTCACTGAACTCCCAGTTCTCAGCTTGGCACAAAAGTGCTTAGAATGAAACCAGCATTGACTATCTTCCCTGGGAGCTAGGTGTAGCCATGACACTAGGTTCTATTCAATGCAAAGTAAGCCAGTCACCTCAGTTACAGAAAAGATCATTTTACTCATATTCAGAATATGTCTTATAATATGAACTAATATAACACTTTGAATAATATTTTTCTACAGTGAAATCAGTTGACTAAAGTCAAGATGAAGAGTAACCATCATTGCTTTGACATAAACAATTATCATAATTACATTTTTAAAAATCTGTTGATTTCCCCTAATCATAAGCAAGAGCAAACTGTGTCTGGAATTGGTGTACTGTTATTTTCATTTCACAATAAGCAATCAATTATCAAATATTTTAATCACAGGAAAACAGATATTTTATCCTGTGGAAAAAAGCTATCTGGCACACATCCCAATATCAATTCTCCACATACTCCTTTTACAAATACAACTACCCTTTCAGCTAGGTGTGACCACAACACCAGGCTCCAAGACGTAAGTAGAAATAATGCATCAACTTTCCTAAAAAGAAACTAACTGCCTTTCCATATCCACCTGCCTCTTCCTGCTGCCTGAAAAATAGTAACAACAGAAGCAGCCATCTTGGAGCCAATATGGAAGCCGCATGTTAAACCTGGCAGAAGCACTTCACCGACCCTTGACCTTCAGCCAGTGGCCCGGCACATAAATCACATTTTTCTCAAGCCATTGCGTTTCTTATACCAATTTCTCTGCATTCTTAAAAAAAGAAAAAGAAAATAGAAAAAATAATTTGAAAAGCCAAATATCTTATTCCTGTAATTTTATAATTTCAATTCTTTTAGTAACTCTGAATAACTGCATTCAGGTTGACTTTAGAATTAATGTCCAGGACTTCTCCAAACTCCCACAATCCATTTTTTATACCTGTTCTCCACTGCAAAATTCTTAAGCTAACCAAATAAGTAACCATCTGCTATTCTTTAACAGTAAATAATATCAATCAATATTTGAATTAGAGTAATGTGTTAATCTTTTATAAAGGTGACATCTTGTTGAACTATATTTGATATTTAATGAATATATTTGGATGCAATAAAATTACTGCATATTAAATTATTCTGAATTTTTACTACATTTAACTATATATCACAAATGAAAGCAAACAGAATACAAATTTACTTTGAAAGCCATACCTGTCAAGGCATATAAAAGTAAATAAAGCAAGAACAAGTAAAACAATCTATATAGAAACTCTATTTATAGTAGTTATTACTAACCATCAGTATTAATTATTCCTAACACTAATTATTAAAACCAAGTTAAATACCAACTTTTATTTTCTATTTGATTATATGTGTCTTAGGTGTAAGACACCATATCCAGAAAATAAATAGCAATTTTAATAAGGTGTCACTGAAGAGAAAGCATTTAAAAATTTTTAATAATATATATCATAGTAACATTTTCATTAGTCACTGACATGATCAGACTCTTCTGATATTTTCCTTCTTTTTCAATGCTTATTTTCTCCTTGTCATTACTAATGTATATTTGTGCTTTCTTGCATGTTGGACTTTATTAACTTAGTTTATCTTTTTAACTTTTTTCAAGTAGATAATATTTGATATGCAAACTTATTAAACTTTATATCTATCATTAATTTCTGTTTATATCTGATTTCTTAATATTGCTTTTTTCATTTAATTTTGGTTTTTTAGCTTTTTGAATTGAAAATTTATTTTCAATTTAAAAAAAATTTACTGATTAATGGTCTTAGTATTATGAATTTTCCTGTAATCATGGCTTTAAATGTATTCCACAAATTCTGATATGTGGTATTTTCGTTATTATTTTTTCAAAATTTTTTACTTTGGTCTTGTACTTCCCTGTACACTCAAGAGTTGTTTAAAAGGAGGTATGTAATTTCTAGCTGCAAGATCTTTTGATTGTTTTTTATATTTTTCTATTGTGTTTTGATCAGTGTGTTATTTGAAATATTTCTACTCTATGGTGCTAAATAACATTTTCATTATACCTTAGTATATGACCATTTGTTTCTAAATATCCCATATGCATTTGAGAAAAAATTGCTTTCTATATTATCTGCATATGAGGTATATATACACAATGAATTATATTGCTACAAACTATATCTGCTCCATTGTTTTGTTTTTCTTCTTTGAACATTCCTGTTAAAGATGTGATTTTTTTCTTTTCCTGTATTCCATTCTAAGATATTTTTCTCTGACTTTATTTCTTTTACATCATTTGAATTTCCTTGTTTTTTAAATCTTTTATTCAATAGCCCTTATTTTTAAAAAGAATATTTTTGTTATATAAAAATTATTTACAAATCAATGATAAAGTTAACTCAACAATCAAATGGAAAAAATAGATAATTCAAAAAGGAGAAAGGAACTTGAAAAAAAATAAGTGTCAATGGTTATATATTCTTGAAGTAGTACGTCCTATGTAAGACTGCTACTTTACAACCATGTGAAAGAATATTAATTGTTAACAGAAGAGAACTTGTGACTGGTTAAAAAGATGGTTAAAGAATGATATTCAAGGATTAAAAGCTTTATGGTTAAAATTTTCTGTGGTTTTTACCTCCCTTGATTATGAGTTCTAAAAGACAGTATCTTATGACTTTCTTATGATACGTGTATTTGTATTTGGTAATAATTTCACATTTTTGGTAATAATTTCACATTTCAAATAATTTGGTAATAACTTTGTACTCGGTAATAATATCAAATTTTCAAAAGGTCACAAAAACAAAAATAGTACAGGTAACAACCATCTACCCCTTACCCATATGCACTTGTTAGTATTTCACCCTTTTGCTTTATTAGTTCCTTTCTTTCTCTTTCGTTCTTTCCTTCTTCCTTTTTCTTTGTTTCCTTCTTTTCCTCCCTCTCTCCCTTCCTTTCTTCCTTCCTTCCACCTGCCTATATATGTATCTATCCACGTTATGTTTTATGCTTTCGTTCAGATTTATTCTTCCTTGGTCAGCTTGTAGTTTCATATTCATTTCTGATCAGATTTTATCAGCTCTTTCATTACTTTCCTTGGTTTAGTCAATTTTGTTTTATTTCTTCCATTTTCTAAAAAATTATGTTTTCAATTTTGAAACTATGATTCAAGATGATTTTTCAAATCTACAAATGTTTGCTTTAAGATAAATAATTCAATTTTGAGTGTCATGTTACAGTGTTCTACTCACACTGTTTTTTGTCTTTTGGGGTTTTTATGGCGTGGAAAATATTTCCACTTGAATTGTATAGCATCACATTTTTCATTTAATTTTGTCACAATTTTCAAAAGAGAGTGTTTGATTCTCTGCATCTTTTGTGGGCAGGGTTGGCAATCTGTAGCATTTTATAAGAATCTTTGTTCAAGAGCACCCACTTCTATCTCTATAGCAAAGTATAGGTTCTTAAGGGGGTGTGAAGAAATGGAAGATATGTGTGTCTTTTTTTTAATGTCTTTTGCCTTGAAATATCCTGATTTTCATACTCATTCTTTTTCCTTTTATCATGCTTCTTCCAAAGAATGCCGTTTCCTTTTATGCACTCTTCACAACCCCACATACCCCAGCACTCTTTCCGAGTATATCTTTGCATGTAACGTGCCTTTATAAATCTTATTTGTTTAATCTCTATTTTAACATATTAAACGATCATTTTTGATGATGATTTGGGATTAATTTTATTTTTTAACTGAAGTATAGTTGTTAATAATATTATTAGGTGTATAGCATAGTGATTCAATATTTTTATAGATTATACTCCATTTAAAGCTATTACAGGGCTTCCCTGGTGGCGCAGTGGTTGAGAGTCCGCCTGCCGATGCAGGGGACACGGGTTCGTGCCCCTGTCTGGGAAGATCCCACATGCCGCGGAGCGGCTGGGCCCGTGAGCCATGGCCGCTGAGCCTGAGCGTCCGGAGCCTGTGCTCTGCAACGGGAGAGGCCACAACAGTGAGAGGCCTACGTACCACAAAAAAACAAAAAAAAAAACAAAAAAAACAAAAAAAAACAAAAAAAAAGCTATTACAAAATAACAGCTATATTTCCCTTTGCTGTACAATATATCCTTGTTGCTCATTTATTTTATAATAGTTTAGTTTGTATCTCTTAATCCAATATGATTATCTTACCCTTCCCAATTTCCCTCTTCCCGCTGCTAACCACTATTTTGTTCTCTTTATCAGTGGGTCTGTTTCTGTTTTGTTATATACATTCATAAACATTCATGTTATTTTTCAGATTCCAAATGTAGGTGATAACAGAATATTTGTCCTTCTCTGCCTGACTTACTCCACTAAGCATAATACCTTTGAGATCCATCCACACTGTTGCAAATAACAGAATTTCATTATTCTTTATGGCTGAGTAATATTCCATTGCATATATGTACCACATCTTCTTTATCCATTCATCTGTCGATGGACACTTGGGTTGTCTCCATACCTTGGCTATTATAAATAATGCTGCTATGAACACTGTTTCTTTTCAAAGTTAGTGTCTTCATTTTTTTTTTTAGATACATACCCGAGAGTGGAACTGCTGGATCATAGGGTAGTTTTAATTCTATTTTTAGTTTTTTAAGGAATCTTCATACTGTTTTTCACAGTGGCTGTACTATGTTTGGGACTACATTAGTGTGGGATTTATTTAGAATCTCTGCTAACTTCCTTCTCTCTTCCATGCAGTTTTTTTTCATTTTTCCCTTGCATTTCACAAAGGTTCACACCAATGACTTTATTTGCTTATTTCTTTGCTGGATTTTTTTCAACCTGTTGGCAATCTGAAATTTGGATCATCTTTTAGGTATGATGAGGGTGTAGATTTTATGTACTTGTCTTTGTTCTTTTAAAATATTGTGTTTTAATGAGAAGTTAAAATTATTGGGGTGCTGAAATTAATAGCCATCATCGCCTCAGCTACTCCTATCATTTGCTAGATGTTGTAGCTATGTGGGAAGAAAATTGAAAGCTGGACTTGGAAGCCAGGAAGGGTAGAGATAGATTTAATTTTTCTTCTTTGTTTAATTTTTCTTCTCAAATAGTGTATTCTTTTTGAACTCAAGCTCTTAGAGCTAAGGAGATGAATATTCTCAGATTGACGCTGGATTGGCTGTACTTTGGTTCTAGATAGGGGTTTTATAATCCAAAATAATGAAAGAATAAAATAAAAATAAAATAAAAATATATTTGTTGGTATTGTTACAGAAATCGAGTTTTATAAATACATATATATGTATATGTGTATATATGAAATATGTCAATATAGCTAAGTGCCCCCCAATAATTGATTTTTTAGAGTATCCTCAAAAGAACAGAAGTAATACTTTTCATAACTCATTTCTTAGATTAAATATCAAAACAGCTTATAGAATGACTGTTAAGTACCCTAGTGATGCTTCAAGTCTATAAACAACTTCATTTAGAAGCACATGTCTACTGTCCCTACTAATTGTATAAATCAGGTACCAGGCAAGAAACATATGGTGTGTTGAAACTGGGTGTTTGGAGGAGTTTAAAGAGAGTACTATTTATTCATAGGGAGGTATTAAGAGGACCTACAAAGGATAATATGGTAATCCAGGGGATAAAAAGGACAGAAAGCTTTCACAGTATCTAGGCAAATAAGATAGCTTTACGGGGTGAACTACCTGACACAAACTATGGCTGTTTGTTAGTAGAGGGAAACAGCAAAAACAAAAAAAAGAAAAACAAAGGAAAAACAGGAAACAAAAATCAACTACCAGGTAGAATAACAGGAAAATAATTACCCCAAATTCAGTCATCTACCTCTCCTCCCTATGGCCCATCTCCTGCTGGTTCTTCTAATTAGTCAAACCAAACAAAAAATTGGAGGGCAAATCAATCCATTGATGGAGTTCATACAATCAACATCCTGGTGATAAGCAGATCTGGGGAACAAAGGGAAGAGATACTGTACATCCACACAAGTTTGTATTATGGAAAAGCTTACTGTGAATATCACAACATCAAAGTAAAAACTCTGGTCAGAAGAAAACACTGCAATAAAGTAAGCATTATGTTTTCCCATGTTGCATCAGTGAATATTGCCATCAGATTTATTTTACATCCTCATTCTTTTCTGATTTGTACAACTTCTATCCAATATTCCTTTATATTTACAACTGAAGACAGTGTACTCATTTGCAAGCTAATAGGGCTGCTGATAGGCAATATATGATTAGAACTGGAAAATGAAACTCTGAAATAACGGTATTCCAAAACCAGTTCAAAATTTCCCATTTTAGTTTGAAGAGAGTAACTTCCAAGGCATAAATATATTTTGAATTTTATTTTGCTAGTCACTCAGTGTAAAAAACTCTCATGATCCCTCAACAATGGAATAGTAACTAACTATATCATAAAAAGAAAAATTTTTATCCACTATCTAACTTACTTTTACACTGAAGATGAAGATGAGAACAAGGCATTTTATGGCATATAATACCCATATAAATTCTATGTTATCTGTATCATATGACTTCCAATTACTTAGAGCTATTTTCAATCCATCAATGATTAAGAGAAGAAGACAGAAAAATGATATTAAGGCTTGGGAAGCTGGTGACAGAAAAAATAGTTGTTATAACATAGATTTGGGATATTGTACTTTCCTAATGCATTATCAGTCCTGACAATTAATGCATTTACTATATACTATAAGTATATCTTGTTCTACTACTTTTTTATTTATTTTAATTTCATCTCTCTAATATTTGCATATGTAAAATTGATTTGGGCCAGACAAGTGTGGACAATTTGTGCTTTGCAAAGCATTCCAAGTTGACAGGCAGATGTTGGACATAGCAAAAATAATCTGGCCAACTATGATGAGAATGTGCTAATTCAGGAGTTGATAAATAAGAGAGAATGCTTTCCATGAAGGTCGAATATAGAGGATACCTAACAATGCCTATACAGAGAAGGAAAGACAGATAGCAGGAACATAAAAAAAGAGTACTGTCCCGTCTCCAATCTTTATTGATATGAAAAAAAAAATTTCCCTCCATTACTGTGTTTTTGTAGATAACAGAGTCTGGTCAGAGAGTAATTCTGGTGTGAGCCTAGCTGCTCCTATTCTCAGTTGCTGTTCTATATTACATTTCATTCAGTAAAGAATGTGTGCCTCTTCTATATCACTAAATGAATTGTTCATCTGAAGGATAAATACAAAAGTCATGAATTATAATGAAGAGCAGAAGTACAGGCTATTATTTATCTAGTGAAACCATTTCAACTGCATCATGTCATGAATAATTGTTACATTATATCAAACAATTGATAAAAGAATTATCCAAGGATAAAAATCTCAGATGTTACTCCATTTAAGTAGTACTTCAAATACACAAATGTTAAGAGATTTTTTTTTATTAACAGCATCATACATTCTTTGTTGTTTGTGTGTGTGTGTGTGTGTGTGTGTGTGTGTGTGTGAAGTGCACTACTCATAAGGATTTATGAACACTTCAATTTTCTTTGGAGACCTTAAGATGCAAAAAACAAAGCAACTTACCATTTTACCTTTTGTATTATACTGCAGATTTTTATATCCTTATTGGTTATATAGAGATGCATCTTGACATAACAAAAGTTTCTCTAAGATTTTTTCATGTAATTTGGCTACATAACCAAAGAGTAGAAAAGATTTTTTTCCTATATAAAGACAATTTAAAAAATATATATATTTCTCACACATGCACACATACCCACAGAGATAAGGAGACTGAGCTAATGCATTTTCACTAGTACGAGGAAAATAAACTTAGTTTTTAGTCAAAAGCCAAAATCAACTCTAGTAACATGATGGATTTCTAAAGCATTCATTGGTCCAATCTTATTTTTATCAAAAAGTGGAAATCTGATCTAGGTGTGGCAGACTTGGCTTGATGGTTGTGGAGGGTTTGTGAGGGGGAAATCCACATCCTTTCCTGCTGGCTACCATCAGATTTCTAATTTGCAGTTCCTTTTGGTGTCCAGCACCTTAGGGATCCTTCTGAATTTCACATACTAAGTCAAACCTTTGATAGAAGGAAAAGTTGCTCACTTCAACTTAGCTGGATGAGTGAAACTTGACAGAAAGAGTAAGTGAGGCTACAGATGCCCAGTGGATAATCTATGCTACTCCTGCATCCCACCACTGGATGCCTGCTGGTGGTCTCATATCAAGATTTGAATTTGGGAAAAGGAGGAGAAAGGGAAGATAGAATGAATTTCGAAAACAAAATTGGTTTGGCTTACATTTATAGGACATACAGGAATGTCATATAAATGAAAATTTGATCTTATCAAAAATGTTTGATAATTTCCTGGTTGTAAAAGGCTGGCACAGCACCCTATAAGCAGAGAAGGAAGAGTAAATGCTGTGTGAGATACAGGAATTTTTTTGTTGTTGTTGATGGAAGAGAAATGTCAAGTATAAAGAGTAAAAATGCAAGAGGGCCAAAAATGTGTGGCCTCTGGAGTAGATGTGCTGGGAAGTAAAAGAATACACTACACATTTTGAAAGCACAGGATGAATGAATCCCACAGGCCAGCTTTGAGGCCTCAGCCAAGGATGCCAGCCTCTGTCTTTCTTTCTCTCTGTAGGAGGATTCAGAACTCTTTCTCTGTCAATACCTGTGCAAGATGTTCCAATTGGCATGAAATGTGAGATATCTAAACTTCATCAAGTATCTTCAGGGTTTGAGGCAGGGAACAGAGTGAATGGAGGAAAAAAGGACTACCTCCTGACTTCTAACTGGACACTAGCCCCAGAGAGATCACTGGCCACGTGGAGTTTTTTGAGGTACCCTTAAACTTCAACATCAAATAGTGTTAATTAGGAATATAAAGAACTAATTACTGGGTTAGGAATTCCACTTGACCTGGGACATGATCAGTTCAGGGATGCTGACAACACTCAGGAGTGTTGGACAGTAGAATGTAACAGTAGAAAGTATCAGTAGAATTTAATAGCACCAGAGAAATCAAGAAGGACTAAAGAAGATTAAATACACAAACAAATTGAAAGGGGACTTTTTCACAACAAGAAACATTGCAATAACTGTTTGGGGACAGTCCCCAACTAATGGGTTTAGAATTGATGGGTAAAGAGAGTAAGAAAACAGAGTTTAAAATCTTCTAAAGTTTGGCTAGATAAAAAGAGAATGATAAAGATTTATCCTTGAGGAGAAATAATTCAAGGAAAAATTAAATGTATTATGTTGCTTTTTAATTGCACTCTGTTATATTTCACTTTAAAGAATTAGTCATGTTGAGCATTTCTGCATGAAGAAATGAAAAATTAATGGAGAGAAACTAAGGTAAAAGAGAGGGGAGAGATACATCTTAGATGTCAATCTTCTAAATCTTGAATTGCTCATTTAAAATACTTCTTTCTTTCTCACTTTGAGCATATATGTGGACTCAAATTGCTATAATGTTCATACATGTTGATGGTGTAATTCATGCAAAAGAAGAAAAAGAAAGGTGGTGTCAATAATGTAGTGGAATAGGAGGCCCTAGACACTCCTTTCCTCCTGGGAAGACACTGAGGAAATACAAAAATACAAGGACCAATTCCTCTTATCAGAAATCCAGATATCACTTATAAGGCATCACTTATGAGACTCCCCACATGAACAAGAAGCCAGTGCACCGCCTCACTGCACTGAGGCAGACAGGAAAACATGGTATATACCATGGAATTTTATTCAGCCATAAAAAGAAGGAAATCCTGTCATACTGAAATATGGTATGATATGGATTAACCTAACGGACATTGCGCTAAGGGAAGTAAGCAGTCACAGAACAAATACTGCATGATTCCACTTATGTGAGGTATGTAATATAGTCAAAATCAACAAAGCTGAAAGTTAAATGGTGGTTGCTGGGGAATGGGTGGAGGGAAAAATAGTGAGTTGATGTTCAATGGGTGTAAATGTTCAGACATGAAAGATGAAAAATTTCTAAAAATCTGCTGTACAACATTGTGCTTATAGTTAATAACACCAAATTGCACACTTATAAATTTGTTCAGAAGGTAGCTTTCATATAATGTGTTTTTTTACCACAATATAAAAGAAAAAGGAAAAAAGAACTATGTAAATACGGGGAACAGGGTGAGATGAGGATTATGTAGTAAATTCTGAGATTTCTAAGAATGAGGAGTATTTATTCTGCACCAGAAAATGGAAATCAAGCCTGATATTTCTTAGTCAAGTTCTGAGTCATCAAATTGCCTTTTTACATTTTTCTTATTTCTTGCTCTCTGTGAAACTGCTAAGCTTTGATTTAAATGGTACATCTGGTATTTTACTTTTCCATGACATTTTTGAAAAAAATGGAAGGATTCTTAGATTTCAAGGTAATGTATCTCAGTCTAAAGGATTAATTACTAATTGTATTCAAAAACACTGGAGATCCAGATGGATTAAAGAATTAAGTGTAAAAAAATGAATAGAACATCTAGATGAATATTTGTATGATCTTGGAGCATGAAATTAATTCTTATACTGGATTAAGCAGTGTCCCGCAAAAATTCATGTCCACCCAGAATCCATGCATGTGACTTTATTTGGAAATAGTGTCTTTGCAAATGTACTCAATTTAAGATGAGGTCATACTGTCTTATGATAGGCCCTAAATCCAATATGATTGTTGTTCTTACAAGAAGAGGGAAATTTGGATGAAGATATACACATATACAGGGAGAAGGCCATGTGAGAAGGAGCCAGACTGGAGTGATGCCAAGGAATCTACACGCCAAGGAATGCCAAGGATTGCCTGCAGTCAAAAGAAGCTAGAAGAGAAGAGTGGAAACAGATTCTCTCTCAGAGCCTCCAGAAGTAACCAATCTGCCAATACCCTGTTTTGGACTTCTACTAGACACCACAATGATGAGTGATACATTTCTGTTATTTTAGGTCACTTGCTTTATGGTGATTTGTTACAGTGGCAACAGACAACTAATATATTTCCTATAAAAAAAGGAAAAGGAAAACTACAAACAAAAAGATTGGTTATTTGACTCAATAAAATATTATAATCATTTGCACATAAAACGTCAAAAGAACTGAAGGAAATATTTGAAACATTTAGGACAGATACAGAGTTAACATCCTTATGACATAATGAGTGCCTAAAAATAAATAAGAATAAGCAAACACCCATTAGGAAACTGTACTAAGAATATGAATAGACAATTCACCAAAGAAGCAAAAATATGTAATACACATATAAAAATGTGACCCATCTCTCTAAAAATTGAATAAAAGCTAAAATGAGAGACTTTTTAGCTGACAGAGTTGCAAATAATAATAGAAAAAAGGTACATGGCATTGTTCTAGATACTTTACATATTACTAACTCATTTAATACAATAACCTATGTGGTGATGTGATTATTGTAAGGTAATATTATTTTCATTTTATGAATGGGAAAACTGGGGAACAAAATTTGGCAAGATTATATTAAAATAACCATTCATATGTATCACATATTGGAAGGTAATTTGGCAAAATGTTTCAAGAATTTTGAAAATAATCACATCTTTTGATGCAAGAATTCCACTTTGAGGAATTTATCTTTTAAAAAATGAAACTAGAAATGAAAAGCAAAGAAAAAAGGAATGAGTAATTTCAAACAGAACTACAAAGAATAGGACAGAAAATTAAACAAAATCAAGTACTAGTGACTGTTTAAGCAACAATAATTTTATGAACATATACTCACCAAAAATGGAAAGAGATTGGCTGCTGCTTTAAGATGAATAAAAATTACATCTGCATAATGCAACACACACACATACACGTATGCACACACACAGAAGGAAAATATCTAATAAATTAGGCTTTGAATTTATTTTTGGAAATATCTAAATCAAATGTCAAAAAGTGCCAGCCTTCTAGTGTAATACATCCCACAGTAGTCTTTTGTTTGGCAAACTTAAAGCTGGAAATGTTTGAAGATTTAAATATAATTAGACTGGGTATGCACTCTCAAATTATTCGTGGGCCCTAACATTTTATTTTGTCTTAGAATATATCCAAATTAAACATTGCACTAGCAGGTCCCTGCAGACAGTTTAGATACTAATATCTAAGAAAGTATATTATATTTTAAAATAAATTATTAAAAATTAAATAAGGAGTTAAATAATTAGCATAGCAATAGATTAGAAGGATATCTTGTCAATGAAATAAATATATTATTCTATTTATTTCAAAAGAAATATTAAGATATGGGTTTTATTAAGATAAAACTGAAAAGCAAGGGAAGTTAAAAGTTTTCAGAAAGTATGAGTTTGCATATTTTTTTTTCTGAAAATAAATTAGACAATATTAACAGTAGATCATGAAAAGAAACAGAAAAATGAATGAATTGTGCTTACTTAAAAACAAACAACTCCACCAACAAATTCTATTATGAGAATATCACCTTCAAAAGTAAAACAAAGATTGAATTCAGCTAGGAATGACATACCTAGCCTTCAAGCAAGTTTTCCATGCCAGTTCTGGTTTAATCCAAGTCACTGCAGTAGCTAAATGTCAAGGGCATGTGACAGCTATTCCAGGATTGATGTGCCACGAGTTGGCTGCCTCACTTCACCAGCTCTCTGCAGACGGGTGTTTAACCCATGAAAACCATATCTAAAATGCCATGCCAATATCACTTAGAGGTAGTATATTCCCTTCTTACCAACCAAATAATAGTATGCATTTAAATTAAGTCAATTATGATTGATTAAGGAGTTTGTACAGCCTTTATAAATGAAGGGAAAAAACTGAACTATGTCCTGGATAAATGAAAAATAAAATCAAGAATAACACTGTAATTCTGTTCAGGGACTTCGGCTTATCTCTCTTTTACAGATTTGTTTTCCCCAGTACTAACTCAGATTATCTAAACATCGGTCCAACTGTGGCTGTTGTTAAACATATTTTCTAACTGGATGTTGGATGTTGGAGTTCAAGACTTTGCCAAGAATACATGAAATGTGTCAGTAACCAGTCCTAATGAGGAATAAAATCAGAGAAATATTAGATATTAGTCAAGAAACTGAACTCAAAATGAGATTTTCTAAAGTAGAATTTCTCTGTAATGATGGCAGATTAGTATATGATTCTGCAGTGATATCAAGAGGTAAGAGAACTTTACATGGCCTGTCTAAAAAAGCACTCCCTCCAAATATGGTCCACATGTTTTCTTTGCTTATTTTCTACATTACCAGTAAAGTCACTTATTTATTTGACCTCTTTTTAGGGTTAATATGACTAGACATTTTTTTCTCCTTATCTCTTGAGAGCATAACGGCATAAAAAAGGAATCTACCTGCAATGTATTGCCATAATGTTACTTGCAGAAGAAACAATTCACACTGAATGCATTCTACTGTAATATTATGAATATGAACTAGAACTTAAAAATGTAGAGGGAAGATGTGAAATTCAGTGATCCCCTAGCCCAGCTTCTGGTAAGTACCATTATATTCAGGAAAGAATTCAGCACGTAAGTTAGGTTGAAGCTATTCTCTGCAACACTGGTGGTGAAATATAATAGAAAGTTGCAAGCATACTACTTTCGAGCACATGCCAGAGTGTTGAATCCAATATATGTTTGCCCTACAAGAGACACTGTACAAATGATGCATTTACCTGTTTCGACTCATCACTGCCATGCAGACCTTCAAACCTTCTCCCAGGCTATGTACCATTCTTGAAATTATACCTTCCCACCTGTTTTTATCCCACCCCCCCTTACATAACTTATAATCACAGATTAATGATCTACTGGATGGATTTCCTAAAACTTACACTTTAATCCTGAATCTGCTGAGGTGCTATAGATTAGGTGAAACCTAGAAAGCTCAAAGGTTCAATTATTATCAGCATGCAAAAAGTTCAAGTCACAACCTCTTTTATTTTATTTTGTTGATTTAGACACTGTAGATGAAAATCAGAAGTATTTTTCGGAAAGAAAAACATACACACACATACAAACACACTATGAAACTAGCAAAAGAAAACCAATTTTCATCTAAACATTGTGCACTAAAAGGAGAAATCTCAAATGACTCAGGAAAGCAATGAAATTCAGTCTAGTAGTGGCTGTCTTTGTATTCTGCAGTATGTTAGCAAGGTATTCACGTGACTTAACATTCCACAGTCTTGGAGACAGTAAGAGCTATAAGATTTTAATTAATGCGTTTATATAAACTTGGATATTTTATTGAATATTTAAAAAAACAAAGATTTGTATATACAAAACAAAATTAAAATTTTAACATTCTAATATAATTATATAATATATTTAGAAGGTACTATGATGCTTAACAAGAGAACTGTGTTTGTCCCCAACACTTACGTGTGTTTTCAAATGCAATCTAGACCAAAAATTAGCATCAGAGGTCTATATTTTGGAACATCACGAAGAAATAAAACCAGAAATATATTGCTCTAGAAACTACAAATGAAGATTTAGCTTTCCTATTTGTGCTGAAACTTGTTTTACATTAGTATTGGAGAAACATAAACATTGGAGAAAATTAAAAAAGAAACAAACAAACACAAAAAGACTTTGGATTATCTTTAGAGACATTTGACTCCAATTTGTCTAAGAAGTCCTCTCCTTCATTGTTTCTTTACTCTCATTCAGAATTATACCAATTAGAAAAATCCTGTCAGATATAGTAAAATTAAATTCAACCTTTATCCTTTAACTATATAAATGTACATGTTGCTTATCCCAATTGCTTGTAATTGACTATGTTGGTTTCAAGAAGCAAACTTCAGCATTTCCTTCTTTAGGACAAAAAGCTGAGAATCTTGGACCACATGCATGCTGTTTATTCAACTGCAAATATTTATTAAAAACCTACTGTTTGCCAAATACTGTAAGAGTTCTCAACAAATGAAGATTAAAAGGACAGTCCACGAACAAATTATCCAGATGAGTGGAAATAAAAACACAAGGAATAGTCATTATAATGTATTAAAATCCATAACAAAAGTATAGGAGAAATGATATTGCTTGGTCTGGAGGTTTTCTCCAACAGGAATGCAACTGGCATTTTAGGTGGGATGATTCATTCTTGTACTCTTTAGACATTGTTCCCTAGACATTGTAGAATTTAGGCTCCCAGTAAAATTCTTCAATCATTATGACACTCATCATAATAACTCACAAAGCCCCCACTCATATTTCCAAATGCCTCCTCAGAGAGTGGGACCACCCTCTTCGAGAACCACTCTTACTAGATAGTGTCTACGGATGCTGTCAAACCTATCAGTATCAGTTCTATGAAAGGCAAGAATCTAGGAATCCATTTAGGTCTATCTAGATTTTCATGTATTCATATAAGGCTATACTGCTTATGAGCATCTTACTTAAAAGGCAAAAAGTATTGTTAAGATATCTGTAATTCACTGTAAAATATTTCAGCAAAGGCAGCGTGATATTATGTGTATATATAAATGATGTGCACTTAAATCCTAGGTGCATCATTTGCATTAATCAAGAATTCATATAAAAAATATTTTTAGTTATTCTTCTTATTAGAAAGTCAGTTACCTTTAGTTCCTATCAACACAAGAGGCTTTGCTGAATTACTAGTGGCCTAAAGAAATGGGTTGTCAGTAGTGCAACTAATGGTGGTCAACATAGTGGACTGGCTGAAATATTTTAGAGACACTTCCCATCCTTGCAAAATAGGAATGATCTCTATAGCAAACTGATCTATGCTAATCAGGTCATGCCTCATGCAGACACTGGAGAACTTTGAAACGGGCCAAGAGTTAGCTATTTTACCATAACTTCCCAACTATGCTATAATGAAAGCATGCCTCAAAGCAAATTCTGTCACACATACCAACATTTATTAAACATATCACTCTTCAGCAACAGACCCAAACTATTTATATTCTGTCAGGTATATTACTTTTCAGCCTCTATCTTTTTATGTTCTCTGATCAACTCTTTTCATGAAAGATTCTCTAGAGTCAGATATGACAACATTCCAGAGGAAGAATTCTATTATGTTGTATAGGAAGCATCAGGGAGCCAGAAATTCTCCTAACCCAGTAGCAGCACAGGCACATTTAGGAATCAAGCTTCAGGTACTAGAATGCTACAGGATGCTTACAACCTGGTCCTATGCGGTGTGGGAGTATCCAATGTACATATCTTGAACACCACTAATTATTCCAATATAGCATGTTATTTAACAGTTCCACACTCAACATGATTGTTAATAGGCCACTATTTGCAAAAATGAAAATCAATTTCTGACATTCACTCTTTTATTTTAAAAAGTACAAAATGTTGATATAGTTAACAGAGGCTCTGGAAATTCCCTCTTATGAAACATAGTAGCTGATCACGCATGGAATATGGGTTAGGAGAACTGTATCTGGAGATGAAATGGAAACTAAGTAATATATATATGGACATGACACTTGTCTATGTTGAGTTAATTTAAAGTAAATTATTGAGAGCATAGAAACACTTTAGAATTAATCCCTAATATTCCTGTACCCAGTCACACAGGTGAGCAATTTAGTTGTCTGATATGAACTTAAAAGAATGCTGATTTCAGAATATTTTTATGTATGTCTTCAATGAACCTTTCATACAAATTGTAATTTAACATCTTAAAAAACAGAAAACTGAAACTTCACCAAAGTTACTAAAAATTTAGTTTGAATGACTTTTTTGCATATGTTAGCTAGTAAATATTTATATGTGCAGTAGAATGTGGTCTTGGTCTTAATAACTTGAAAGTAAGATTGCAGAGAAATAGCCAGCATTTATCTACCTCTAATTACTGGCACCATCTGTTATCTAACTAAAAGAACCTAAATATGCTAACAAATTCCTTTAATATTAACCTTCCTATATTGTTGATGTATACTTTCTCTGATTTTCACATCAAAAAAAATTTTTCCCATGTTCTTGGTCTCTACCTCCCTATTGCTTCTCCTAATCCTATAAACAAGATCGAATCTTACTATTGAATAAACACTCTCTAAATCCTGTACCTATTAAACGATTTATATTATTTATTTTATTAACTTCTAAACTTTGAGAGAGAAGTTTCCATCACTTGACCTCCATTTTTTGCCTTCCCTCAACCCTTCCTATGTGTCTTAAATAAACAATTGTACGAAATTTCTCCCCAAGTTCTCCCAATTATTAGATTTGATGACCTCCTCTGTGTTTCTATCTAGAAATCTCTCTTCATCTTCCCACACTGTTTACCACTGTAGTCTTGAAATGTTTGTCTTTTTCCCAGTCTTACCTTACAGAGTCTTGCTAATCTCTTCTACAGTTCAGGCTAGTGCTTTTCAGTTTATTTATTTTTTAACTTTGGAATGTGAGAACTCAAACCTTCTCTTGCCTATTTATTTATGTATTTTTACTGAGGTAACATTGGTTTACAACATTATATAAGTTTCATGCATATAACATTACATTTCTACTTCTGTATACATTACAGAGTGCTCACCACCAAAAATTCAGTTTCCATCTCTCACCTGTTTTTCAATTTTATTTCCCAAATGCTCTTCCTTTTTTCATCTCCAAAATCTTAGCACTCCCAAGTGTTTTTAATCTCATCATGATTCTCTATACTTTATCTTCTCTTATCTTACCAACAACACATCAACTAAAATGGTTTTAACTCTCAACATTATGATAGTTTTTAAAGTATCTCCTGCTTCTTGAATTCCAGACCTGCACTATCTCTACTACCAAGCCTTTAAAACTCACACACACACACACACACACACACACACACACACACAAAGAGTGTATTATTTCTTACCTATGTCTGTTTTAAATGTCAAGCCTGCTCAGCGGTTGCCAGGAAGCCAATCTCCAATCTACAGGGTAAGTAAAATATCACTGTAAACATAACGAGATGGGTAACTGTGTTTCCAGAATTCTGTATGATTGGAAGTAATAACTGCATAAAACATTTGGGGATTGAGGCAAGACTGATATTTCAGATGCATTTTCAGTAGTAACTGGTATTTGTTAAGTGCCTCCTGAGGTAGATATGTCCAGCTAACGACAAAATTCATTCTATTCACTAGGATGTGCAAGCTAAGGCAGTACCAGAAGGAATCTTCCCCCTTCACTTCCCAAAGCAACACTCAAGGTCTTCTCTAATTAAAAGGTGAAAAAAATGTATTTAAAGGATATCCATCTGAAAGGCTACCACATTAGAATTTTCAGAGTTTTCAGATCTTGCTCTGCTCTTTCCTCTGCTACAAACCTTCTCTTTAATTTTCTTTGTTAGAGAATGTCATCACCACCCATCAAATCCACCAATATAGAAAATTGCTTTGCCTTCAGCTCTCATTTTCATCATTCCAATGTAATTGTTCACCAGTTTTGTTAATTGCGCTTTAAAAAAATTCTAATTCCTCTGCATTTTAATGGGTAATTTCTTAATGTAGATACTCATCATTGTCATAACCTTACTTAATTCATTGCTCTTCCTTTATACTCCCTCCCATGTCCACTTGTCATATTTTCAGAAATGTTATCTTATTGAAAACCATGTGGAATACTTTCACTTAAAATGTGCCAATGATTAAAAATTATCTAAAGGATTAAGTTCAAATTTCTTAGCTGTTCTCTGTAGCTCCCAACTCTTTGTGTGCAAATAACACCCTGATGTCATGTCTCAGCTTAAGAAGTACTTCCTCCACACTCTTATTTTCCCCCTTATTAGGAAACAATCTCTCCCTCTTCTAAACTCCTTAGAATTTATTTTTACTTTGCTTATCATGCTTTTCACTTTCAATCTTGTATTATAACTATCTATGTGCATATCCTATGTATGTAAGTCAAAATGGTGAGCACCTTCAAGGACTGTTTTAATTTTCTTAATGTACTTAATAATTTGTTGAATGAATAAATCAATGCTTAATCCTGCATTTGGGATATATGTATAAAGGCTCAGAAACATTACAGTGAGAGCAGATTGATAGGCGTACACAATAAGCAGAAAACCGCAGACACAGAACAGTTAGGAGGCTACTAAAATACTTCTGGCAAAGGGTCATGAACAAATATATAAAAAAGTATGAATCTCATCTCATCATCTATATTTTACTGTTCAGCTGCTTAAAAAGAAATACCCTTATCATAAACTGTCTCATAAATTTAAAGAACTGAAATCATTAAACTTGGAAAGTTGACTCTAGTCAATTACATAGGTCTTGGCTGTCATTATAAGATAGGTTTAAGTTCTGAGGAAATACCACATTTTCTGATATTATATATCTTAGTAACCAAATGAGGACTGTAGTGGGAAATTATCATCCCTGTCTCAAACTCTATAACTCTGTGAAGTCTGGCTCATCTTTTTTTCATTGCACAGCAGGTAAGAAAACTGGAAGGCTGGGTTGATGACTGTTATATCACAACCATTAAGAGGAAATAAGGCAAACTGTTCATCAAAGGAATGGCAACAACAAAAAAGAAATTATTGGGTTTCACAATGTCCAAAACTGATAACCCTAGTAGCACAGTCGTTTTCTAGTAGTCTTCGCTTAAAATTTCACATTATAATAAGTAGAAAGGCCAAGTAGATGGCCATTGGACTGGCAAAAAAACATCCTGTAAGTTTCATGAGTGTGACGTTTCTGAGCTGTATATATTATATATCCACATTTTTCATATGGATAGTGTATGATCAAGCCACCCAAGATGGCTGTTCTCTTGCTCTCTGTACATCCCCTGCTCAACCAGTGCCTCCCTCACCTATATCTTACTCACCCGACTGATCTTTCTACATGCTTGCCCCAGGCCCCAGCTAACAATTGGTCTAACTTTAGCAACCATGATACCTTATCAAAGGGCCGGTAAGGGGCATACCCTTCTGCTGGTTTCCCTAGTAACCGATGAGCCAACCTGACATCAATTCCTCTATAACTGGTAACCTCCCCTGGCTCCCCGCCCCCAAGCAAAGGTTGCTACCATGTCCTGCCCGCCTTCTGCAGCACACAGTGGGGTGTTGCTCCAGGACCTTGCTTCAGACAGGTAAGCTCCCTCATCCATTAAACCACTGATGTCTCTGTTGTTGACTCCTGGCTCTTTTCTTCGGTCTGGAGGCTAAGCAAGTACAGGCCTTGCAGGCCTGCGTGGTGCAGCCCAACAGATAGTATGTGCATTAAATACTTCTGTTATAATTCTGAAGGTAGCTGGCTCTATTGAACTAGATACACCATACTTAAAATGTTATACAAGAGCACAGATGCAAATAAAAGCTATATGAGTATTCAAAACAGTAAACTAGAATAATAAATTTGCATGGAAATACTTCCTATCATATATAATGTATTACTGGTGCAGAGCCAAATTTAAAATTTCTCAAGTAGCCATTTTTAAATTATACTGTATTATATAGTAGCTAGTTCTAAGAGATATATCAATTCCCTATACCCACTCTATATTTCTACTATTTCACTGGAATCAGGGAAAGTGCAGAACTATGACCAGAACAGAGTGATTTCTCTCTCCCTAATTCCTTCCACAGAAAGGCTCATATCTTCCGGTTTCATAGACAATGCCAGGCTTCCATTAATGCTAAAACAGTGCTATATCATTATCATATATCCCATTTCAGGATCTTTCTTTTCCCCTTTTCCATGATCTTAATGCTCATGGTGGTTTCAACCACCACCCCCAAGAGATATTCTACTCTTTGAGCCATTCCCTCACTTTTCCTATCAAAATGTAGCTGCTTATGTTTTGCTTCCTTACATACAGTAGGAATCTCTTAAATATATGTAGAAGCTCAATAACGGCTTCTCAAAGGTATCAGGTCCCAATCCCTAGGAAGTGTAAATCTTATACATGTGATTAAATGAAAGATCTGGACATGGGGAGATTATTCTAGTTTACCTGAGTGGGCCTTAAAGACCATAGCGAGTGTCCTTATAAGAGAGAAATAGAGGGAGGTTCAATGCCACACCAAATGAAGGCAGAATTTAGAGTGCCTCAGAGAAAGGAACACCAGTAGCCATCATAAGCTGGAAGAGGCAAGGAATGGATTCTCTTACACAGCCTCCAATGGATGCACCCCTGCCGACATCTTAATTTCAGACTTCTGGCCTCCAGAACTGTAAAATGATAAATTTCTGCTGTTTTATACCACCATGTCGGGACAATTTCTTAACAGCAGCCCCAGGAAACTAGTACAATAATCTAATTAATAAATCCCTGCTAAAATGGTCAGTACATAGTGTGGCTTGATATCTTACCCCTGAAAGAAATGATTCAAAATGACAGAGACTTCTAGAGAAAAAGCTTTAACTTAACGGAATATATTTCATATCATTGGGAGTTTGACTATGTTACTCACCAGTGTAAGAGTGTTTCTGAGTAGGAAGACCTTTCCAGTTTGAAGCAAGTAGGTATCACTTAAACTTCCTAGAATCAAGTCTGGCAATAGCCAATCTCATAATAGCATGTTAAAGTATCTCTAACACTTCAAACAGTTTATCTTTTCTTCCCTATTATTTCTTCTTCCAAACTCAAAACATCTAGAAAACTAAGTTAATAGGCAACTGCTGGAGAAAAGATCCTAATGAGTTTAAGGCACAAGGTCACTCCAGCTGCATTTAAACATTACCCACCAGCTAAATCCTACTAGATATTAATTCAGAGTAGAGGATGCTTTCTCCAATTAGAAGAGTAATCTATCTTGCAGAATGAAATCAAGTTTATTAGAACTATCTGGATGTCACAAGAGTCAAGGTTTATTTTAAAAAATTACTTCTAAGGAAGAGAAACTAAGAAGACAAAATATACATTGAGGGTACTTTCTTACAGAAAGCATATTTTTTGAAGAAAGCATAAGATACTTTCCATGTGCATATTTTAAATAATAGAGAAACTTTTCTTTAATTCTGCTTTCTCTCCCTGCTATTCATTCTCCCAACTTCTATGCCTTGAATAGTTAGCCTTTTATTCATAATTTTGTAGACCTGTGTACTCTCTGAACAACTTTATTTCTTTTACCTGTTCACTTTCAGAAAGACAATAAACCAGAAGGGCAACAGTCATTTCTCATGTGCTATTACCAGATTAATAACTTAGTAAGAAGAAAATTAGAAATGTTATAAATCATAATTTTGGTTGCTATTTTATTAACACTTTTTGAAGTATATTGTTCACTCAGAAAGGTGGACCAAAATAAGAACAGAGACCATTTATGACCACAAAGCACAGAAATCTGTGTAGCTACCAACTAAGTCAATCAATAAAATTTGATCAGAACCTCAGAAGCTCTCTTCTGCATCTTCCTTATTTCCTTCCTTCTCTGTAAAAGTAATTACTCTCCTGACTTCTAACACCATAGAGTTGTTTTGTCTATTTTACACTTTATATAAGTGAGACCAGCACAGCATGTACTACTTTGTGTCTAGCTCTTTTGGTTCAACCTTATGTTGGTTATATTAATTCATATTGTTGTAGCAGATATAGTTGTTCAATTTTGGTGTTACATTCATCCACTGAATGAATTCACCATAATTTACATATCCATTCTATTGTAGATGGAAATTTGATTTTGATATATTTTATAGTTTATGTCATGAACTTTCTTGTGCATGTATCTTGACATATTGCCTGAAATTTTGTTGTGTGTATGTATACCTTGATAACTTAGTATGGAATTGGTGGGTCATACATATCATTTTAGTAGATAATATCAACTATGCCAAAGTGGTTCTAAAATTTATACTCCCATACTAAGTCATATCTCATTTTTCTAATTTTACCTATCATGACAAGTGCTGTTCGCTTATATTGTTAATTTTCATTCTGATGAAAAGGTTGAGAAATTTCTCATGTATTTATAAGCCATTTGGGTATCTCTGTTTGTGATGGTCCTGTCCAAATTGCAAGGCAATAACTCTCTTGGGTTATCCATATTTTCTGACTGTAGGAATTCTTTATATATTCTTTGTATAAACTCTCTTGGTGACATGTTGCAAATAACCAGTCACTGGTTAGGTATTTACTCTTTTAATATTGTTTTTTGATAAGCAGAGTTCTTCTATTTAATGTTGCATAATACTAAGTTTTGCCTTTATATTTAGTGTTTTTATCATATTTAAGAAAAGTTTGCTTACCCAGAGGTCATGAAGACACTCTTTTATATTATTTTCTAGAAGCATTCTGTTTTTTACCTTCAAAACTACACTTTGCTTGTTTTTTTATTTTCATTTTCTGTAGACTATAACTGCAATCTGCATGGCACTTATTTGGGGAATGACATAAGGTAGGCATTGTTTCTTTTTCTTATTTGCTATATGGGTATCCAATTATCATAATGCATTTGATTGAGCCAACTAACTTTCATCCATTGCTCTGTAATGCTACCTTGTAAAAAATCAAGCATGAATTATATTTTCAACTCTCAATCATGTTCCATTCTTATATTTGTCTGTCCTGAGCCAACAGTACCCTGTCTTAATTATTGTAGCTTTATAATACATCATGATACATGGTAGTGTATATACACTAATTTTATTTTTTTTCTTAAAGAGAGATTTTATATCCTTGGCCCTTTGCATTTCCTTCAATTTAGAGTCAGCTTGCCAGTTTATACAAAGCCTCACACTGCTGACATTCTGATTGGATTAAGTTTAATCTGCAGACCAATTCAAAGAAAACTGACAATGTAACCCATGGATATACCAGATCCTTTCATTTATTCTTCTCTATAGTTTTTGCAAACATTTCATTAGACATATTTCTAAGTATTTTATATTATAAATGCTACTGAAAATTATAAAATTTGGAAAAACTGTATTTCCTATTACGTCTGATTACAGATATAAAACTGGTTTTTGTATAATGACTGTAAAATAGCATAGCTGAATTCACATATTCTAATTTATCTATAGATTCTTTTGAATTTTCATTATATACAATTATAATAATAATAACTGTGAATAAGGAGAGTTGTATTCATTCCTTTTTAATTGTTATATTATTATTTTTATTGTCTTATTATACGATCTAGCTCCTCTAGTAGAATATTTAAGAGAAGTAGTGGCAATGGAAATTCTCTCATTTAGAATATGAGAGAGCTTTCAAAATTCTACAAACAAGTACAAGGTTTAGCGGCACATTGTTAATTAAGGTTGTTTTTTGATCATTAATTTTTATCAGATTAACTTCTGTTTCTACTTTGGTAAATGTTTATAAAGAGTAAATTTTGATTGTAGAAAATGCTTTATCTGGAACTAGTGATATGATTTAATCAGCTATTCTTTTTTTTGCTACTGTGGTAAAACACATTAATTGATTTTCAAATGTTAAACTAACATTGTATTCCTGAGAAGTAACAAATTGTGACATTACAGTATCCTTTTTATAAATTATTACATTTGATGAGTTAATATTTTGTTTAGGATTTTATATCTGTGTTTTTTAGTGAAATTTCCTTGTGATTGTTCTGAATTGTAATGTCCTCATCAAGCTGGTTTCAAAGTTACACTGATCTCATAAAATTAGTTAGAAATTTTCCTACATCTTCTGTTCTGTGGAAGAATTTGTGTAGTATTTTCTTCCTTTCTTTCTTCAATATTTTGTAGAGTATACTTCAGAAGCCAGTTTGGTCTCAAATTTTCTTTATTTTAATATTTAAGTCTTTGATAGTTGTAGAATGCTCATATTGTGTCTCTCTTCTTGGGTAAGTTTTGGTAGCTATATTTTTAGAGGAATTTGTCCACTTCATCTAAGTCTTAAAATTGAACATGTTTCTCTCATAAAAAGATGAAACTGACACTTCTTTCTCATCTCCAACATATCAATTTTTATAGTTTTGAAAATAAATTTTTGTACATTTTTTACATTTCTGTTAAGTTTGAACTTATGTTTTTATCAATTACTTGGGCTTAGTTTTAAGCTACTGGCCATGATTCTGTCCATCTGGTCTTTTAAAAAATGTAATGGCTTTCCTATTCTTAAATTATTTTCATTTATCTCTGACAGTTCATTAATAACTTTTCAATACTTTATTTTTGGACAAGTATATGATCATTCTACTTTCTAATTTCTTTTTTTTTTTTTTTTGGATTAACTTCATCCTTTATTAGGCTTTTTTTCTGATTTCCTATCTACATTGAAGGTTAAACATCTATAAAAGTTGCTCAATTATCTCCAAGGTTTAATAATTGGAATAGAAAATTTGATGCCATTCTTGTGTTTCTAAACAAAAATGCTGTTTTATTTTTTAAGTTTTGCTATTGTTTTCTCATTTCGCTTATCTGCTTGTTTGTCTGTATGATTTTGGAGCTTTGAATAGCTTACACTTTCTCTTACAGTTGATTTTTGCATGGAAATGATAAAACTAATATTTCCTGTTTTTTGTCCCATTGTTTCCCATTCCTATTATTCTGTCTCCAACACAGACGTCTTACTACTTCTTATATTCACCCAGGGATATAAAGAAGAATTACTAATGGTGGACTGAGAACATCATAAAAGATATTATAAAGTTCTTAAGCTCTAAGATAATACAAGAAGAAGGGTATACCTGTTTAATGGTCTTGAACATTACCTGGTCTCTGGCATAGAGACAGGCATAAGAGTCAGATGAATTATCTTTTTACTATTCTTCATCCTGACTGGTTTGACCTTACTCAAGACCTGCAAATACTGTGTAAAACTTGTGTTCCACTGTGAGTGGCAGGAAATGGGAGATTAATAGAGTAAAACATATGCTAGTGGCTCTAGTAGCCATTTTCTAGTAGTATGACCATGTAATGTTACTTAACTTCTCCTATAAACTGGGAAAAAATTATTATAAAATTATAAACTTATTATAAAATTATAAGTTATAAAATTGTTATTCTTGTTATTGTTAGCATCAGCATCAGGACCACTATTTTAAATTTAGGTCTACTGTTGAAGTTAGAGAAGACCTGATCAGAAGGTTGGTTGTGAATCCCAGTTTTTGTTACGAATTATTATGAATTGTTTCCTTTTACTAGTTTGGAGATTATTTTAGTGCTTAGGCAAGTCATAGTTTCTTAAGACAGAAAGTAGTTAATATAAAGTTTTGTTTCTCCAAATTTTGATTATGTTTTTAATCTCACAATCAGTTATTTAAACAAATTCCTGTGTCTTCTCCCAAAACCATAAAGGTGATGCTTACCCTCTGTCTCTTCCTCTTAGATTGGATAGAGCCTCATTTTAACTTCAGGAATGGTTACATTATTTCCAGAAATGTCCTGCAATACCATGAAAACATCACTCATAGACTCAACTCTGTAATTTCAAGTGCGGCATAGGATGATTTTTACCTTTCCAATAACCTTCTTCTGGATGAGCAGTGGAAAATTGTCCAAATGATGCTTTCAGCTTCAAGTTTCCCCTCTGGTTTACAAAGCTATTCACCTATCAGCTGCCAACATTCACATCACCATAGTTACCTAATTTCTGAACTATTGTTGTAATATCCAGTCTGGTCTCCCCACTTCCAATGTCACTTTATGCAAAGCATTTTTGTAGTGATACCCCTGTGCTTTTTTATAACAATCTAGATTACGACTCCCTATATTCTGCAGAGCAAACAATACCTATCAGGTACATAAAATGTTGCAGATGCCTCACATGTATAATTACCAGGCTTCATGCTAACCTAAGAAGCATTATTGCAATCCTATAGCAGAGCAAATGGAGACAAAAGTAGGTAGGTTATTCACATAGCTAGTGAGAAAAAAAAAAAATCCAAGATGAAATCAAGTTCTAACTTCAAACACAGGAGTTCTCTCCATGTTAAAAAGTCACCTCCTAGTTCTGTGAAAAATGCCATTGGTAATTTGATAGGGATTGCATTGAATCTGTAGATTGCCTTGGGGAGTATAGTCATTTTGACAATACTGATTATTCCAGTCCAGGAACATGGTGTATCTCTCCATCTGTTTGTATCATTTTTTATTTCTTTCATCAGCGTCTACAGTTTTTGGAGTACAGATCTTTTGCCTCCTTAGATAGGTTTATTCCTAGGTATTTTATTCTTTTTGATGCAACGGTTAGTGGGATTGTTTCCTTAATTTCTCTTTCATTGTTAGTGTAGAGAAATACAACAGATTTCTGTGTATTTGTTTTGTATCCTACAACTCTACTGAATTCACTGATGACCTCTACTAGTTTTCTGGTAGCATCTTTAGGATATTTTATGTATAGTGTCATGTCATTTGAAAACAGTGACAGTTTTACTTCTTCTTTTCCAATTTGGATTCCCTTTATTTCTTTTTCTTCTCTGATTGCTGTGGCTAAAACTTCTATAACAATGTTAAACAATAGCGGTGAGAGTGGGCAACCTTGTCTTCTTCCTGATTTTAGAGGAAATGCTTTCAGCTTTTCCTCATGGAGTATGATGTTAGCTGTATGTTGGTCATATATAGCCTTTATTATGTTGAGGAAGTTTCCCTCTATGCCCACTTTCTGGAGAGTTTTTATCATAAATTGGTATTGCATTTTGTCAAAAGCTTTTTCTGCATTTATTAAGATGATCATATGGTTTTTATTCTTGAATTTGCTGATGTGGTGTATCACAATGATTGACTTGCAGATATTGAAAAGTCCTTGTATACCTAGGATAAATCCCACTTGATCATTGTGTATGATCCTTTTAATGTATTGTTGGATTTGGTTTGCTAGTATTTTGTTGAGGATTTTTGCATCTATGTTCGTCAATGATATTGGCCTGTAATTTTCTTTTTCTGAGGTATCTTCGTCTGGTTTTGGTATCAGAGTGATAGTATGGAGACATAAAAGACTCTGAATTGCCAAAGCAATCTTGAGAAAGCAAAACAGAGCTGGAGGAATCAGGCTCCCTGACTTCACACTATACTACAGTAATCAAAACAGTATGGTACTGGAACAAAAACAGAAATATAGCTCAATGGAAGAGGAAAGAAATAAACCCATGCACATATGGTCAATTCATCTATGACAAAGTGGGCAAGACTATACAATGGAGAAAAGACAGTCTCTTCAATAAGTGTTTCTGGGAAAACTGTACAGCTACATGTAAAAAACTGAAATTAGAACAGTCTTTAACACCATACGCAAAAATACACTCAAAATGGATTAAAGACCTAAATGTAGGACCAGAAAGTATAAAACCTTCAGAGGAAAACATAGCCAGAACATTCTTTGACATAAATCATAGCAATATATATTTGGATCCACCTCCTAGAGTAATGGAAATAAAAACAAACAAATAGGACTTAATTAAACTCAAAAGCTTTTGCACAGCAAAGGAAACCATAAACAAAACAAAAAGACAACCCACAGAATGGGAGAAAGTATTTGCAAACGATGCAACCGACATGGGATTAATCTCCAAAACTTACAAACAGCTCATGTGGCTCAATATCAAAAAAACAAACAACCCAATCAAAAAATCGGTGGAAGACCTAAATAGACATTTCTCCAAAGAAGACAGATAGATGGCCAAGAGGCATATGAAAAGATGATAAACATAGCTAATTATAAGAGAAATGCAAAGCAAAACTACAATGAGATATCACCTCACACCAGTCAGAATGGCCATCATCAAAAAGTCTACAAACAGTAAATGCTGGAGAGGGTGTAGAAAAAACGGGACTCTCCTACACTGTTGGTGGGAATGTAAATTAGTACAGCCACTATGAAGAGCAGTATGGAGGTTTCTTAAGAAACTAAAAATAGAGCTACCATGTGATCCAGCATTCCCACTCCTGGGCATGTATCCAGAGAAAAACATAGTTTGAAAGGATACATGCAACCCAAATGTTCATTGCAGCGCTGTTTACAATAGCCAAGACATGGAAGCATCCTAAATGTCCATCGACAGATGAATAGGTAAAGAAGATGTGGTACAGGTATACAATGGAATATTATTCAGCCATTTAAAAAGAATGAAATAATGCCATTTGCTGCAACATGGATGTGCCTGTGGATTATCATACCAAGTGAAGTAAGTCAGAGAAAGACAAATACATGATATCGCATATATGAGGAATCTAAAAAAAAGATACAAATGAACTTATTTAGAAAACAGAAACAGACTCAGACTTAGAGAATGAACTTATGGTTACTGGGGGGAAGGGTTGGGATGGAAGGTATAGATTGGGAGTCTGGGATTGACATGTACATACTGCTATGTTTAAAACAGATACCAACAAGGACCTACTGCATAGGACAGGGAACTTTGCTCAGTACTCTGTAATAATCTAAATGGGAAAATAATCTGAAAAAGAATAGATATATGTATATGTATAACTGAACCACTTTGCTATATACCTGAAACATAACATTTTTAATCAACTATACTCCAATATAAAATAAAAATTTTTTAAAAGTCATCTCCCACTAAAGTCTATGATAGTGAAAGCCCTGCATGAGTTGACTCCGATTTTTTTTTCCAACTTTAGTTTCACTACTTTTTACCTTTAAGTTGAAATGTATCCTAATCGTGAGCATGCTTTGTGATTTCTTCCTCCATTACTGTATAATCATTATTTAATTCAGCTTTTATTGTCCCTCCTCATGATGCCTAACTTTTGGAATCCTTTCCACAAGGGCCATTTCAAATACTGCTTCTTCCTTGAAGGACTGACAGATTTCCTTCTACAAAGTAATGAGCAATTACTCATTTTTATCATTTCTTAGTACATTGTTTTATAGTAACATATTAGATTCATTTATCTACAATTTTTTTCCCTAAAACAACTTAGATATTCCTCTAGAGATATAATTTAATTGTATGTGTGTCTAACTTTGGTAAATCAAGTGACTTATACAGAACGGGTGTTCAATACTATGTTTAACTTGAAGTATCCAAAGTAAATTATCACATTAGTGTTCACTGGGACTACAATTCAGGACTTCCCATGGCAGAGTTCCTTCCTTTATATGTGACCTGCCTGGAAAAATTATTACTAAATTTTTATATAAGTTCAATGTGAGCAACTTTAAAAACAATTAGTAAAATTGACAAAAGTTATGAAGTAGATACCACATCATAAAATGTACTTTCCACCTTCATTATTTAACACAAATACTATTTTCCCCTTTATCTATTTTCAGAAGAGAGACAGTGAACGCTTGATTATTCAAGAACTGATTATACAGTTTGTAAATTATCCAGGTCATTGACTTCTCCTCCCTTCTGCTGAATGACTTTTACCCATTTTTCCCTTCATTAGCACAGTGAAATTCAGAGGAAGTAAAAAACATGCAATTCAAGCCATTCAATTTTGCTTCTTGCAGTGGAATAAATAATAGAGGATAAATTTCAATTATTTGTCAAAATAATGCTGGGAATTTTTAATGTTCCATCTCTGTCATTAATAGAGTTAATTGACAGTTGACTCTACATTTGGTATTAAAAAATAAATCAGCATTCTTCATTGCCCCTTCAGTGAAATATTGTTCCTTATGATGAGTGGCTATTTGCAAGGCTAATCAACATGCATGTGCCAAAAGCTCTATAAATTACTGTGACTTTCTTAACTAATAAAAACTATAAATATGAAAGTTGTGTCCAACCACAGTACCCATCCTCAGTTACAGGGTTTCTTTCACCTTAACAAGAGGCTATCTTCCCAGGCACATCTCCTAGTAAAATAAATATCACTTAAGGCAACATCTCATTGTATATACACGTTTGATTAAGTATGTGATGTGAGTTATATCCTAAATATCCCAAAGAGTATGAAATGAGCACTGGTAGAGAATGAGAAAGTTAATCAGGGACAATTCAAAGGGCCCTTTAGGTAAGTATTTTAATGTTCAGCCTGTACTTTCAATAATACCTAATGTCAATCCACTATTCACAAAATAAAGAACGAAAGAAAGAAAAAAAGAAAGAAGCTAAAGGATCTGATGTCTAGTATACATGGAGACAACTTCAAAGAAGCACTGTGATACCAAGTCAACTGCATAAAAAAATAAATAAAAGAAATTGAATGATAGACATTTGTCCCTACTATCTCTAGGATCTTTTTGATTTTAATAAAAGTATCTCCCCCAGAAAAAAGTGGCATTTCTAACCAATGTTAATATCAGACAGTTAGTGATTTTACTGAAATGCAGGTGATTAATCAATATGCAAAGACCTAAGTAAGATGTGGATAAAGGAGCCATTTCCCAAAATATAAATACCAAAAAATGCAGAAAGAAAGAGCCTATCAGAAAATACATTTAAAAATAATTTAAACCATCTATAAAAATTATGGTATAAGCTTGATGAAGGAGGGCCAAGAAAAAGAAAAAAAGGATTTTGAGAAGAAATAAATTTGGGGTAAGATTTAGAACATGCATACACCAGAATACAACAGCTGTATTTTTCCCTGAACTTCTGCTAACAGTGTCATGTTATTATTGGGCCCTACCCCTCCCTCTGGCAGGGTTGTCGATTAAGGCTTGTACTTTTTTGCCAAAGAGAAGTCACCTGACCCATTCTGGTAAATCAGAGTACTCAATTTGTGTGACCTAACAGAACCAATCAAAATCCTTTACTTGGAATTGAAAATGCATACTTTTCCTAGGTTTATTGAGATATAATTGACACACAACATCGTAGAAGTTTAAGGTGTACAACGTTGATTTACTATAAATAATATACATATATCACAAAATGATTACCACCTTAAATTTAGCTGACTCCTCCCTCACATCACATAATTGCCATTTTTTTTGTGGTGAGAATATTTAAGATCTACTATCTTAGCAACTTTCAAGTATATAATACCACATTATTAGCTATAATCACCATGCTGTACATTATATCCCCAAAACTTATTCATCTTATAACTGGAAGTTTGCATGACCAACATATCCCCATTTCCCCCACTGCCACCACCACCACTGACCCTGGTAACCAGCATTCTAGTCTCTAAATTTTTAGCTTTTTAGATTCCACATATAAGTGATATCACACAGTATTTGTCTCTCTCTGTCTGACTTATTTTACTTAGCGTAATGCCCTCAAGGTCTGTGCATGTCGCCACAATGGCAATATTTCCTTCTTTCTCATGGCTGATTAACAGTCCATTGTACCATATCCTTTCACCTGTTGACAGACAGACACTTAGGCTGTCCCCATATCTCATATCTTGGCTATTGTGAATACTGCTTCAATGAATATGGGAGTGCTGATATCTCTTTGAGATCCTGTTTTCATTTCCTTTGGGTATACACCCAGAAATGGGGCTGCTGGATCATATGGTAGTTCTATTTTTAATTTTTTGCCATACTGTTTTCCATAGTGGCTGTACCAATTTACACTATGATCAACAAGAAAGTGTTCCCTTTTCTCCATATCTTCACCATTTTTTTTTCTCGTAATAGTCATCCTAACACATGTGATGTGATATCTCATTGTGGTTTTGATTCATATTTCCCTGATGATTAGTGAGGCTGTACAACTTTTCATGTAACCTGTTGGCGATTTGACTATCTTCTTTGGAAAAATGTTTGTTCAGTACCTCTGCCAAGTTTTTAATTGGACCGTTTGCTTGTTTTTTTGTATTGAGTTGTATGAGTTATTTATATATTTTGTATATTACCCCCTTTGCAGATATATAATTGGAAAATATTTCTCCCATTCCTTAGCTTGCCTTTTAATTTTGTTGATTGTTTCTTTTGCTGTGCAGAAGCTTTTTAGTTTGATGTACTCCTACTAACTAATTTTTGCTTTTGTTGCTTTTAGTGTCATATGCAAAAAATCATTGCCAAGACCAACATCAAGGAGCTTTTCCCTATATTTTCTTCCAGCACTTTGCAGTTTCAGGTCTTATGTTTCAGCCTTTAATACACTTTAACCTTTGTGAGGGGTATAAGATAGAGGTCCAGATTCATTCTTCTGCTTGCGGTTATCTAGTTTTCTCAACACCATTTACTGAAGAGACTATGCTTTCCCCACTGAGTTTTCTTGGCTCTCTTTTCAAGTATTAGTTGACTCTATACATGAGAATTTATTTCTGGGCTCTCTTTTCTATTCTGTTGGTCTACTTCTGTTTTTATGCCAGTATCAGTATATACCTTGTAGTATAGCTCAAAATGAAGAATTGTGATGTCTCCAGTTTTATTTTTTCTCAGTATTGCTTTCCTATTTGGGGTCTTTTGTGGTTCCATACAAATTTTAGGATTATATTTTTTTAATTTTGTGAAAAATGCCATTAGAATTTTGATAGAGATTGCACTGAATATACAGATGGCTTTGGGTAGTATGAACATTTCAATATTAATTCTTATCTTTCCATTGTTTATGTCATCTTCAATTTTTTTCATCAAAGTCTTAATAGTTTTTAGTGCACAGATCTTTCACCTCTTTGGTTAAATTTATTCCTAATGTGGTTGTGAATGGGATTATTCTGTTTCTTTTTCAGATATTTCATCATTAGTGTACTAGGATTTTCTATATATAAGATCAAATCATATGCAGACAAAGACAATTTCACTTTCCTTTTCTATTTGGATGACTTTTATTCTCTTTACTGGCTGATTGCTCTGGCTAGGATTTCCAGTACTATATTGAAAAAGAATGGTGAGAGCGGACACACCTATCTTGTTCCCAATCTTAGAGGAAGAGCTTTCAACATTTCACCTTTGAGTATCATGTTAGCTGTAGGCTTGTCATATTGGCCTTTCTTATGTTGAGACATGTTCCTATGATACCCAGTTTGTTCAGTGTTTGTATCATGAAAAAATGTTGTATTTTGTCAAATGCTTTTTCTGTATCTATTGAGATTATCATATTTTTAAATATTTCATTCTATTTATATGGTATATAGTATTTATTGATTCGCAAATGTTGAACCATTTTGCAGCCATTTATGGGAAAAATTCTTCTTGATCATGAGGTAAGCTCTTTGTAATGTGCTACTGAATTTGGTTTGTTAATACTCTTGAGAACTTTTGCATCTAATTTCATCAGATATATTGGTCTGTAGTTTTCCTTTTGTGTAGTATTCATATGTAGCTTTGGTATCAGGGTAATGTTGGCCTTGTAAAATTATTTTGCAAGTGTTCCCTCCCTTCAAATTCTTGGGAAGAATGTGAGAAGGACTGACATTAATTCATTTTTACATGTTTGGTAGAATTCACCAGTGAAACCATTTGGTCCTGGGTTTTTATTTGCTGGGAGGTTTTTCATTACTGATTCAATCTCCTTACTTCTTATTGGTTCAGGTTTTCTATTTCTTCATAATTCAGCCTTGGTAGGTCGTATGGTTGTAGGATTTTATCCATTCATTCTAGGTTACAAAATTTGCTGGCATATAATTGTTGATAGTATTTTCTTATGATCCTTTGTATTTCTGTGGCATCACTTACAATGTTTCCTCCCTCATTTCTGATTTTCCTTTATTTGAATTCTCTCTCTTTTGTCTAGCTAAAGGTTTTTCAATTTTATCTTTTCAAAAAATCTACTCTTAGTTTTGTTGACCTTTTCTATTGTTTTCCATTCTCTATTTCATTTTTTTTCTGAAAATGCACACAAGTTTAACAAAACCTCTTCTTTGGATTTTCAGGCATTAAGGCTCATGGAAACCTGAATTTTTAGTGTCACCCTTGCTAGCAAATGCAAGAGACATACCTAGAAATCAGTAGGCATAATTTTCAATGATATTAATCTAAATATACTTCAAGGGGCACAATTTCTGTGCTTAAACTTAGCAACGATGTGAGCCCACCTACTTCCTCATTGATTAACCTGCTTTCAGGTGAGTTTTGCAATTGTGCACATGCATGCATGAAGAGGAATAGCAAAGGAAGCTAAAGTTGGTAGAATTGTTTACACACATTAGTGGGTGAAAAATGCACAAGTCATGAGCAGAGAATCTAAGTAGAAAAAACTTGAAGAATGAATAAGAAGATTTAGAGAAAATTGTGTAGAAGTTGGTAAATAAACTGAGTAAAAGTACAACAGACTCATACTGTTACATACATTTTTAAAAACATAAACACGTTAGGGGCTTCCCTGGTGGCGCAGTGGTTGAGAGTCTGCCTGCCGATGCAGGGGACACGGGTTCGTGCCCCGGTCCGGGAAGACCCCACATGCCGCGGAGCAGCTGGGCCCGCGAGCTATGGCTGCTGAGCCTGCGCATCCGGAGCCTATGCTCCGCAGCAGGAGAGGCCACAGCAGTGAGAGGCCCGTGTACCGCAAAAAAAAACAAAAAACAAACATAAACACGTTAAAAAAATAAAAACCACCTATAATTTCATTACCTAATGAAACCACTGCTGTCATTCATTTATTTATATCTGTATTTATCCATTCATATAATTAACCAGATTTCTATCTTGGAACATTTTTAAAAGGCTTCCGTTTTGCCCTCTTAAAATTAGTATTGTAATAAAGGTACTTTAATTTCCTTGAAGTTGATTAATAAAAGATAAATTGTTAAATCAAGTGTCAAATTCTTTTAACTGACAGTTTGAAAGATGAAAATAATAGTGTTATTATGACTTTGTTTGTCTTTATTTTTTCCCCAATGGTAAACTGTAGTTTATTTATACTAAAAAAAAAATATGTACATGCATATTTATACATGAATATTCTATTATACACAATATTTATCATTTTAGAATCAGGTAGACAATTGTAGCTTAGATCACAATGGTACGTTAGGTTGCATTAACTAACTTTCTATTACCTCCTTGTAAAAAAGTAGTAACTTGACAGTAGATATTTCTGAATTTTTAATGATACTGTGTTTATATAGGGGATTTTTGTTCTACCTTCTGTCATTCAGAAGAAACTCCCATGCTTATATTTGCAGAGATTATGATGAATAACCACCATTCCTATATTTCTCTCCCAGCTAAACTTTTCTTTCATTCACTGATATATCTGTTCATTCAATCAGTAAATATTTCTTGTATTGCCTTAGAACTTAGCAATCATTGCCTATTAAAGTAATTGAAGATTCTGAACAAGTTCTGTTTTTCTCTTACTCCTCTGTCACTGTCTTTATTATAAGATACTTGACCTTTAATTTAGGGATTCTTTAATTATTAGAAAGGTTAAATATTGTTATATATTTACTGGATTATTATTATTCCCTTTATCATCAGACCTTTTTTTTTCTTCTAGATTGTATCTCTTTTAACTTGTGTGAAAAATCTCTTAATATATTAGGGTCTCTTGGTCTATTATATTTTATATGTTGCAATATTTTCAGTAAGGATTCCTATGCCTTTTATTTACAATTAGTTTTTATGAAGAATAATTTTAGTTTTTGACTTGTTATATTAGAGTGCATGAGTAAAACTCAGGGCTCTAAAGATAAAAATGAAACAATGAACCTGAACAACTAGAGGGGGGGAAAAAAGGAAGATCCTGTAATGCTTAGAGAAGAGAAAGAGAAAAATGACCTGAAATAATGCCAAGTTAGCTTTGGGCACTGGGTATTGCCATGGGCAGTAGTGAGTAACTGAAGAGAGAGAGAAAAAAAATGAAGCAGTAGATGGGAGTCATGACTATTACGCAGTAAATATGACTTTTTTTAATGTGGAAAGATAGTAACAAATAAGAAAATATCATTGAATTACTCTCGCAGAGGAAAGTTTTCTCTTCCTTTTCCCTCTCCCCCAGCCCTCCTTCCTTCTTTCCCTCCTCTACCTCCTCATTTCCTTGACTTCTCCCGTCCCTCTCTCCTCCTCCTCTTGCTTCTCCTTTTCCACCTCTCCTCCCTGCTCTTCCAAGGGGCTCTGTATGGAGTATTGTGTATTGCCTTAACTCTGAGAATAGATGCCGTATATTATGATCTTATGGATATGTTTCCTTTATGGTCTATCATCTACGTATCTGAACTCTTTCTCTAACTTATGAAATACATGAAGGGGAGAACTGAAAAAAACCTGTGTTTTCTTATGCAGGTAGACCTAGACCCTTGGCAATCTTTCTCTTAATTCACTCCGCCTATTAAAGACTTGGCTGTTCACACACAAATATTCTCACCTTCATTCTATTCCAATACTCATTCTTATTTTCTAATTGTCCCTAATGTAAATTTTGGCACAAGCCACTCTAATAGAAACTTTAACAATTTATATATTTATAGAAGTTCATTTTTCTAACGCCTTTTCTATAAAGAAAAACTCATTTAAAGACAATATATCTAATTTGATTCTGACATGATTTTACATGTTACTCACAGGAGGTGAAAGCTTTGGTATGGCTCCAAAGTAAATGTACTAAATCCCTCCCTGAAAATTTACATTCCCCTGCTTTTGCACGTTTCATTTTATGTCATTTAGAAATGCTCTATGTATTTCATTAGGGATACTAATTGATTTCAACACATTATTTATAGAAGACACCTTTAGCCTACAAAGTTCTATTGTAGTTACTTATTAAGATGTTACTTAGCACCTTAGCTGGTACAAACTAAAACAGATACCTAATTTATTTTTCCCTAAATCTTTTTTAAGGCTCACTTAATTTTTAATTCCTACAAGAGTGTTTTATTCTTCCAGACAGAGATAACTCCCTAGAATATTATATATAAGGACTATTATTTTTCTGTTTTTGTAAATGTTGGATTGATAGCATTTCTATCATTACTATTTAAAAATCTTTCAGAGCATAATGGATTTTACTGTCAAAAATGTTTTTATGGCAATTGACATAAATGTCTCAAGGGTCAAAAGAACTATATACCTTTCAAAAGTCGGAAGGATTTGGCTCTAATCATAAAGACATTTAGATGTAAGTTGTCTGATTCATGATGTGACTAAAGAACTTATTTAGTTCTGAGTTTTCATGCCAGTAAAAGTGGGAGAGGTGAAGAATAAGATGATATTCATTAGGAGGAGCAACAGTGTTAATCCTAAGAATCCATACATGAAGTTTGCATACAATTCTGACACTTAATGGTTGTATGACTTTGACAAATTCATTTTGTGATCCAAGCTTAAGTCTCATTTTTTATAAAATAGTAATAGTGCCTTACATGTCTTAAAGGGATGTGTTGAATGCTAAGTGGATAAAATCCATAGAGAACTTAGCACAATGTCTGGCATATGGTAAATTTACAATAAATGATAGCTATCACTATTATTTTTGTTCTATATCCTTTCACCTATAAAATAAATGTGAAAAAATACAACCATATCACTGACTACTTTTGTCTGTAGCCCTTTAAAAAGGAATTTATTATTGGATAATTGTTATACAATCCAAGCTGTGAATAAATCTTCAAGAGCTGTTTAACATAACAAATTCTAAGCTGGTGAAACTAGATTATGTTCTAGTATCCCACTTTTCAAGTTCCATGTCACCAACCTAGTAAACAATTATTTTAGTTGACTATTTGCATTTTACAGAAAAGAAGAACACAAATGTTCTTCTTTATGCTGATATGATTTTATTATCCTGACCTAGAGGTAGAATTAAGCAGCAGAGAAAACTTGCTGGCTACAAGAACAATATAGTGATGCTCTGCAACATTTAAAACAAAAAATATCCAGTTATATCCTACAGGGAAGTTCATTGAAACACAGTAGTCAAGAGGACATTTTAAAGTTCATTCATTTTGGTGGGGACTTCAGGTTGTAAAACTCTTAAAAATCAGGTATTTCTCAGCTAAGTATCAAATTTCTCTAAAACCTGCATTGACTGCTTGTCAATGCTCATCTCTTTCAATCAACTAGTCTCTTTTGTACTAGACAATGCAACTTATTGGGGTCTCAACTTTCTAAGTTCAAAAGCTATTATGAAGTCACTACTGGAAGAGAATATTACACTTAACTTTGGGTGATCTTAAAGTCACCTCTTTATAAAAAAAAAATGATTTGTCATGGAGGAAAGATGGAAACTGGATTCCTAAACTTGCATAACAAATATTAAGTGGGCCTTTAGTCCACATACAACCTGCTTAATCAACAACACATTGACTAATATCAGCACATCGGTGCCATTAACTGAATGTAGTCTCACAATCCTGAGCTGTCTGCTTAAAACATTTGGCTCATGGATACAGCTACAAATACGTGACCTATTTCTTCTTCCTTTTTCACTAAGCTCTTTTCCTCTGTTTATAAGATCCTCAGAGGCAATATAAGATCCTCAAAAGAAAGCAACTGAAAAATACATACCATTAAAATACTACTATTTACAAAGTGGCATTATTAATAATGAGGCAGAGAAAGGGCACAACAGTTTTTTAATTGTCCCCTATAAGCTGTTTCTCTGTTGGGCATTGCTTTAGACTGAATGTTTGCGTTCCCCAAAATTCATATGTTGAAACCTAATCCCCAATGTGATAGTATTTGGAGGTGGGGCCTTTGCAAGGTGATTAGCTCATGAGGGTAGGACCCTTATGAATGGTATTAGTGCTCTTATTACAAAAGGGACCCTTGAGCTTGGCTTCCTCTCCCACTTCCACCCCGTGAGAAGAGAGCGAAAAGATGGCTATCCATGAACCAGGAAGCAAGCCCTCATTAGACAAGTTGCTGAATTTGCCAGCACCTTAATCTTGGGCTTCCCAGCTCCAGAATTATGAGAAACAAATCTGTCTTTTTGTAAGCTACCCAGTCTGTGGTATTTTGTTAGAGCAGCCTGAAAGGACTAAGACAGGCACCTTTTGCATAATCTCTCCCTTAGCACAACAGCATCACTATATTCATGTTTCACTGAAATCACTGAGGCAGAGATTAATAACTAGTTCAGGCTGAAGTTCTAGGAACTCAATTCTTTCTTACCCAATCCTGTGATTTTTCTAAATAATATATAATAAATTAAGAATCCTTCAAAAAAGTTCTTATGACTGTCAGTGAGACAGATGTAAATGTGTATAAAATTAATTTTTCTCTAAGATTGTTTTACATATCCATATATAAGAACTTCTACAACTCTGCATGTCTCATAGATTGATTCTACATTTCATAGGTATTACAGAGAGATTCTTTATACGAATATTGTACGCGCCTTTACTACATTTACATACATATGTATATGAACATTTCAAACATATTTTGATCTGGGGAAATATTGTACATATATATAAAGCTTACTGTATCAAATCCAATTCCTAGCAACTAAGACTGAATTGTTTAGTAACCAATTTCTTCTTTTCATTTTTAAGGACTTTCTGTTTACCAGCACTGTTGTTCTGTTCTCTATCTTCTCCTGCATGCTTGCCATTCATAGTGATTTCTCCACAGTTTGCTTAGACTCCAAGGAATGAAATATCTCCCTTGGCTATTGTTTACTTTCTCTAGGAGGTGACACTTTATAGACTACAATCCCTAGGCCATTCATCTAACTTGGACTGGTTGTAATAGCAGCTGCTAATCAAACACAACGGAATCAACTTGGAATCAAAATGTGCTCTCCTGTGTATACTGTGCCTCTTTACACCAGCTTCTAAAATAATGGAGAAAATCAAAAGGGCTTATTACTTGATAACTATTTCAAAAGCAATTATTTTCCATTTAATCAAACAATTTTGAAAACAGCTTGAATTATATGCTTGTTATGAATCTGAAAGCTACTGCTCTCTTCAATACATCTGCATAGAAATCTCAAGTCTGTAAGTATATAACATCTTACTCAAATAAAAATCTCCTACCATATCCAGATAGAAGATATTTTTTAAAAGTTCCTGCATTTCATTGCTATGGGTCTACAAAAGAGCAAGAGCACTGTGATTACTTCTACAAGGAAGGAGGCTTTTTTCACCATCTAGATACACATGTTGGTAATATGTTTATAGAGCTTTTCCTTTATAGCCTTTCTTATTTTGGGTACAAAAGATCTTTCTACTTCCTACAATAGCCAGGAATAGAATGTGAAAAACCGATCCTTTTAATCTGTTAGAGAAACATATTTTCTGAAAATTAACTACAGTTAAGTCCCTTACATACGAACCTTCAAGTTGCGAACTTTCAAAGATGTGAACGTGCATTCGCGTGTCCAATCACATAAGTCAGTTCAAGTGTCTGGTGTACACTGTCATGTGCATCTATCCTCTACAAGTGGTTGTGCTTTTGTGTACTTTACTGTACAGTACAATATAGAGTACAGTAGTACAATATCTTTATTTCAAGCCCACGATGTCCGGAAGCAAGCGTAAAAGCATCGGTGATGTAGCTAGTACTGCTAAGAAGCGCCAAGCAATAACAATGGAAACAAAAGTGAAAATAATTGAGAGAGTGGAGTGAGGCAAAAAGGTGTTAGACGCTGCTCGTTCTTATAACATGAATCGTTCAACTATCGGCACGATTCTAACGAAAAGGGCAAGATCACGGAACATGTGAAGTCTCCAGTGCCAATGATGTCAACAATAATATCAAAGAAGTGTGGAAAAGTGATGGAGGAGATGGAGAAACTTCTCGGTGTGTGGATGCAGGATCAGCATCAGCGTCAAGTCCCGCTTAGCTTAGTGCTGATTCAAGAGAAAAGCTAAAAGCCTTTATGAAGTCTTGAAGAAGAAACACCGCGAAAAATCAGAGGGCGCATCTTTTAATGCCAGCCATGGCTGGTTTCATCGGTTCAACACTAGAGCCAACATTCACAACGTAAAAGTGGTGAGGTAGCGAGTGCAGATACGGTAGCTGCCCAGGAATTTCCTGAAATGCTTCGAGAAATTATTGATGAAGGCACGTATTTACCCCAGCAGGTTTTTAATGTGGATGAGACAGGACGGTACTGGAGAAGGATACCAGACTGAAGTTACATCAGTAAGGAAGAAAAGTTGATGCCAGGCTATAAAGCAGCAAAGGATAGGCTAACTCTGTTGTTTGGTGGCAATGCTTCCGGTGATATGAAGCTGAAGCCTCTTAGTTTATCATTCAGAAAACCCAAAAGCCCTTAAAAACATAGCCAAGGGCTCTCCTCCTATTGTGTGGAAGAGTAACCTCAAAGCCTGTGTTACACAGTCCATTTTCCAGGACTGGTTTTTCCACCACTTTATCCCAAAGGTAGAGAAATATTGCTTGGAGGAGGACGTCCCATTCAACATTCTTTTGTTGCTTGACAATGCTCCGGGCCACTCCCCATTCATGGACGACTTTCATCCCGACATCAAAGTAGTGCATCTGTCACCAAATACAATATTGCTCATCCAAACTATGGACCAGGGAGTTATAGCAACTTCTAAGAAATATTATTTACATCACACTTTTTTGTCAGGCAGTAAAGGCGAGTGACGAATCAGGAACAACCTTGCCACAATTTTAGGACTATAACATCTGCAAGGCCATAAAAAACATTGACTTTGCTTGGCATGAGGTTACAGCCATCACCATGAATGGGGTTTGGAAGAACCTTTGCCCACAGTTTGTTCATGATTTTCGTGGATTTGAGAAGGTGGATGAGGAGTCCAAAGAGATCTCCAGCAACTTAGTGACGCTCAGCGAGAAGATGGATCTAGATCTGCAAGAGGATGACTTCATCGAACTCTTTGCTGTGCAACACAAGAAGCTTACTAATGAAGACCTGATGGAATTGGAGGCCCAGAGAAAGGATGAAGAGGGACAAGAGGAAGAAGAATTAACTGAAGAACCGAAGAGATTCATGATGTAGGAAATGGAAAGGGGATTTTCTTTATTTGTGGAGACACTGTTCGTTTCTGAGGCACAGGACCCAAACATAGAACGGTACAGAAAGATTGCTGCAGCCATTCAGAATGCAATGCAGCGCTATCGTGTCATCTATGACGAGAAAAAAAGAGCTACTACCCAGACATCACTGGATCGTTTTTTCAAGAAGGTAGATAGAATTGAATCCAACAAGGAACCGGAACCTGTGCCATCAACGTCAGGTGTGAGTGAAATTGCAGCTTTCCCTCCGTCTCCTACTGCTGACGATCCTTCAGCTCTACCATCTCCCACCTCCTCTCCCTCCTCCAGTCAGTAACTCTTCTTGCCTGTTCACTCGATGCCAGCCCCTGTATGCCAGCTGTTATACTGTACTACTGTACTTTTCAAGGTATTGTACTATAAGATTAAAAATGTTTTCTTTATTTTTTGTGTTTGGTTTTTAAGTATTATTTGTGTGAAAAGTATTATAAACCTGTAACAGTACAGTACTGTATAGCCGATTGTGTTAGTTGGGTACATAGGCTAATTCTGTTGGACTTATGAACAAACTGGACTTCCGAACGCACTCTCAGAATGGAACTCATTCGTATGTAGGGGACTTACTGTAGTTAGGGACATTGTATTATGCAAGAGACCTTGTGGATAATAAATCCTAACATCACCTTTTCTTTGAAAGTTATTCTGGCTCATGAAGGACAGAACAGATAAATTACATGACAATGTAATTTATCATATAGATATCTGAACTGAAAACTTTTATACAGCTTAGGAAGATAGTGCTTAAAATCTCACAGAGTTTCTCACGATAGACTTCAGTTATACAATTTGTCATTAGGTATGAGGGAGCAGAGAAGTATTAAAATTAAGAAGCACCACCAAGATTATTGGTAGAGAAACAGGCAGAATGACTATCTATCAATAATGACTTTTCTGTCTCCCTATTCCCAACACTCTCATACAGGTCAGGTTAAATCAAGTGATAGTTCCACTAAGGGTGGAGGGGATATCATAAAAGGGCTACACTATTGAGGGACTGTCCTTTTTATTTTGCCTTTATTTTGTGTGATAAATGTAGTTAGATATCCCCCAGTTTTATTGTCCTTGTTGTTCTTCCTTCTAATTAACAAATTTGTATCGAGGGCTTACTGTGAGAAAACCACTACATTAAGTGTTCTCTATATAATGGCAAGCTAAACACATAGGGCTCTTACACTTACGGACATCAGAGGATACTAAGTTAAAAAATAATACTCAAATAATTGCAATTTACCATAAATATAATAAAGAAGAAAAATGAGGCCAGTAATAGAGAAGGGGAAAGAGACATTAATATCAGGGAGTCTAAGATGGCCTCACAAGGAGGGCACATTTCAGCTAAGTCCTGACAAATAAGAAGGACCCAGCAAAACCTCTACTGAGCCTCTTCACTGGGACCTGTTCCTAAGAGCAGTATGAGGCTCTCCAAGCCTGGATCCCCATTTGTTTTACTCAGTTTGGAGCAGCCAAGCTTAACTATTCAACTGACTTACAATTATCTCCAATGGGTTTCTCTTCCCTTGGAGGATTATATCATAACACTTTCCTCTAAAAGCCCAACTCCTGACTCGGGACTGGGCAGATCTAGTTTCTCAAATAGTGAGAAGATTTAATAAAGACATTCAATATCTAGGTCTCTAGGGTATGTGATGAATTATTGAATGTGCCAGAGAGTCTTGCCACGAGTCTTCTTATCTTTAGTATTTCAAATTATGTTAATTTACTTGAAACAATACATTCTCCCCCACTCCAATCTTCCCTCACCCTTCTTCCTTCCTTATATTTTATCATATACATAAAGGAATATAAAATTGCTTCCATAATCTGTTTTTATTTATTCAGGCTTCCTTCTGTCCATGATCATGATCATGAGGATGGTGGCTAATATTTATTGAATGTTGACTATGTCCCAGGCAGAGCCAATACTTAATAAGCATCATCTCAATATTCCTCATATAAATCCTATGAAGTTGATCTTATTATACCAATTTAACAGATGAAGAAGTATATTGGGCATTTATCCAGTGTCAGTGTTACCAGGCAAACAGTGTAAGAATAAGACCTGTCCATCTGATTCCAGAGGCTGCACCCAGAAAGGAGAATTATGACATTTATTCAGGAAGCATTTTCTAATGCTGATTTTGAATGGGATTGGGTAGAATTCATATCCTCCCTAAGGTCTTTTATATTACAGAGAAAAATAATATGGTATTGGGAAACTAATGAAAATACCACAACAAAGCCCTCTATGAAGGAAAAAAAGATGTGAGACGTAAGCACTTAAAACTCAATTATATATACGTACATATACATATACATATGTATATATCCTAATAGCCCTTACCAATAAATTTTTTAAAAAAGAAAAACTATCCGACCAATGGGGCTGCCTTATTGCAACAAATAGAGATGGCTTGGGCTTCTTAGGGAATTGATAGTTGATGAAGCAAAAAGCTCTGAAACCTTTGCCAAATCTGGCACTGAATTCTACTTTGGCAACCATAGAACAGAGGAGCTGCAAGTTCTCTCCTGTTGCAACATTTTGCCAATGTCAAAATAGTTCTTTCTGCAGGCCTGCCAATCTTCCACAAAGCTCTCCATTCAGTTTAAGGGAAGAACATAGATGGTAATCAACTGTCTTTGATTCAAACAGCATTATAGCTGACACATGAAAAGATTCAGAAGAAAGGAAAAATAAACTGATTTCACAACTTCCATATTCTTAAACAAGAAAGACTTATCACTTAATAGAATGAGCATTTGCTATGGCCTTGACAGCCAGAATTTTTACACAGTCTATTAATATACAAGTTCTCTTGCATGCAATTAAAAATGTGAATGTAACTTCAGTTTTCTAATATTAATTAATAAAGTGGAAAGTATACCATCTTAAAAGACCTCAGCAGACATGAGAAGTCATCCAGAGAGGTTGTATGGCATCGTGGTTAAGGATGTGGATTGTGGACTCAGAACTCCTGGATTTAAATCCCAGCTGGTTGGTCTTAATCTCCTGGCACTGCTAACTGATGGGTATATTTTTAGTATAATACATATTTTTCTGTAATGACACCAAGTTCTTGACACACAGTCTAATTGAAATGGCTCCATTCTATGACAAAATTCTCCCTTTTTTTCCCTCTGAACCTCTCAGATGAATAAAGAAATCAAGTGGGTTCTGAGGGGAAAAAGTACAATTTAGATAGATAAAATATGATACAGAGGATAAGAATTTGGTGCCAGTGTGGAGATATAAAAATAAAGAAACAGGGCTTCCCTGGTGGCACAGTGGTTGAGAGTCCACCTGCCGATGCAGGGGACACGGGTTCGTGCCCTGGTTCAGGAAGATCCCATATGCCGCAGAGCGGCTAGGCCCGTGAGCCATGGCCTCTGAGCCCGCGTGTCCAGAGCCTGTGCTCTGCAACGGGAGAGGCCACAACAGTAGAGGCCCTCGTACCACAAAAAAAATAATAATAAAAAAGAAAAAAAAAAAGAAACAGAAGCTATTATTAGTATAGACACAATTCTATCCTTTCCTCATGCCTTGTCTCCAGATGTATTTTTGATATATAGGTGAATTTTATGGTGAAAAAAATGTTGAACTTACTATGTATTAGCCAAATATATTCTTGTCAATGAACAACTTCCAATAATAAACTTGTTTATGTGTTATAAAATCCTTTTTGTGTACAACAAACCATCTGTGATATGACTTTAACAATTTTTTAAAAAAACATCATTAAATTACTACTTAAATTTTTATCTTTTCTTATGTGAAGTCCTCAGCATTGGCTACTGAAAGCTATTTTATCTAACATTACTTGAGCAAACCCATTTTAACTGAATTAATTTAAAATGAGGCCTTCATTTATATCAGCAGAGAAAGAATTGTGCTGAGAATCTAATGTTATTGATCTATGTGAAAATTACACGGTGAGGCTCTCCTTAATTGTATGTCAAAATCTAGATGGCTACAGAGGATATTTGTTGTCAGCTTCCACTACAAGATCATGTTTTATTGCCAATATTAAATTCAAGCTAAATACAGAAATACATACCTGTTCCAAAAATAGGTCAATCATATAGAGTAAATATTAAGTTATATTTGAATGAATGCAAATGTAAAAGTTATTTTGACACAGTGTTCAATTTTGAGGATCTCAGAGACCATTATAATATATCACATCTGCCACAAAGTAACGTAGTTTATTATGTAAACTACCATAATATATGAGGAGTAAATATCCCGTTTTATCACAACAAACATTACTGGCTGCTGTATCTAGAGATTCTGTAGTGCTTCCTTAAATAAATCCTAACTCATCCTTAAATTATAAATATAATTTAAATATAAATTTATTTAACACATATTATAATTTATATATGGTTCAATTTAAATATAAATTTAGGAAGGTCTCTATATAACAAGTTGCTTTTCTAATTGTTATTACTCTTAATTTTTCTGTTATTGCCTCCAAGTAGGGCAAGCTTTACATCATTGTGAAAACACCCTGAGGTGTTAGCATGACATCACTAAAATGTAATATGTGTTATCGCTCTTCATATGGCACAGTAGTGAGGCTGTTTGAAGAAATGGTAATCAGATACAGCTGTATTCCTTAAGCAATATTTTTCTTAAAAAAATCAATTACCAAATAAAGGTTTTGAAAAAAGGCATGTACTATTGTATATGTTTCCAAATGATCTTATTTGAAAAGATCATCTCCATAATGTCAGGTAGGCAACAGATCATATTTCTAAAATAAGTCAGAGACAATCTTTGCTATGGTTTAATTCCTGATGTATGTATGACTTGAAACTCTAAATACATCATTCAGGAATTCTTTATTCTGGCTACCTACTATATGTTGATTTTAAGTCATTATTGCAAGAACCACAGACATATTTTAGTGTGCTAGAGGACATGGCAGCAGTATGATACAAAAATATCTAGATTCAGACAGGTTCTGACTCAGTTACTTCCCAAATTTATTTATTATTGTAATTTATCAGGCATTGGGTATGATTCAGATACGTTCTTAAAATTTTAAGTATATATTAGAGATCTCTGAAAGCTACCTTTTATTACGATAAATTATCATATAATTTTACTAATATTTTTATTTTATATATAGAACACAAATCCAATTAATGTTGCACCATCATTCATATTTCAATTGAATTGACATTACTTGAGTATTGATCACAACATCCTATCTGGTTTCCTAATGCACACTATAATTGGCATTTCAACCAAAACTCAACTGGAACAAAAGTTAATTCTAATTGCCTTTGATTGATTTGAGTATTTTAAGTGGGCAATAGCTCCATTCTTATGTGACTTTTTTCTATTTTCAATTGTTTCTAGGATGGCATTTTTCAATTCATTAATATATACTTTTATCAATATAGAATTTTATTTGAATATTGTAGAATTAGAAGTAGTAAAATATAGTATATGTTAAAATATAATCACATGATGACAAAAAAGTGAAAGCGTACTCAATGGCTTTCAAGCCAGCAGCATTTGACCATTAACCTCTTCCAATTTCTCACAAAATAATCAAGAAAACACAAATAAGGGATTAAAAATATTAATAACATAAAATTTAATACTGACAAATTACAATCTTGGAGGAACTGAAAAAATTTTAAGGCTGATAAAGTTTAATTGGAGAAGAAACAGCAACAAAACTACTCAGACTTACAGTCCATGAGGCCATGATCTACTCATTTCACAGAACTAAATTAGATTATCTAGAAAAAAAATGTTGGAAGACATGCCTTCAACCCCCTCACCTGTTCTCTGATTCAGGGACTATATAAATCAGAAATGTGGTCAGCAATTCTTTTCCCTTGGCAACTATGCTGTATTTCCATTCCAAGCTACCCCAGCACATGTATGTGCACATCCACACACATATACACACATCATTTTCTTCAAAAGACATTAAATTCCAAATAATAACTTGGTGAAAATAAGAGTGGTAGAGTGGTAGTCATTACATTTTACTCTCTGGGGGTGAATTTTTCATAAAAGTTCAAAGTAGTATAGGAAAAAGGTAGAAATTCTAATTTTTCATGTAACTCTATAACTCAGATCAAGGTATAGGATGGGGAACAGGTAAGAACTCATCAAAAAAAAAAAACCAGTCTGTTTAAAATCTAAACCTGCCTTGGAATTGAATATATCCATTTGCTTTCCAAATATACATTGAGCCATCAACAGTAAGGCCAAAGGCAACCTACTCACTCTTAGCTTTGTCAAATGCTTAGCCTAGTATTATTATCTCCTATTGAATAATGAGTACTGGAGGAGCAAAAACAACATGGAATCAAGAAAATATTGAAGAACAAAATAATATGAAGACTATCAGAGGAATAGTGTGTTTCAAAAACTGACCTATTGTGAGATGCAGAAAATACTCAGACTACATTATCCTCTAGGAATTGCAATAAATTATGACCTTCATGTATCAAGGTTTTCAACTGAATAAAGCAAAAGAGGAGGGAAAAGTATCTACATTAAATAAAAAGAATGAGATAAAGCAAGATAGAAAATACTAAAATAGGGTGAAAATTAAGAGGAAAAAAAACCCCATAAAATCCTTTTTTTTTTTTAAGAATTTATTCTTGATGTGGACCATTGTTTTTTTGTCTTTATTGAATTTGTTATAATATCGCTTCTGCTCTACGTTTTGGTTTTTTGGCCCCAAGGCATGCGAGATCCCAGCTCCCCGACCAGGGATCAAACCCGCACCCCCCCGCACTGGAAGGCAAAGTCCCAACCACTGGGCCGCCGGGGAAGTCCCCCTATAAAATCCTTTTGAAAAACTAGTAGAATTGCAAATGAAATATCTAATTCCCAAAACACTAAACAAATTTAAAATCATAAAAGAACATAATCTATGAAGCAAAAGACAGAAAGCAACGAGATAAAGAGGGGAAATATAAATAAAAGAGAGCAAGCATAATTGAGATAATATTTTAATTTTATGTTTTATTTTCCAGTACTTGTAATTCTTTTATCTTCTTGTCCATTTACCCCTACCTAATCTAAGGAAAGAGCCCAGAGCAAAATAAAAACAAACTGGATTTCTCAGCTTTTGAAAATCAAAATATTCTTTTGAGTGAAATGATAGGAGAAAGGGTTTTATGAAAGTTAATGCCAAATTCTATAAATATTTGGAAGAATGAAAAGAAATATAATAGCCAGTTTTGTAGGGCAGGCTTTCCTCCTCTGAATGAGAAAGTAGAACCAAAGAGAATCATAGTCTTCATGTGGGGCTTAGAGATGGGTTCCTCTACCCCTTCTACTCTCAGGGCTAGCTTCAAAAGACAAGGGTGAGATATAACTCTCCCTTGGAGAAGTTTGGCAAATCTGGAATTAAATGGAACTTTCCCTGTCTGTCCAGAGTACTGGTGAAATATCCTATATCACCAACTGTGGGAACAGTAGAGGAGATGTCTAAATTTGGAGCCAGGAGCAAAGAGAGCTGATGCCATTCCACCTACTGTCTCCTGGCTCTAAACTTCTATGGGACAGCAGCATTAAGGAAGAGATTGGAAAACAGATGTGTTAGCTGCAGCTGGCTGAACTGGTAAGATACTACATCAGTAATACTGATCACAAAAGAGAATTGGCCAGTTTGTAAGTAGCAGTGGAAGAGAATAACTGAGTCCTAAAAAGCAGGAATTTACAGTTCTGAAAGAGGTAATTTCTTCTCAACCCTAACTAGTAAAAGATTAAACTGAGAAGTCCTAAGAAAGACAAAAGGCAGAGGAAAAAAAATAAATCCCAAGCTTCCATAAAGATCAAATCAAGTTTACGTTTATCTATCCCATCTGTGGCAGACAGGCTGTAAGACAGACAAATAATTTCTGCCTCTTGGTACTTATACCCTATTACCTACCTCCATTACCCTGAGTCTGGATAGGGCCTGTGATTTGTATCTAAACAATGGCAAAGGTGATGAGGTGTAACTTGAAAGATTAAATTACATCTTGCTTGCAGACGCGTGCGCGCTCTCTCTCTCTCTCTCTCTCTCTCTCTCTTTCTCGCAGGCTTTGGTGAAGCAAAGTGCCATGTTTGATATGCCCATAAGGCAGGGAACTAAAGGTATCCTCCTCCAGCCAAGAGTCAGCATGGAAATGGGGCCTTCAGTCAAACAGCCCTTGAGAAATTGAATCCTTTCAAAAACCATGAAAACAAGCGTAGAAATGGATTCTTTCCCCAGTCAAGTAGTTGGATGAGACTTCAGTACTGGCTGACAATTTGATTTCAGCCTTTATAAAAGACCCTGACACAAGGAACCCAACTGAACGAGATTCCTGACACACAGAAATTGTGAGATAATAAATGTGTTGTTTTAATCCACTAAATTTTAGAGTAATGTGTTATGCAGCTATAGATATCTAATCCAACACCCTCTGTTAAAAATCTGAATGAATAAAGGTGTCTTGGAACATTACTAAGGTTATGCTACAAAGTAAATCATTTCAATTGACAAAATAGCTCAGGGAAAAGAGGCTAAAGACTTTCCAAGAAGTATTAACTCTAGGAAACTGCAACTAAGTGGTAAAAGTGAAAAATGGAGGCAAGAAAGCAAGGAAAAAAAGTTAGATAAATCTAAGAACGCTCATTATTACTATTCTTCATTGAACCAAGTATAATTAAATGGATATGAAGCATACTATATTTTTAAGAAAGTTATACTTCTAGAGAATGAGCTTCGCCTCAAAAAGTCTGTAATTCTTTGAACACTAAATTGATCCTTGGGTCCCAAGCTTGTACAGGCAGGAATCAAGCTGAGAAAGCTGCTCAGCCCCCAGGGAGGGTCTATTTTCCAATGTGGTCCAAAAAGGTAATGAAGGGAAAAATCAAAACAAAACAAAACCCCCCAGAGGTCACAGCTCAGGGACTGGAGATCCCTAGAATGGAGCAAAATTCAGACCCGCTTAAGAAACTTTCCCTCTCCTCAATGTAGGGGTTCTTATAATCTCTGCCAGGCAGGATTTCATAATTGTAGGACCAGTGACTGCTGGTGTTTCCCATTCTCTCCCTTCAAAACAAGACTGTTCATTCTGGTTTACCCTGTTCTGCCACCATATTTAGATAGGTGAGGGGCAGAGAAATTGCCTTTTGAGTTCATAAGACTCCATATCAAGTGGCTCTACGTTAAACCTGATGTTGAAACTACTGCATATCATGTAAAGATACTAAATTTTGAGGTGAATGAATGGGATATTTTGGCTTTGCCTCACAAAGATGAGTGTATTTGCCTATGGAAAGGTCAGCTGAATATATTTGCTGACTAGAAGATGAACAGAAGTAGTCATTTATGCTTATACCAAATAGTTTTTGCTCTCCCCTTTTCAGGAACTGGGTTCCTGATTTGACATTTTTATCCCCTGTGAAATTATACACGAGATTCTTTAGTCAAGGAAATGTAAATAAATGGTATGTATTATTTCCTAGATAACTGTTGACCACATCTCTTCCCCCTTCTGTGATGATCATGGAAGACTGTGTAGGAAGAAAGCCTCTATTAGAATGAAGCCTTTATTAGCCTGGAACTGTTTGTAAATATAGAGAACCAAGCTTTCAGGCAACCTATGTGGGAGTATTGTGAGCTAATATGTCCAGTCAGTAAGATTACTGTAATATTTATTAACACAGTATAACCTAGTCTATTCTGAAACATGCAGGCATCCTTGATTTATGGATAATAATTTGAAGAATATGATTCCAATTTCTTAAGTCTAATGGGAATAGTTTAGAAGGTTTAGACTTTGTAATTGAACATATCTCAGCTTTAATTCTGGCTCAGTCATACTCTCTAATTTCTAGAAAACTGCTAAAGCTCTCTGAACATGCATGTTCTTTTACAAAAGTGATATAAAAATATAAACTGAATAAAGTTATTTTAAGGAATAAGTGAGAGAGCTCTGAAAAGGTAGGATCATGAACCATATGTGAACATAGTATGTGCCCCTAACTTTACTTCCGTCCCTCTAATTCCTACTAAACTCACTGTTTGCTCTAAAAATTAAAACTAAATTAAGGGACAAAATGACATACATGTATGTTTGGAAGAAAACTTCTTCAGAGTTCAATATGTGAGCTATACGAAGAGAAGTAGAAAGTTAAATTAGTTTAATTGGATTGAATTTTATTTACCATGATTGAGCCAATTTTGATAGAATGTGGCAGGACCTGATTGATACTAACTCATTAGGATGCCTTTCATTGATTTATTAACAATAAACTTTGAGAGATTATAAATACCAAATTCTATGCACATAAAGCTCATGAACATTTTTATTTCTGCTAATTTTTAAATCCTGCAAAATCCATAACTTTAATTTGGAACCTTAAAATAATGAGATCTAAACATTAACTTGAACCCATAAATATACAAACTTTAATTTATTATATTTAATATCTTGGGTGAATATTTTCCTATCTATGGTTTTATTAAGAAATGATCTATTTTACTGCTGTGTAGTTGTTTTTTTTTAATTCAGGGTCTAATTTGTTTATCAGATACAGTCCAAACATTACATAACAAACTGGTGAGTTCAATGTCATTTAATCGTTTTACAAAAAAAAAAGAAAAAGAAAAAGATGCTCTTTTGGTGCTCTATTTTTGATGCTCTCATGGTACAAATTAAAGTATTATTAAACTGATAAGGACTTGCTGTCATTATGTGTTTTACTTATCAATTACTGTTCATGACTAAACAATTAACTTATACTACATGGGTATTATTAAAAGACAATTTTGAAAAGGCCAGAAACCATAGAACCATTGTGATGGACTAAAGGGCTTGGCCTTGAGAGTCATCACCAAACTTTTTATTTGGCTACCATTCTTTTGGTAATATTGCACAATTCCTGCCAAGTAGGCAATGAAAACCATTTGTTGTTAATGTAGATTACAAATGATTATGTTGTAGTATAGACAATAAATTATTTCCTTGATTTAATGGCTAACCAATTTTACAAAAAAATCACAAAGAAAAAATATAGCCAAATTTGAAATAATTCTAAAATTCTCCATTCAGTGAATGACTTAGGTGTAACTTGTTCCTGACATCACTTTAATTACATCCTCTCTTCAGCACACAGTGTTGACCATTTTCAGGACTAGAACAGTACTTTAGTTTTGATCTTATTTTATTAGCTTCATCTTGCTTTTTTTCCCAATTTCATATTATTTTTCCCTAAAGCTTTCTGCCAAGATGAGGTATAATAAGATTTTATTAAAAAGGGAAAAAATTGCCAGTTGGTCAACCTCAAATACAAAGGATGTTCTTAGAATAAAAATATTTTTAGCTAAATTTGGAAGCGAAAATGTATATATACTTACCGTAGAAAATGGATAGTCATATCTGTATTTGTGTGTTTTCAAAATTAAGGTGTATTTGTCAAAATATTTTGAATTATTCAATACTTCACACAGATGACTTTCTGCCTTCATATTTAAACCCATTTATTTAATGAATGAATATAGATATATTACTGATTTGTTATTTCTCCATATATATTCCTAAACAGCTAAGGGACTGTATGAATGGATATCATATAACTCCCTAGTGGAAAGATGTGTTGCCTGACTCTTATTATGAGAGTTTTCTTAAACATGTTGAAAGATGTCCTGTAGGAATAAAGATGATTCTAAGCACTAATGGAAAAATAAACCAGGGTAATATAAATTTTAAGGTGCTGAAACTTTCAAGATGTAAAAATTCCCTAATTTCATAGAGATTATGATCCGTGTCTTTCTGCTTATTTCTTAGGAGATATGTTACATATATGATATGTTACATATAATATAGTGAGATATATGACATGTCATATACAGAATATACATCATCTAAAAGATACATATGCATGTGCATACACACAGAAAATATTAGTGAGTTCAGAAATTATGAAAATGAATACTTAATATATTAAGAGATCTCATACTTACTATTTTTCTGTGTTTTATTCCACTGTACAACAGGAATACTCTTACAAAATCTTTGTGGACTGACATAGCATCAAGCCTATGAAACAAAGTCCAACCCAAAAAGGCATAAGTGTTTCATAGAAATCTTTGAAAGTACTTTATTTAAGAACAGCTCTAACCATGTTTTATCTTTTCCTTTCCTGCGTATGGATTATATAGGCATTTGTATCAAGGTAAATAATGTGATTTTTAAGCTTATGCATGTGAGGTTTTTGGATCAGAGACAGATTTTTTATTATGCTTACAGCAATATCAACATCCAACTAAACACTGCAGTGTTGGTACCCCATGCCCAGAAGCCCAACAGAGCAATGCAATGAGAACCAGATGGAAAAGATGCTCTATATGAGTTGGAGGTTCTCTCAGTAGACAACAGATGGAGAAATATGATTTCCTCCATATAGAGGGCAAAGAGGCTATTTTCTCTGCTGCCCTTCTAAGAAAGTCTTCTTGGAGATTGGATGGAAGCATATTTACTATGTTAGGCCGAATAATGGCCCCTCCGAAATATACCCATGACCTAATCTCTGGAACCTGTAAATGTTAACTCATATGCTAAAACGTAATTTTCCAGATGTGATTAAATTAAGAATATTTAGATGGGGGAAATTAACTGGATTATCTGGGTGGGTTCTAAATGCAATCATAAGGGTACTTATAAGAATGAAACAGAAGATCTGACACAGAGAAAAAGTCATGTGAAGGAAACAAAGGAAACGGAGTCATAGAAGATGCTACACCACTGGATTTGAAGATGGCGGAAGAGAACATGAGCCAAAGGATGCTCCTTTACAAGCTGGAAAAGACGAGGAGACACACTGTCCTCTAGACCTTCCAAAGGAAGCACAGCCCTAAGAAAATCTTGGTTTTGGCTCAGTGAAACATTTTGGATTTCTGGCTTCAGGACATAAGAAAGTAATGCACACTCTCATTTGCAGCAAAACATGGAGCAAGTCAAGCCTAGACGCACACTCAAAAAAACTGGAGGTTGTACTTAAAGGCAATTCAAAGGAGATTCAAGATATAGGTTAAGGGCTTCCCTGGTGGCGCAGTGGTTGAGAGTCCGCCTGCCGATGCAGGGGACACGGGTTCGTGCCCTGGTCCGGGAAGATCCTACATGCCGCGGAGCGGCTAGGCCCGTGAGCCATGGCCGCTGAGCCTGCGCATCCGGAGCCTATGCTCCACAACAGGAGAGGGTGCAACAGTGAGAGGCCCGCGTACCGCAAAAAAAAAAAAAAAAAAGATATAGGTTAACTGGTAGGCCAGAAGTTTCTAAGAGAGAACTGGAGAACAAGTCAGCTAAGAGGAACCCTGCTGGGACAAAAACAAATATCAAATACTAACCTCAGACACTATTCTTTCAAAAGACCCACGATTTGATTGGAATAGTTTGCAGAGCAGTTTATACTCTAGAGCCTGTTAAAATCCACTGAGCAATAGGCAGCAATTGGCGGTGCTAGCCATATGGGTGTGGTTAGGAAATGAGAAGAAGAGAGCACTACCAGAATCACTGTCAGCCTAGGATGACTATGGACAAAACCAAAGCTGTGCCTCCCTAAGGCATGATAACAGACTTCACTAAAATAATCCAGCCAGTGACTAAACAAATGAAAAAGAAAAGAACAATAACAAACAATAGACACCATGAAGAAATTCTAAAGACAACCTATAGATTGGAAGGATATATCTGCAACTCATGAATCTGATAAAGAATTTGTATCCAGAATATAAACAACTCTTATAACTCACTATTAAAAAGTCAACTAATTCAATTTAAAATGGGCATGAGATTGACATTTCTTCAAAGAAATATAAATGGCCAATAAGCACAAGAACAGATACTCAACATCATTAGTCATTGAGGAAATGCAAATCAAAACTACAATGAGACACAGCTTCACACTCACTAGGATGACTAGAATCAAAAAGTCACAGAATATCAAGTGTTGCTGAGGACACGGAGAAACCTGAACCCTCTTACACTACTGTCGGAATGTAAAATGGTGCAGCCACTTTGGAAAACAGTCTGTCAGTTCCTCAAATGATTAAACATAGAGCTACCATTTGATACGGCAATTCCACTCCTAGGTACATACCCAAGAAAAATGAAAACATATGCCCACACAGAAATTTGTACATGAATATTTATAACAGCATGATTCATATTAGCCAAAAGATAGAAATAACCTAAATGTCTATCAGCTGATGAATGAATAAACAAACTGTGGTATACCCAGACAATGGAATATTATTCACTGAAAGTGAATGAAGTACTGATACATTTTCCAATGTGGATGAAATTTTTAAACATTATGCTAAGGTGAAAAAAGTCAGTCACAAAGACTACACAGTCTATTCTTCCATTTATTTGACATATCCAGAAGATGAAAATCTATAGAAACTAAATGCAGATGAGTGGTAATCTAGGGCTGGGGCTAGGGTGGTAAAATGGGGAGTGACTGTTAATTAATTCTTTTTGGAGTGATGAAAACGTTCTAAATTTGTCTGTGGTGATAGTTGAACATATCTGTGAATGTGCTGATAACCACTGAATTGTTGACCTTAAAAGAGTGAATTGAATGTTATATGAATTATCAATATACCTATTAAAATATTATAAGAAATTCAAGAAACTGTTTATATATGAACAGGATAAGGATGAATGATGAGGACACACAGGAGGCTTTAGAGTAATTGAGAATGTTATATTTCCAGCATTAGTGGTAGACACATAATTTTTTTAAAAGTATTTGTTTTTACTTTACTCTCATGTTTCATGTACATATATATTTTTGCATATATCATAGAAAGATATAGAGATAGATATTTTAAACAGTGACTATCAAGTAATTCAAAATTAATAAAAGAACATATAAACTGGGCATATTAACTTTAATTCCATTCTTACCAATATTTTCATCCTGGTTTCCACTGTACCAGACACTACTTCTAAAGTTGTGTGTCTGGTTTTGGTTTAAAATTGTAGTTGATAATTCATTAATACAAATTTGACACTGGCTTCTGGTGCAAGCAACATTTCCTCTAACTCAAAATGAAACTATGATTGACTTTAAATGAAGTTTAGTTATTTAAGTAATACATATGGCATATTATAAATAAATTGAACTAAAACAATGTTGTGCTTTAAAATGATTCTCATAATAGTTTTTTTTTTAAAGATTTGTTTCCCTTTTTGTTTTTAATTAATTTATTTATTTATTTATTTTTGGCTGTGTTGGGTCTTCGTTGTTGTACGCGGGCTTTCTCTAGCTGAGGTGAGCAGGGGCTACTCTTCGTTGCAGCACATGGGCTTCTCATTGCAGTGGCTTCTCTTGTTGCAGAGCACAGGCTCTAGGCGCGTGGGCTTCAGTACTTGTGGCTCACAGGTTCTAGATCACAGGCTTAGTTGCTTAGTCTAGATCATGGGCTTAGTTGCTTCGCAGCATGTGGGATCTACCCAGACCAGGAATTGAACCCATGTCCCCTGCACTAGCAGGGAGATTCTTAACCACTGCGCCACCAGGGGAGTCCCTCTCATAATAGTTTATATCAACTATGCAAAGTTCCAAATGCAAATGCTTTTTAAAAGCAATTACTTCCCAAGGTTTACAGGCTTTTCTATAGACATCCTTGGAATCAAATCAATGTACTAAACTGTAAGTTAAACCTTCCTAGTTACATTTATAGGCTTGATGTATGCCGATACAACTATGTAACCTAACAATAGATTATACAATAGCCATTCCCTTTCCCTTAGAAATGGGATAGTCAGATGGAAAAACATTAGTAATAGAGAAAATCACATCAGTGATTTCATAATGTGAATCTATCTGCATATTCCAACATGGTGGTGATTCACTCTGCAGAATGATGTGAGAGCAGGGCACAGGTGCATTTGCACAACTCTTTAAGTCCCATCAAGAGCACCTTTCATCAAGCAAAACATGTCTGTTGTCACTGTGCTTGGGGGAGTAAGTAGATTTGGGAACTAGCACCCATGGGTAGTATAAAGGAGCATGGTTCACATTGTCTGAAATTGCTCATGCCCTGGTTTATCCAGCTGGTAATGAAGCAGTCAGCATCCTATCTCTGGAGTGGAATAGGCAATTATTCTAGCTTGAAACTCTGCCCTTGCAAATTGAGCGTGGCAACAATTCACAATGGCTGTCGTTATAAAGTCCCTCAAAACAGGGTAGCTATCGGTATTAGTTCACAAGGAAAAATCAGAGATGCCTAAAAAGTTTACCTTAACTCCAAATAGATTATTGTGCATGGATGATATGGATATTTAAACTGCTTTCTAGGAGACATTTTTGTTCAGTTTTATTTTTCAATCTTACACAAAATTGCTCCAAATAAATCTAAAATTCTAGTCACGTAGAATATTTCTGTAGATTCTCATTAAGCAACCTCCTATCTTGCAAGACAGTTAGAGAAAAAAAACCATTTCTCATTCTCCTCCTAGTTACATTTTAATGCTGTTGTAAGAAATCAAAAGAACAAACTCCCCTGGAAATCTGATTCTTGGATGTACAGGTAAAATATTTTGTACTTACAGCTCTCCAATCTAGCTCATGTCTGTATATTCTGGGGAGCTTTCAAAATAATACCTGTGCCTGGGCCCCACCCAGTACTAATTAAATCAGAATTTCTAGGGGTGGGATCTACAGGTGTTTGGTTTTAAAAGCACCTCAGATGATTCTAACATGTTCAAGTTAAGCACCACTAAAAATTTAATAGGCATACAACTCACCTAAGAAAGTATTTAAACTACAGATTCTAACTCAGGTGTTCTGTGATTGGGACTAAAAATCTAGATTTCTATATATAACGTGGATGTTGCTGGGTTATGTCCTGCATTGTTAAGTAGCCAGAATCTAGATCAGAACTTCCCCGGCTTAATCTTAGAATTTCCTACAGAGTTTTAAAAAATTCCTATGCCCATGACATACTCTGGACTTATTACATCAGAATTTCAATGGGTGTAATTTAGTCATCCGTAGTTTTTAACGTGCCCCAGCGATTTAAATGTGCAGGAAATGTTGAGAACCCCAGTGACCTAGGTGTTCTCATCATCCACTATTACCTGACCATTTCCCCTGCCTGACTTTTCTCCTTGACTTAACGACACCAAAAATCTTCCATTAAACGAGTCTTGAAAGTTTTGATTTCTCCCTCTGCTGCATCCACATATCAGTTGCTATGTTTTATTCTTTCAATAACTGAAATATCTGCCGACACCCATCTCTCCTTTGCAATATTCAGCACATATTTAAGGTCTTCATTACCCTTTGCCTACAATGGCATACATTTGTTTCCAATAATTTCTACCTAACTCAAATTATTTAAAAACCTACTGAATATATTTTACCCAATGTTGCCAAATTAGTGTCTTTAAATCAATACTCAAATACCATCAGTCCTTTGATTAGAACCTTCATGTTGCCCTTTGTCTATAAAATCTAAGCAAAACCCCTCAGTATAACATTCAATATTCTCTGTATTCAGTTCTCTACTTAATTTTCACTTAAATTATGAGTCTACTCTCTCATTATTCATAGATATCTCATGGGGATCTTATTCACGTTTTTTCCTACCTACAACTTGTTCCTCAAACATAGCCTTACTTTCTTGTGTATGACTCTCTCTGCTGTTTCTCTAACCCGGAATACTGAACCACATCTTTACATCTTAAAAGCTTATTCAACCTTAAAAGCTACCTCTAAATCTCCTCATAATACACCAAACAAAGTAAGAAGCCCCGTGCTTGGGCTTTTGTTACATATTGCTTACAGAAAAATTATGTTAAACTTCTACTCAATGTTTGCCTATCTCTTTCCCAAATTTCTCTAGACCTTAAGATCCTGGAATATAGAAACAGGGTCTTGAGAATATCCCAGAAAACCCTCCCCCCAATAAATGATCAATTAATATTTCCTAAATTGAAATGTATAAATATTTTTCTTTTTAGTATTATGTACATATTAGTTTAAAACATGATTTCTCCCCATAAGTTTACAGTATGCAGAGTTTAAATATGTAAAACAAATACCACATAAGGAAATATAGTTAATTCTCCAAATAATCAATGAGATTCATGGTGAGACTGAATACTTTGAAACTGCAGCAACTGCAACTGGTCCAAAGTACTTGACATAAAATAGGTTCAAAAAATAGATTCTCAGAATTCAAAGAGAAGGATTCTTTTGTCAATATAGGCTTTTCAAGAGAAATCTTGGGATTTGTAAGGTCTGTGAGTGAGAAAAAAAAAACAAAGTACAGTACAGAAAAACAAGTACAGTGAGAAAAGATTTAAAAAGGCATGTTAGATGAGAAAGAAAGAAAGTATAAATGCTGAGGGGAGGAAATGCAAATAGCAGGTTGGATGGAGAATGAACAGACAGGTTTGGCTAAGATGGTATATGGTGGTTACTAAATGTTTTGAGATTGATAATGTCTAATGAACAAGTATTTAGAAAAAAATTAATTAATTAGTCTCATGTTGGAGAAAAAGATAACCAACTAAAAACATTTAAAACACCATCTAACCAGCAGGAATGACATGGTTGAAAAACAAGTACAGTTTTACTATTTACCTAGAATAATTCAGGACTTGTCTAAAGTGAAACATAATTTGCATACTAGTTGTAGGATTTTGTGCATGGCTGTTCTAGGGTGAAATGATACAGAAATCTTCTGGTTTTATAATTAAATAAATGTTTAATTTTAATAATACATTTAGAATTAGTATATAGTTATTTAAAATCATGGGAATTATGCTATTGCTATTATTTCAAAACAAATATAGTGGTGATATATAGAGCTCTTAACTACTACCAAAATACATTATTCCAGTTTTATAGTTACAAATTTTATAAAACTTTCCAATTCTTTGAGACGTAATTTGCCATAGTCTGACATTCCTCAATTCCTGTATTATTATGCTGGAATTTGTAAATGCAAAATTTTCTAGTATCTCTCTTATCAAGTATTTTCTGAATGCTTACTGTGTATTAGATTCTTTGAATTCTTAAAATTTTCTCTCTCGTGGTACTTTCCTTAATCTACTTATTTTCAAATGTTTCCTTTTTATAGTTTCCTAGTGGGAGGTTACCTCGAAGACTCAGATTTTTGGCCACGTGTCTGTTCAGATCTTTACCAATTTGTAATGAAACAGTTTTGCTTTACAGTTGTCCAGAAAAGTTGAAAGTAGTTTGAATAGTTTTTTGTTTTGTTTTGTTTTGTTTTGTGGTACACGGGCCTCTCACTGTTGTGGCCTCTCCCGTTGCGGAGCACAGGCTCCGGACGCACAGGCTCAGCAACCAGGGCTCACGGGCCCAACAGCTCCGCGGCATGTGGGATCTTCCCGGACCGGGCACGAACACATATCCCCTGCATCGGCAGGTGGACTCTCAACCTCCGCGCCACCAGGGAAGCCCCAACTTTGAATAGTTTTTGAGTTCCACTGCTTTATCTTTAAATTTCACTCAAAAATTTAATACATATATCACAAGATATACTGAGTTTTAAAATAAAATACTGCTCTAAATTATTTATCCTTAGGTAAAATGTGCATTCCAATTAAATATGTCATATTTAAGTCTGATAAACAGTACCACATACCAATGTAAAGTAGGGAAAGCTTCTTCATCTAACTTTGAAAGAAATAACTTCAATCCCATCACACCTAATTATGTGTATGCATCACCCTTTTGTTTTTAAATACGTATGCCATAATTGTCTCTGAAAAAGCTTGCACCATTCAATACACTGCCTTTTAAATAGAATGCAAATACAACAGACATTTCTGCCTTCAGGAAATCTGAAATTAAAGATATAAGACACAAATGACAGACATAACATTCCAAAAGCATTTTGTACAACAAATAATATAGCATTTAAGGTGGAATGAGACCAAACTTTAAAATGAGGATAATCAGGAAGAACTTCATAAAGAGATAGCGTTTCAGCTGAACATTACAAATGAATAAGGTTTTGGCACACAGCTTGGAAACAGTTGAGTCTGGAAAGAAGAAAATATCTGAGCAAAGGAAGAAAACAGAAATGTGCAAGGCCCTTTTTGGGAATAAAACAATAGACTGATCTTAACTGTCAGAAAGAACAAATATAATAGGTGGAGCTAAGAATGGAAAAGTAGACTACAGTCACATTAAAGAAGACCATGGGTTTTAAAAACTGTTCTTTAAAGAGAAAAACAAATACCGTATGCTAACACATATATATGGAATCTAAAAAAAGAAAAAGAGAAAAAAAAATGGTCAGAAGAACCTAGGGGCAAGATGGGAATAAAGATGCAGATCAACTACAGAATGGACTTGAGGATACAGGGAGGGGGAAGGGTAAGCTGGGACAAAGTGAGAGAGTGGCATGGACATATATACACTACCAAATATAAAATAGATAGCTAGTGGGAAGCAGCCACATAGCACAGGGAGATCAGCTCAGTGCTTTGTGACCACCTAGAGGGGTGGGATAGGGAGGGTGGAAGGGAGGGAGATGCAAGAGGGAAGAGATATGGGGACATATGTATAACTGATTCACTTTGTTACAAAGCAGAAATTAACACACCATTGTAAAGCAATTATACTCCAATAAAGATGTTAAAAATAAATAAATAATTTTAAAAAACCTCTTCTTTAGAAAGTTATTCTGATGATGAAATGTGGGATGGTAGGAAAGCCACTCAAGAATGTAATAGCTATAATCGATTTATTATGCTTTTGTCAATATAATATAGCTTAAAAAAATATTGTCCAAGAGAACTGGGAGGATGCATTAAAAAATACTCTTCAGATACATTTTTAACTATAAAATTAGTCTGACTAATACTTCCTTTCTCTAATGTGTCAGGACACACATAAATTCAAAATTAAGAAAGTACAAAGAAAACCAGCATTTCTGCTTCTAGTCATTACTAGGTAATTCAGTTAACCTTTCAGCTGTGAAAAACTAACAAAGCAAGAAAAAAAAAATTTTTTTAATTTTAAATATATCGACTAACTAACAAGGTAGTGAGGAATTACAGAACCCATTTCCAGAACAAGAATATCCAGTGAAATGAGTTCTGGTATTTAAGGATTCTTTTACTGAAAGATGTCTATGGATTCCAAATCATGTTAAAGGTGACTAAGTAGCTTAATAAGCTGAGCAGAGCTTTTCAAAGACTTATAAAAGAAAAAACATATGTAGTTTAAGTGCCAAGGACTAAGACCTTGGCAAACCTGCCATGACCTGTGCAGGTTATATCTTAGGATGAAGGGAAAAGTGGAAAAAGCCCTTGAAAGAACTGTGGTCCATCTTCGAATCATCCCTGATTGCATAAGATGATCCATGATATCTGGGTACTCTTGGCCTTATAGGAGAAATGTGTAATCCATTTTGGAAGAAAATAACATGATCTCGTATCTCAAGTTAATTCAATAATTTTTCATGCTGTAAAATATAAATCATGAATTCATATCTGTAATTTGATCAGATATAGTCAGGCATGGGTGGTAACAAGAGCACATGATTCAAAACCATGAAAAAGAAGAGAATATAAACAGCTGATGTGGCATTAGATAATGAAGATATCAGACAAAGATTTTACTATTACTATGCCAATAACTCTTTAATTAAAAACAAACATTAACAAATTGGAAAATAAAATAATAGTCAAC